>NW_027270955.1:1570000-2125000 GCF_040938485.1 Diadema antillarum
GAGGTCCCCGTAGATGATCCGCACATGACAGTACCTAGCATGTATCTCAACCGTAGTCGCCCGAAGGTGCGCACGCATATATTTTTACCCGCAACCGTGTTTAGGCCCTGTCACACCTTTCCGGGCAAGCTACTCGGGCTTGTTATGTGTAGGGATTTTCTAGCATACCGGACATTCCTGAGGGCGGAAAAGGATTTGAGCGAGTCGAGCACGTGTCTTACTTGCTGGACGCGTTCTACTGAAATTATACTTGCGAGTATACTGTGTGACCTTTGTACCAGTCGCGTGGGGGCTGACAACTCAGTGAAGGAATTCCTCTAATGGAATGGATGAAATCCCACAGAATTTCATTATCTTGGCTGCATACGGGACTGCGAAGTACCTGCGTGGGAGTTACCTGGGAAGTGCTGCCGCTAAGGGCCTCCTACTGGCGTTCTGCGTGGACCTCTACGGGCATTCCCGCGACTCACCCGGAAAAAGTTTTGGTCATGCTCAAAACTTGGCTGCGGTTAACTCGGACTTGCGTGAGCACCTCTGGGCAACTACGCGCTAGATACTGTCAGGTGCGGACCAACTGCGGAGAGCTCCAGGGAATAAATTTGTTTCCCCGCAAGTCAAGCCGCAAAACTTCCCCCGTACGGTAGGACAAGGCATGAATGAAAATTGCAAACATTCTTGTTCGCCCGCTGAAAATCTTCTACGTGCTGGAAACTACCTCCTCGCCACAAGCCCGCGTAGCTTGTCCGGAATGGTGTGACATGGCCTTTAAGAGAACATATATCAGCAACTTGAAATACACTGGCAAGCTGGCCAATTTCTAAACCTTGGCAAAGCATAAGGAACGATTCCTATTGAGGTTCTGATGTGTATTGTAAAAGAGTGATAACATAAAAATGGGAGTTTTATGACGTGCATGTCAACAGACATAGCCTGCCATGGACTCTAAATCCATCCAGTAAATAAACATGAATAAAAATCTCTTTCACAACAAGAAAAGAGCAATTTACTCTAGACACTGTGGGATACACAGACTTATACAACATACCCTTCATCATATTACAAGTTTCAGTTCAAACTCTATCGCTTGCTTTCAACAGATTCACTCATTGGCATCTCGAGTCAGAAATGTCTACCCACCTGGTAAAGTACGCCATGTATGTGTATGGACAGTTGACGGCACCAAAGCCAGACAGGATAGCTGCCAGTGTCACCCCGATCACGCCGACTCGGCTAATGACCTGCTCAATCGATAGAATGCCTGAAAACAACACCAGAAAGCAAAAGATCCGGAACAATCAGCCATAATTCTAAGTCAATCAGCTTAAAGTAATTCTTTTTTTTTTAATAGCATATCGCGTGCTCAACATCACTCAACATAGCATGACTTAAAACAATAAGAAAATTAAGATACGTCAGAAAAATTTGAAAAGCCTGGTTTTTAGCAAAGTGCTGCATGGCTCAAGATAGTATACAGGGATGGAAAAACACTGTGACATACATTGTTCCTCAGAGCCCTGCGCAAACATTGAAAGGATGCTTCATTTGATTAGGCTGACTTTTTTGTTTTGGTAGATATAAAGAACTGTCTGCTTTACCTTTCAGAGAGAAATATTCGGAGTGTGTTTTAATACAGTTTAGTTTACAAACGCCAATCCAAAAATATAGCAATTTAAAACTGACAGTTCAAACACGAGCTCGATTTGCAAGACAGTGCAACTGCTAAATCAAGAATAAACATCATAAGTAGAATAAGCAGATGCAATAAATTTGTGGAAAGAGAATGCACACTCACCATGTTTGGGACTGAGGATGGGGAACGGATCACCCAGCTTCCAGAAGAAGTAGATGAAGACAAACCACGCCCCAAACGTCAGGATAAGAGTCATCCGCCGCTGAGCGACTGAGGGCGAAGAAAGCCGAGTAAAATCGAGTAATTTGAGACACTGCTGCCACTGTAAGTCTGGCCAAGGCTATAATTCTAATACTGTAAACGTGGAAACGTATTGAAATTTTTGCGCATTTTGTGCAACCAGAAACTAGCATGAAAATAAAAGCGTGCGAATATATTTGCTTGCCATATGTTCCAGTAGTTGATGTCTTGGTTCCATGGAATTAAGAACAAGCGAAACTTATCTCACCCGGCTGAGCGCGAAAAATTAGTCGCACAAAAATATCCACTTTTACAGTATGGATTTCTAGCAAACCTAATACAGGATAGATATGTAGTGTGAGAGATAGTATGGTTCATTTTTATACAAAGTATTTTCTTGAAAACTGGCATTTAAGCTAAACACTTTCATTTATTCAACTAGTGTATGAACAACCTGCTGCTAGACAATATCTTTTTCACTGCAAGTTTTCTTAATAGAATTCTTCATCATGACTTCAAGACTTCTTATGCAGACTTCTTATACAAAGACTTCTCCATAATGAATGACAGCAAACACAAGCACCACTAGAAAAACATTTCAGTCCTTCAGGAGGTAAGGTCCCACTTATTACATCAGTGTAAATCTTTCATTTCAACAACTGTGTGATGCTTTTCTTTAAATTATCAATTACTTTTATGCAACATTAGGAAGGGGCTATTTGTTTTTCCTTCAAATGCCCCACTACCTTTTTCAGAATTTTTTCTCTCTCCAATGGAGTAAAGTTTCCCATAAAAACCACTAATTGCTTGACAGCAAGTATATATTGCAATAAAAAAAGTACAAATTGCTTTACATATATGGTTTGATTTCTAATCAATGACATACAGGTACAGCCTACTTAAACACGTCACTGACTTTTACTGAATTATATGTGTTACATTTTGTAAACATTGAATACCGTATTTCCAAATGATTTTTGGGTTGGTTTGGTTTGGTTTGGTTTGGTTTGGTTTGGTTTGGTTGGGTTGGATTGGGTTGGGTTGGGTTGGGTTGGGTTGGGTAGGGTTGGTTAGGGTTGGGTTGGGCTGGGTAGGGTTGGGTTGGGTAGGGTTGGGTTGGGTTGGGTTGGGTTGGGTTGGGTAGGGTTGGGTTGGGTTGGGTTGGGTTGGGTTGGGTTGGGTTGGGTTGGGTTGGGTTGGGTTGGGTTGGGTTGGGTTGGGTTGGGTTGGGTTGGGTTGGGTTGGGTTGGGTTGGGTTGGGTTGGGTTGGGTTGGGTTGGGTTGGGTTGGGTTGGGTTGGGTTGGGTTGGGATGAGTTGAGTTGAGTTGAATCAAAATGAATGAAATTGAATTGTTTTTCTCACCAAAAGGGATGCCACTAACAAGGAAATATGCTATGTACAAAGGAAGAACCACGATGAGAGTGAAGAGAATGGCGTACAGGTCGATCCTCCAGTGAAAGAAACGTGAACTGTAATGAGTGGGATAAATAGAATACAACAAGTAGTCAGTAGTATTCAAAGAAAGAGAAGTAGATATTAGGCAGGGCTCGACACTAACGGTGGCCCGGTGGCCCGGGGCCACCAAAATTGAAAGTCGGGCCACCAATTTAAAAAAAGGGCAAATTTGGTGGCCCGCCTCGGGCCACCAAATTTATTTGAAAAGTACGTCAATTAATTCGTAACTTTTTGCGCCGGAAATTAGCAGTTATATTTGTTCAAAGGATGGATGAAAAGGACTGAATGAGTGCCTGAGAGTGAGTGTTGCGAGTTTGTTGAGGTTTATTTATGAGTAGATGTATGTCCAACTTCCAATTCTTACTATGACTGGATAAAACTTAGATATTTGACTCAATTAAAAAAACAGGACTTTTAATGTTTTTTATTGTTTTTTTTTCGGGCCACCAAATTTTTCTCTCGGGCCACCAAAAATTTGAAATTGAGGATTTTGGTGGCCCCATCAGGCCACCAAACAAAAAAGTTAGTGTCGAGCCCTGTATTAGGTATTGAAATAACAGAAACAATAACAGGTATGAAACTTTTGTGGATTGGAGCTGATAGTCTTTATTGTGGCAAAAAACTTTTTTGAATTGCCACTGGCATTCAACGTATTATGTAGAAAAACAAAATTGTGTGCATTTTACCTTTGCAAATCTTGGCTCCTTGCCCAATTTGCAAAAGTTTCATATATTAGAAAATGTATGGTTTTACAGTATCTATTTCCTTACACCACATCTAAATCAGAAGTCCTAAGCTTCTACTCATACAAAGATAGGAACAGCATCACTTCCACGCTGATCCAGGCTGAAAATCCAAGACATAATAACATTGATGGAATTGGAACACTTCAAATGAAACACATTTCAGACAGTATGTTCTTGCGATCTTCGTAAATAGAATGCAAAATCTTTGAGGTTGTGAGAAATATCCTTTCTTGTAAGATCTGGTTACATCTTACAAGATTTGAAATTACCATGTACAAGGCATCCTAATGAGAGTCACTTTGTGTGTTCTATGTAAACACAAGATGGATACCCCTTTGTTCAGAAACATATCTGGAGCCAATTATGTATGCTTTTGTACAGGCTGGTCTCACACTGGAAATTATTCAACCCCAGGAATAGTTTCTTGCGAGTGTTTGCAAGTGTTAAATTGCTCAAGCTCCCAATGACTAAATGAACCACCTGTCCCATATATGCATTGTTACATAATCTGAGCTTGGCTTCCTTCCATTTTGCCCTTCTCAATGTATTTTCGACTTCATTGTGATGCATCATCATGTTACCCATATAACGATAAAGATCGTAAAAGGAAGAAAAACTCGCTCAAAGCCAACTTTATTCTTTTTAGAAATATTGTCATTGTAATGAAATAGGGTAATCAATTCAAAGCTTATCTAACAAATTCATTTCTGCCCAACTCCCCCCCCCCAAAAAAAAAAAACAACAAAAAAAATGAATTATAATTTACCCAACATTATATGTGACCCGTTACAACAAAAGGATCCGAAAGTCGGGGGAGGACAATTTTCTGAAAATGGCATGATATTATTCCCGTACTCTTCTACTTAAATTTCATATAGCACAACTCATACAAGAACTTGGTTGCGGAGATATCGATGATTTTATCAGCGCATGTCATGTGGTTGAGGATATCAGAGTTACGAAAAAAACGCCTTAAAGTTGTCCTTCTCAAGCTATTATGGTCATGGGGAGGCAAGACAGTTTTCACCGCTTGACAATAGAAGGCACGCTCCTAGCGACCTCCGCCATGTTCAGTCAAGCTTAGCGCCAGCGGTCTACGTACAACCAATCGGTAATCAGGATGCCACGCACTGACCAATAAGATCACTCCCTCGTTGCTAGGGGCGGAGTCTAGCTGTGACACTAAATCCAAATCCTCGGACACGTTTCTCTAACATTGAAAGTCGGGAAATCATGGCCTAGAAAAACGTTAATTTCTTGCCTTTCCTTTGATCATTTAGCTTCAAAATTTCGTCAGATGATGGACAAAACATTACACTACAAAATTATGCCAAAAACAGAAATCCGAGTGTTTTGACCAATTTTGATGATGTGACTTCAAACTTAATTTTCTCGGCTCGGCCGTCAGCGACTTTAGGATCCTTTTGTTGTAGCGGGTCACATATGGCTTTTGTGATGATGCATCACATATGGGCCATTCTCAGATTAAGTGTTCAATTCCATGTGAGTAAAACCGAAAAATCAACCACAAAGTAATACATTCAAAGATGTGTTTTCGGTAACTTCAAAACCGGTCAAATACGAAACAAAAAGTGGAACATTCTAAATGATGGCCATTCATTGAGTAAAAATGAATTGAAATAGAGCATCATATATGATTTTTGATCACCAATCAGATACGTTACCGCAAATTTACATGTTGTAATGGACTCCTAACTTTGAATTAAATTTATTGTTTTGATCCAATTTCTGTTCAGGAAATGACATCTGTCCCCCCTAAAGATATTGGGGTTTTTTAAGAGGTAAAGATGTTGTCATCCCTTGCTAATTGGTAGAAATTATTTCTGTGTGGTAGGTTGAAATATGTTTTTTGCTGAAATGAAATATAACCTTAAGATTCACTTTGTATTTTTAGCAAATTTCGCTTACAAATAAAGTTTCGCTTACAAATAAAGTTCGCCCACAAATCATGCAAAGGGAACGATCCGATCTGGAATTTCCACAGGAAACAAATATGAATTGCTTTCCTGGGGAAATGACTATTGAAAAACATCGAATCGCCTTTGGTAACGTATCTGGTAAAATATAAGTAATAATTTTAGTTGTGTATGAATTAATAAATATCACCTGTTTATTACCTCATGAATTGATGTAAAAATGAATGATGTAAGCCCAAATTAACCATTTTAAACATTGTACGTATATTTAAACTATGAAATATAGTGGAAAAGAGCCCTAAATGTGAAAACTGAGTTCTTCATTCACAGAATATTCTCATCTTACATCTGAATGTATTTATCCATCGGACTATAAATATTCATTAAGTTTTGATGGATAATGCAAACAAAGTTTTAAAAATATATTTTTGCAGGCACTTAGAAGGAAGTAGGTATAGTCTCTATGAACTCGATATACTAAAAAGTTGTTTGACCTATGGTAACGTATTTGGCTCACCCCTTTTAATGAAAATGAATTAATAATTGTTCAACTTATCAATGAATCTTGAGTAGTTCTTCATATGTTGAAAAACACTAGAATAGATGCAACAGAACACTGAAACTTTTCTCGGAAGCTTTTCATTAACTACTTTTTACTCTTTCAAAGTTTGGTAACGTATCTGGCGTACCGTAAATGAATCTGTCGGTGAAGTTACAGAGCAATTTCTACTGAATATTCTTCATTTGAACATAACTTTAATTTTTCATGGAAGCGTCATTCTAAGCAGAATTGTTTTATGAACACTTTGTCTTACATAACATTATTTGTCACCGCGGGTGCCCTGAATTATACGTAACGTATCTGCTAAATCTGAAAAGCAAAAAACTGATATGCTGAATCATAGCTTCGTCTTGTAAAATAAACGTTCAAAGTTGTTGCATAGAATATGAAAGTGGCTGGGTTTTATAAAATAGAACTTTGGAGTTTGTGAGCACACAACGATTTGTTTGTAAAAACATTTGCAATTTTTTTTCAGCATTTTGATTATGTGGTAACGTATCTGTCGGAAAACTTGGCATTAAGTTGTGAGACACTGACGCAGAAAGAAAAATCATGTGGAAGTGTTGCTCTTTTTCACCTCTCTGTCCTTTTGGTGTAAGAATATAATCCTGAGGTCCAACAAAATGAAGCATGTAATGTGTAGGGATGAATTTTGACCAGATTTGATCCCCAGAAAGCACAAGACCAATGAGCAAAATTCAGTCACGTATCTGTGGTAACGTATCTGCGGTAATGTATATGTATGGTCGATCATGTTATTATGAGAGCGATATCTACCAAATATTTCTCACTTGTACTAAACTTTAATGTTGAATGGATGCGTCATTCCGAGGAGTAATGTATAATATACAATTTGTCTGACATTGCAATATCTGTCGCAGTGGGTGGCGTGAAATGTATGTAACGTATCTGTCCAAATAAGAATGTAGAAAACTGATATTTCAAACATTGTACCGTATTCTCAATAAAGAGCTGTTGCACAAAAAATCTAAGTACTTGCAATGTATGAAGTATATCCTCAGGGTTTCATATATACACAGGGTCATTGCATAGTCTTGTTATTTTTGCAATGCTGTAACACTAAAGAAACTGGTAACGTATCTGGCGGTGAACTTGGCGACAGGTTTCAAAAGGCTATAAAAAAAGAAGTCAATAAAAATTTTGGAACTTTTTGAGTATTGTGATTAGCACATATGATATGCTCATCGTCCATTAAAATGATATTTGGAAAGTGTGTTTGTGGACGGAGAGGAGCAATAAAACATAATTCTGAAATAGCCGGCGACACTGCGTGTTTGGGGTCTTAACGAAGTTTAACAGCAAGATTTTATACAAAAAGGCAGACAACCGCATTTGATCGTGTTTATTTTTAACAAATAAAGTCCTCGTGATATATTATAAACATTTAAATAGTATCTAATAGGTTTCACGGAACCGCAAACTGTCATGGAATGTCGGCGACACCAAAATTCCGTATTTGAACGCTTTTACTGAGAATGGGCCATATAGATGTTGCCTTCAGTACATTTGGCCATTTCTGTGGAATGATTTCCAAACGATTTCCAGTATTGAGTCACACCTTCACAACATACCACACACTATTGTAACAGGCAACTTGAATTATTGTGGTATCAACGTTATCAGTCCTAATTTCCCATCTTTGCAGTCTATCTGCAACAAGTTTCTTTTCCTCCAGAACTCTGAAACTCGTTTGGTCTCTGTACTGTTTCATATCAGTACGCTACACCACCAACACACTGGGGCTGTCGCGGAACAGAACGAGAAGACAAATGCCCTTACTCTGAATGAAGGATGCCAAGGATCTCGAAGATGATGAGTTCAAATAAAGTGCAGGAGAGGGCAAAGGTCACTGAAAAGGTCAACTGTACACTGCCATGGTGGACCTGATTGAAAACAAAGGGAAAGGGAAATCAATGTGAATCTCATTCATCTCTCTACTGTTTGTAGTATAGTGGCATAATTACCTCTATTCCTTCGGCAAAGTTCAAAAGTGGTATCCACTTGCAAGACACCATGACAAAATTTGAAGATAAGTTGATTTCAAGATGGGTACAGTAAGTATAAAATTAATGAAGGAAATCATTTATGGATTTTTTTTTTTTTAAATTCATCTAAAGTGTTTACTCTTTTTTTTTTGCAGAAAAAGTGTAGTTATAGATATTTTCTCTTCACTGTTTCTCTCCATGAATAGGATCGGTCTTTTTTTTGCTTGTTACTTATTTATTTTATTTACAGAGAGTAACAGTAAAATGCAAACACCAATAACTACACTAGTTATCTATAACAAAATAATAATGATAATCATTCCTTTCATATAACATGCCTTTCTAAAGAATAATGTATTGTGGATAAGACCAGCAAGAATGAAAGAGAGGTGAGTCGAGGAACTGGGCAACCATTCCAACTTCATCATGTCACTGCCATGAACTGGCTACAGCTTTAACAGCTGGTAGTGCTGCTGCCCAGTAAGCAGCAGGGGACACAGGTTCAAATCCCATGCTGGCTCCTCCTTTCTTGCAGTTTCACTTGGTCTTCACAGTAAAATAGATAAGTCATGACACAATAACTTCACATGGCATTTCAAAAGTAAGAAAAAAAAAGTTCTAAACAAAATCTTTGCAATCATTGTAAAGGGTAGTGGCGAGCAACAAATAATGTAGGAATGCACCTACCTCGTAATTTTTGAAGAGCTTGCGCATGAAAAATATCCAGCCTCCCAGAAAGAAGAGGATCTTTTAAAAAGAGTGAAAAAAAGAGAGAAGTAAAAACAAAAACAAAAAATAAGATAGTAAAGTTTTAACAATGTCATCATTAATAGTGAATGTAAATAAAAATTACGCTGTTCTGGGTACCTTTATCAGTACCCATCAAATACCAAAATTCGATCACATGTGTAATGGATTGGATTAGTTTCCATTCTACATGTAGCCAGTGGTCAAAATTTTGGATGGCTCACACCGACTTGATCCTCCCAAAACAAGAGACATGTAGCCCCTTAACGAACTTAGGGTCTAGAATAGACCAATTGACAATTCACATGGGCGTTCAATGCCACAGAATTCTAGACCTAGGTCTAGGACTAATCAAATGCAGATCTAACTTCATTAATGTTACTTGTCGTGCCTGTTACAATGTTAGACAGTCTACAATCTTGACTTCATAGAAACCGCATATTTCAGAATGCATGCTCTGTCTAACTAAATGCAAACAATTTCTGCAGACCACACACATCAGATCAAACACACGACACACAACACACACTGTCATTACATGGGCATGGATACCCCCGTGTCAACTTGGGAACACAGTTTAATGTCACTGACGTACAAATTGAGAGGCAAGACTCCCTACATACATGTACATTTAGGTCAGGGCCGGGCTATGGAGGTAGGTGGGAACAACAGCTCACATAAATTACTGAGTAAATTTAGATGACTGTACACGAGCCGGCCGACGCACCCCAGCCCGCGGGCCGCGCTGCCAGCGGCAGCGCAACCAGCCAGCAGCCGGCAGGCGTACCGTCCGTACACACAACACAAGCAAAGAGAACTCGATGCTCCTGCTCAATGTGAGCGAAAATAGGAATGGGGGAAAATTCATTTGTATATAAATGTCATTTACCTGAGTGCTGAACATTACAAATGAATCGAGAAAGAAGGCCATCGTGTCTAGCACTTAGACGCTGTGTCAATTCAAATCGCTAAACCTCATTCATCACTCAACAACCAATGCCACGGTGCACATCACACTTTGTTGACCTACACGGGGGCTGCCATTTTGGTTCACATCTAGTCTTTCTTGATCTAGACCGTTTGGCATTCTCAACGCGCTTCGATGTTATTTGAAGGTCTTCATTTGGATCGATGAGATGATAAAAACAAATAAGTATGCATAAAAAATTAAAACCAATTAGGATCACAAAAAAAGCTGTCTCAGAACTTTAAAACTTGGTGAAATGAAGACATTCATCGAGCATAGTTAGAAAAGAAGAACCTAATTCAGACTAGCTGAAATAGTGTTCCTGTTATCAGGCAATGAAATAGTAGTTTCATGTATTTTATACAAATATATTGAGTTTGTATTTATCTGACCATTTCCTCTTCTGAATACCTGTAACAAAATTAATAATGATGAAATGACGGTGACCCAAATCTGTAATTGAGTTCAGAATTCACGGAAAATCTATATAAAGTTGATAATATTTGGGAGTAAGTGTTGCAAACAACACAGCTTCTCCGCTCCTCTATCACTCATTCACGATCTATATCACACACAATTCACAAACGCACGAAACCATTGCAGTAGCAGTGTGTGTGGTGTGTACGTACGTCACAAGTGCAGTGCATGCATACATGCAGGCAGTGTGTTGTGCGGAATATTATTTTGCTACACTGAAATGTATGTAAAAACCGGTGGAAGAATGCGTGCTTATGAATGTCTTTGCTACTGCGAAAGAAGTCGTAGCTTATCCTGTCGCAGATTCCATAATTCTGATGGCAAATACTGATACTGAAGAGACGCTGATTCTGAGAAACTCTTAAAGAAAATGACGGTAGAACAAAATGTACTCCGTACCCACAGACCTTCAAAGGTAAGGCACTAAGAGATGTAATGGGCATTTGACGCTTCAGATTTGTGTATAGTCCCAAACATTGCAACCTGTGTTATTGCGTGTGTGTACGTGAGTGAGTAGCAGTTGTCTTGCGCTGCTTCATGCATGTGTTGCTGTGTAGTGGCAAGGACAAGGTGTCAAAGTAAACATGACAAAACCTAAATCTCCACTCCCAGTTTTCCATCCTTCGCCTTTGACGTGCATGTTTATTATCGGTTTTTATTGCGTCTACTTTCCAGGAAATACGTACATGTAAGTTATAATGCTGTTTAGTAAACAATTGAAAAATTTCTTCCAAATATCGTTTCAATAGAGAATGTATTCAGCAGTGTTCATTCATGTTCAAGAGCTCCTAAATCTGAATGTTGAAAACAAAGCAGGTCTAGAATGTAACTATTTACTAACACAGACAGCACTACCACAGGAGTGCAAATCCAATGAATTAGTTCTAGACCTTTATTAAAAACTGAGGTTAGTGAGGACATGTGGATGTCATTTTTCACTTTTAACTCGTCACTGAATTTGTTTAGACCCTCCTCTAGATACATGTAAATTTATTCTTCATCTTTTGACAGTTTTATACGTAGTTTAGTTCGGCTACCAGGGGTATTATTTTACTTCTCAAATTTGATTAGCAGTTTTGATCAATGGGAAAATACTTTGACGTCATGTCAAGAGTTGTGTACATTCCTGTGTGAAAAACCTGCTACAAATGTACAGTGTACACACAAGATATTTTGTGTACAATTGTACTCGTGTGTAGCAGTCATATAATTTGAAATATGCATAGCAAATTGTGATACTAGAAAAATTATTCCCTGTTTACTATCATTTTCCTCTTCAGAAATTCATTAAGTGTTGAAATTTGTGCATTGACTGGCTACAATTGTATGTTACTGACTTAATGGTGGTCATTAATCATCAGCAATCATTTGTGTCTATACAATGTGTGTCTGCCTGATTACTTTGTCTACTACTGACTGCAAGCTGTTGAAATTATGTAAAGCAAGCTGCCCATAATTTGATCATAACGATTTGATCACCCGCTATGTAGAAACCTTTGCTTTTGCACAAGGTCAAATTTTTGCATTGAAAGTCAAACCTCGGTGAGGGTTTTTTTAACTAACATTTTATCATTCAAGTTCTTGTAGACCAAGAACGAACACACAAAAAAGTGGAAACGGGTTTACATTGCTTGCATGTTAAACTATTTCCACCTGCAGTGTACTGTATCTGGTCGATTTGATTTACAGCACTGGAAAACAAAATCAGACCTAACATATTTTATTCTACTTTTTGGCTTGTTTGTTTGTTTGTTATTACTGTAATATTAGATTCTGGTGTCATTTTGTCTTGTATTTGATATTGCCCAAGCATTGTACAACTGAATGTGCAAAGATGAGTGAATATGTACATTGTAGTTGCATTGTTCATGTGGTACTAGTAGCTAGAGATTTGTACCATTGAATATTGATGAACCAACAAATTCTAAAAATGTTTTGGCTGTTTATCAGTAGACTTCTGACACTACAATAATTTACCAAAGGTTCCCCCTCCCCCATTTGTAATTTTGTCATACTTGTATGTTTAAGTAAACATGGGCAGCACATGACTGACATCACCAATTTACATCAGACTCATGTTAAAAATTTGTGTGGAGGTTGTTATTGTTGTTAAAGTTTTTTTTTGTTTTTGTTTTTGTTTTTGTTTTTTTGCTTTCGATTTGTGTGCTGAAAATTGATGCTACATTGTATCTACATTTGTATGTGTGGGGTTCTGTATCTTTTTGGCTTACGTTTGAGGTCCAAGGTTCGGCATAGTGAAACTTTCCTCCCACCTGATTTTCCTGTTTTTTTTTTTTTTTTTTTTTTTTTTTTTTTTTTTTGGTGGGGTGGGGGGGGGGGGGGGAGGGGATTGCATCTTCTTGACAATCCAGCTCTGTGTGTTCAGCAGATTTCTCAGCCTCAAGAGGCCTAGTCCACTCTGATGCATGAGAGGTGTACATACAACACCAGAACCTACAGTATCATTGACTCCTCTATTAAACCCAGTATATCGAAAAAAATTGATGTGAAGTTTGAAGGGAAAAATGAAATCAGGAGCAGTGTGGAGGTGCATCACTGTAATTTTTGTCTTTCTTTTTGATGATGCTGCCCCAGTGTTCCCCCGTTGATGGGGTAAATGGCCCTACATGTATCTACAAGTAAAAGTCAGTGTCTTGTGTGTGGCCAATGGGCTGCGTGGCCAGTGGGCTGCATGGCCAGTGGGCTGCATTTCTTGATTGATTTTATTCAAACTCAGCATGGCTTATGATCCGTTATATGGAAATGTATTCATTTGAACTTCTTACTGCCTTTAACTTTTACTTTAAGTGGTATCACCATTTGCTTGTCTAGTTTTTACGCAAAATAATTTACTTTTTAGGGTCTCATTGTCTGCACTCTTACAAACTTTTCTGAAGTTTTGTGTGGAGGTGTATCATCATACATACTTGTTTATTGTGTGGAGGTGTATCATCATATTTGTTTTGGTTATGCTGCCCCCACAAAAAAAAAAAGACTGTGAAAACAGAAACAAACAAGGATTTCCTCTCGTTTTTTAAATCTGCATTTAGGCCAAAATATTATGTTTGTATAAGGTACCATATTATCATGTGATTTACAGCTTAGAATACCAATGCTCATGACTACAATACATTGTAGTACCATGGGGGGAGGGGGGGGGGGATGCATAATCTCATGCCTAGGCCTCGGCTGCTGTTCTCTTTCTCTTACTGTGCCATCTCTGCTATCAATATTTTTAAAGGTTTCATGAAATTATTTTTACAAGTACATGTGCATTGTACACAACTTCTTAGAAACAATAACACCCAAAATGTCAATGTAACACATCAACTATGCTGAAAACCTTTAGGATTTTCAGCCCCCCCCCCCCCCCCCCGAGAGAAGAAAACAACAAGAAAATAAAGCAAAATTTGGAAAAACTATCCCCTCTCAGGAAAAAGGAAAAGAAAAACATGAAACATCAAATACATTATCTGTGGTGTTACATGTACGGTATGAAAAAATGTGACCCAATGCAATGTGTGCTGTTTCAGCACACTGTACAATTGTGCACACTATGCAATGTACAGTACTAAAATGCTGGCCAACCAGTAACATGATCAACAGCATAGCTTAAATACAAGCTCTTCCAGCACAGTAGTAAGGGTGTAATCTATCCTATCACGCAAAACTACTTGACTGTTCATTGATACTTTTAACCACTTTTGATATACAAGTGTATACATCTCGAAAGTGGAAAGTGTTGTTTTTTTTTTAAATTAATAAACTGTATATCTGGGATGAATCTCTAGATTCAAAAGACTCAAAGTCTCACTCTCATTAACTCTCTTGTTTCAAGGTTATAATGCAATTGTAACTACATTGTAGTTATTTGAATGCATGTAGAATGTGGTTTTTTTTTTTCTGTTTTGACCAGATATTTTTAACTGAATAGTAAGATTTGTTTCAAATGTCATGGAAAGGTTAGCAAAAATTGTGGCTGACATTTGCATTCATCACAGGAGCTCTTAACACTGTACATTGACAGGAATGCAGAATGTGCTAATTACCTGGTGCATGTATTATGCTGTTCACACATAAAATTCCCCAGACCTGCAATTTGATTAAAATTGACTCTATGCATTGCTTAATAAATAGTGTCCAATTTCAAGGAGAACATTTTGTTATTGATCTGCATCCATGGGTATGAAATGGTAGAATGAGAAATTTGTAAAAAAAATACATGGAAAAAATAAAATGCAAAACAATGACATACTGCACATTGTACTTGGGTTTGATGGGTTCTTGAAAGCTACCTTGACTGATCCATGTACAATTGTACTTGCATGGATGGTACAGAGATGCCAACTGTATACATGTACTTTTTGTGCAGTATGTTTCTGCCAAAAATGCAGCAGGTTGTATAGAAACTAAGACCCCGTTTACAGTGCGGGGCCGGGCTCGGCTGCAGCCGAGCCCGACCTCAATTGCGCGGCCGAGCCCCGCAATTTTGTTTGTTTACACTGCTGGGCTCGGCCGCGCTTTTAATTTAAGCCTTTCAATATTTTGTCGTAGTGGCACTCTGCTTGTAAACAAACGCAATTTGATATTGTCTGGTTTTCAGACCATTTGCCAACTGAATACCATGACGACGAAGTCGCCATTCGGGCAAAGGCCTTTGTCAAAGGAAAAAATCCTTTGCAGGACAAAAACCACCTTAAACTATGCTAGTTTTCGATGTTGAGGGGTTTAATATCCTTATTAGCGAAATAGTACAGGCAGAGGGTTTGGAAGCCAGACTAAAATCGGCCGCGCATTTGGCCCAGTTTGCGTTTACACTGAGAAAAGGCCGGGCTCAGCCGCGGCAGAGCCGCGGCCGAGACCACCTCCAGAGCGAGGCCAAATGCGAGGCCAATTTTGGCCTCGCATTTGGCCTTTTGCGCATTTACACTGAAGCGGGGCTGGACCGGGCCGGGCCGCAGCTCGGCCGCGGCCGAGCCTCGCACTGTAAACGGGGTCTAACTGCTTTCCCTAAATTGTATTACGACACATGTGTCGGTTGAACGAAAGGTGAAAATGCTGGGTACTGTACAGTTATCTTTCCACCAAAAATATGCCTAACTACAGCTTGTACCCTCAGAATCCTGCAGTGCTGTTTTACAAGGTACGTGTACACACAAGTACATTTAGATGTAGACGCTGTGTCTCAGAATGGTTGACTGTAAAAGCTGCTAATTTCACATTTGTAAAAACCGTATAATAGTGAATGAGGAGGTCACAGACGTGATGTTATTTTTCGTGATTTGACGCAGAGGCTATCGTACATTGTAAGTGCACTACATGTACAGCGTACATGTAATGTCTGTTCATTCATACTGCCACTGTTCTGCAATCAAGTTCACTGCATCCTCTCGCAGATTTAGGTTTGTTGATAAGGAGCGATGCGCGTAATGTTATTGTGTGTGTGTTTCCGACCAGCCAAGGCCATGGTTTCGCCCCAGTTCGGAAGGCACCAAATGCTGTGAAATGAGCATGTCAATATTTTTGTGCGGCAGATTAACTCGATCAAGATCAGGTGCGATGTTTCGGGTGTTTTTGATTTCGTGGCCCAACAGTGATTTGCGAAAAATTCGGGAAGATTTAACCCTCGTAAAAATAAAAGCTTTTACAGTAGGCCCTATCTCATTGGGAATGGGAACGTACAAAATGCTGCGACTTCGATGCTTGTAATGCTATTCTAGGACGGTACAAAACCTTTACATTAAGGAGCATTCCATGTGTTACCACCTTTCTTGTCACTCATTATCTATCTACAATGTCTGGATGGTTGGATCGCATAATGGCATGAGTGCCATTTTAAAACATTTCAAAGTACCGCTACAGTATTGTAGGTCCATCATCGTAATACAGTACTCTCCGCGTAATCGGGTATCGCTTAAACGGGTACTCCGTTTAATTGGGTAGTGATGTCAAAATCAGTTCCAATGCACATTAAAATTACCTGATAATCGGGTTGCGTCTCCGCATAAACGGGTAAATAATTTTCTTCTAATCTAATTTCTACCCACATTTTATCACAGATATAACACTTTAAAAAATCATGAATGTCAAATTTTCCACTACTAATTGCATTCTCTGCTTGATTTGCAAAGAAGACCGATCATTTGGGGAGTGATTAAACATGAAAACACATGTACCAGTACCAACTTGTCACACGTAAACGAACATTACAAATGTAGCTGGCACTCACAACTGCAGACAGACAGGAGTTGAACACTTTTGCGCTCATCCCTTGCTCCGCAACAACATTCATAATACGAGAAGTTTGCAACGAAAATCAGGCCATGCACCAGCTCCATAATTTTGCTTTTCCCCAGTCACTTCATGAAAAGTAACCCGACGTTCTACGTGACTAGTGCACGCAAAGAGACGTGTTCATTTTGGAAAACGCCTGCGTGTTAGCGAGGAGTCTATAGTCAAATGACAAAGTTTTCTGAAGACATATTTGTCCATAAAAAGAGAATAAATTATTGCTTATGACTAAGCAAGTGTAAGGTATGTATAATGTGCCGTGCAAGTACGCGTGTTAAGCATACAGTGTAGGTGTTTGGTGCATGCAGTGTACAATTCATGTACATATTGTGTGTGTCAATTGTGAATGAGACATCTTCTGTTAATCGGGTATCCCGCTTAATCGGGTAAGAAATGCTCTGCTCAAGCCTACCCGATTATGCGGAGAGTACTGTAGTAAGCAAATAATCAACGTTGGTGAAGGTGATGGGAAAAACTATCACTTCCAAGGCGATCTGGATGTAGCCATCTTTCCGAAGCGCAGCTGAGGAAAGATAGCGTACACATTCAGATTGCCAAGGAAGTGATAGTTTGTCTCATTGCCTGAAATCAAAAGTTGATTATTTGCTTTATATTCCACATCTAGGCCTATATTCCCGTTTAATTCCACATCTGAAATCATTTTAACTGTCGGGAACAAGACGGGAAGGGGGGAGGGGAACAACACAGCTAGGTTTCTAGATCTAACATGTTAGTTAGACTAGACTCCAAGTCCAAAAATACTGAAACTGCAGATCTGTAGGGCCTACATTAGGTCTAGCGAGAGTCGGAGAGTCTAGACCTATGCTAGGTTGGTATAAATCTAGGTCTCCTTAGGCCAAGCCTTTAGGGCTTAGGTTCCGTTCACTTACCAATCATGTTGTTGCTAAAAACGCTGAACATTCTGAAACACGAGCAAGGCAACTATACAGGTAGACTACGTGCACGCACGGTACAGTAACATACGAGTCAACTTTGACGTAGGCTGGCGATTACGGCTGTACAACACGGCATCATCTCACTGACGCTAAAAGTGCGTTGCACTGTGGTCTATCACTTGACCGAGGTCAAATGATTGACCACAGTGCAACACACTTTTATTTCGTGCGTACTCAAAATTATAAGTTATATCACGCGTTAGGACTGTATGGACTATAAGAGATCAGCGAACAAAAATGACTATCATCATAGAGTGTAACGAACTTTTCTTCTTAGGTGATGCGATGGGCAAAACAATGCTTTATCACGTGATCAGCTCTTGACCAATCCTATAACAAGATTCTTAGTATGAGGAATGTAAATAAATATAAAACAAAATATAGTAGCCTTTCCAGTGATACCTCACTTGTCACATAAGAAGAAGTATTCTTGAAGTTGTGAATAAAAATATCCGATATGTTCCATATAACTGCTGTATATATTCTTTATTTCTTGGCAGCTCGAATCGCACATATCTCACGTTTAAGCAAGAGTGGAGTTAATTACCCACGCCGATGAAAATCGGCAGGGGGTTATGTAAAGGGTTCCGTATGTTTGTTTGTTTGTTTGTTTGTTGTCCCCGCCGAACGAGTTCGAGCAGGGGACTATGAAACGGGCTCCGTACGTGTGTGTGTCCGTGTGTCCGTCCGTCCGTCCGTGTGTCCGTGTGTGCGTCCGTGTGTGCGTCCGTGTGTGATCAAAATCTTCAATTTGCTACTTCTCTGTCATTTATGAGCCAATTTTGATTCTGTTTGCTTTATATGATAGCACTACATGGGAGCTTTGAAACTTCTACACAGAATTTCAGTCGTGACCTTTGACCTTGATTTTTGACCTATATTGTACATTTTGCTACAAAATGCTACTCCTTCGCCATTTCTAACCCGATTTCGATTCCGTTTGCTTTATGTGATGGCACTAGGTGAGGGCTTCAAAACTTCTACACAGAATTTTGACCTTTGACTTCTTTGACCTTTGACCTTGACCTTTGACCTATATTGTACATTTTGCTACAAAATGCTACTCCTTCGCCATTTCTAACCCGATTTCGATTCCGTTTGCTTTATGTGATGGCACTAGGTGAGGGCTTCAAAACTTGTACACAGAATTTTGACCTTTGACTTCTTTGACCTTTGACCTTGACCTTTGACCTATATTGTACATTTTGCTACAAAATGCTACTCCTTCGCCATTTCTAACCCGATTTCGATTCCGTTTGCTTTATGTGATGGCACTAGGTGAGGGCTTCAAAACTTCTACACAGAATTTTGACCTTTGACTTCTTTGACCTTTGACCTTGATTTTTGACCTGTATTGTACATTTGGCTACAAAATGCTACTCCTTCGCCATTTCTAACCCGATTTCGATTCCGTTTGCTTTATGTGATGGCACTAGGTGCGGGCTTCAAAACTGCTACACAGAATTTTGACCTTTGACTTCTTTGACCTTTGACCTTGATTTTTGACCTATATTGTACATTTTGCTACAAAATGCTACTCCTTCGCCATTTCTAACCCGATTTCGATTCCGTTTGCTTTATGTGATGGCACTAGGTGAGGGCTTCAAAACTTCTACACAGAATTTTGACCTTTGACTTCTTTGACCTTTGACCTTGACCTTTGACCTATATTGTACATTTTGCTACAAAATGCTACTCCTTCGCCATTTCTAACCCGATTTCGATTCCGTTTGCTTTATGTGATGGCACTAGGTGAGGGCTTCAAAACTTCTACACAGAATTTTGACCTTTGACTTCTTTGACCTTTGACCTTGATTTTTTTGACCTGTATTGTACATTTTGTTACAAAATGCTACTTCCGGCGGGGACATATATTACGCACCGCGTAATTTCTACTTTTCCTTGTTTGTTTTTTGTTTGTTTGTTTGTTTGTTTGTTTGTTTGTTTGTGTACAAGATAACAAGAGAACGGGTAAACGGATTTGCACGAAATGTTCAGGGAATGTTTGGATAATGGCAGGAAAGAATCGATTAGATTTTGGTGACAATCGGTTGACCCTTGCAAATTCTGTGTGACCTTGAAGTTTTGACCCTATGGTATAGTGACCACTCCGAAAATTTCCTGTTTCTCACTTTGCGATTTTCCGCTACCATACGAAAACCTAAACTCCCAAACGATCCGACTTCGCTGCTCAAATGTTCGTAAGAATTCCGAAATTTACGTTTAGGCCTGTTTGAGGGACTATGTCCTTCTAGATTTATGAAAGTTCGTTCTCCGTCGTCACAAACTGGCCCGTATTTTGATGATTTTTCAAATTAACATTGATTATTTTTTTCGTTGGAGGAGCATTTGCTCGGTGGCAGTCACACTGCACGATATGCGCGCTCAATGTCAATGCGTGTGCAAGGCCGCTGAAAATGCATGCGCTCTACACTGTTGGTGCAAAATTGCATCGGGGACGTTGCGGCGCTCGTTGGTGACCGCATACTGGTGCAGTAGACATTTGCATTCAACCCATGCATTGAATAATTCCCGTAGACACTAATCATAGGGGTAATTGCCTAGGGGGTACGTAAATTTTGTTTTTCTTTTGCGCTTTTGTGGATACCATCAAAGATCGTACACTCATACGACCTTTGATATCATCACACTCAATCAAAATATCAGAAAACGGCGTATTTCTCGATTTTTAGCGTTTTTCGGCGACCCGTCGCGTAGACAATACTCTTAAAACTGGACTTAATTCGCGCGCGCTTGAAAAGTTCCGATTCTGCACTTGACGGTGGAATTTGGGATTTTCGATGGATTTTGGGAGGAAACTAAAGGACTTTTCTGTTGTGAATGAGTGTTACCGTATGTGAAATGATGCGATTTGCGTGTGATGTGACTGTAGAACCAAAGATCGTACACTGAAGTGTACGATCTTTGGTAGAACTCACTGGCTGGTGATAAAGCACACTGGCAATTAAGTGACCGAATTCTGGTAGATGACCCAATGCACATTATGTTTACCCCGACTGTGTACTTAAGGCGTGGGTCTGCCGCCTTTGACGGCCCCTCTCTAGTTTGTTTTGCAGTCAAACTCTTATGTTTCCCTGCACTTCTGAATGAAAGACCAGCAGCATTAAAACACCCCTACGCTGCTGTGGAGCATCCACCAATCTTTCACATCACATTTTATTTAAAACTAGAGAGGGGCCGTCAAAGGCGGCAGACCCACGCCTTGTACAAAGTCGGGGTAAACATAATGTGCATTCGGTCATCTACCAGAATTCGGTCACTTAATTGCCAGTGTGCTTTATCACCAGCCAGTGAGTTCTACCAAAGATTGTACACTGAAGTGTACGATCTTTGGGTCTACAGTCACATCACACGCAAATCACATCATTTCACATACGGTAACACTCATTCACAGCAGGAAAGTCCTTTAGTCTCCTCCAAAAATCCATCGAAAATCCCAAATACCACCGTCAAAAGTGCAGAATCAGAACTTTTCTAAGCGCGCGCGAATTAAGTCCAGTTGTAAGAGTATATTGTCTACGCGACGGGTCGCCGAAAAAGCGCTAAAAATCGAGAAATACGCCGTTTTCTTGCGGGATATTTTGCTCATAGCAAGCCGAGAGTGTGATGATATCAAAGGTGGTATGAGTGTACGATCTTTGATGGTATCCACAAAAGCGCAAAAGAAAAACAAAATTTACGTACTCCCTAGGCAATTACCCCTATGATTAGTGTCTACGGAAATTATTCAATGCAAGGGTTGAATGCAAATGTCTACTGCACCAGTATTCGGTCACCAACGAGCGCCGCAACGTCCCCGATGCAATTTTGCACCAACAGTGTAGAGCGCGATGCATTTTCAGCGGCCTTGCACACGCATTGACATTGAGCGCGCATATCGTGCAGTGTAACTGACCGAGCAAATGCTCCTCCAACGAAAAAAACAATCAATGTTAATTTGAAAAATCATCAAAATACGGGCCAGTTTGTGGCGACGGAGAACAAACTTTCGTAAATCTAGAAGGACATAGTCCCTCAAATAGGCCTAAACGTAAATTTCGGAATTCTTACGAACATTTGAGCAGCGAAGTCGGATCGTTTGGGAGTTTATGTGTTCGTATGGTAGCGGAAAATCGCAAAGTGAGAAACGGGAAATTTTCGGAGTGGTCACTATATCATGGGGTCAAAACTTCAAGATCACACAGAATTTGCAAGGGTCAACCGATTATCACCAAAATCTAATCGATTCTTTCCTGCCATTATCCAAACATCCCCTGAACATTTCGTGCAAATCCGTTTACCCGTTCTCTTGTTATCTTGTACACAAACAAACAAACAAACAAACAAACAAACAAACAAACAAACAAACAAACAAACATACGGAACCCTTTACATAACCCCCTGCCGATTTTCATCGGCGTGGGTAACAAAACCAAGCAGGGAGACACCGTAGGAGGAACACACGTCCTCTATAGAGTTTTATGGGTAAGGAAATATAATGCAATGTCCCCCCAGACGCTACTCAAGTAGTCTATGCAAATGTGTGCATACGACCTTCGCAAAGGTTAAGCGTGACATGGCTATAAGGGTTGCTCTGACTGTGGAGAGAAACATTTGTATGATTAATATACTAGAGTAGTTGCAACCAATGCAATAGGAAACCTCAAAGAGAAAAATATATATTATTATATATAATCGATATCATCTATACCTATGCAGAATTAAAATAAGTGCATGAAATGAGCTCATCACTTGGTACTAGGCTAAGAAGAATGAATGGTATATAAATAAAGATGATGTCACTGAGTGGATGTGCGTGTAGCATGTGCTTGATGTGGCGTAGAAAAATTCTGAGAGGGGTCTGCAGCTGAGACTACTCCTCAGCAGATCTTTAAAATGCTCTCTCCAGGATCATTGATAACAGCTGACAAGCGAGGGAGCCAGATGCCTGCATTAGGTCGACTCGGATTCCACACATACCACGCCTGGAAGATCTCTCGGGCCGGGACTACACAGTCCCAGTATATCGTGTATCCAGGGCTGCCAACTCTCACGCATTGAGCGTGAGACTCACGCAATTCAACCAATTTTGACTGTCTCACTCTGATAAACGAAATCTCACGCTAAACCCCCTAAATGGACTGTACATGACTACAAAAATAAATATATCTCTAAATTCTCTGATATTCCGAATATCGATATGCCCAAGCCCAAAATGTCGAGATTTTCCAGCGCGGGTGTAAAGCTTAACCAATAATAATCGTTTTCGGTTCGCGCGCAAAGACGAGCTATTGGATTACGATTGGCTTCTACCTATACCACGTGAGCGTAGCGTGTACTTTTGGCAAATTACAGTATTGTATGGCTATGACGTGTGCTTTACATCGCTTTACATACACTGACTGTGTACGTAGTACGTACGTACGTACGTACGGCCGCACAGCAGGCCGCCAGGTGCTAGCCAGCGAGGTCGCTCCGCTCCCTCGTAGTGTCTCACGCCAAACTCTCACTCAAGGTTGGCAGCCCTGGTACTATACACACACTCTTGTTGGGCTCTTTTACCCCCGCAGGATGATGGCGGAGGATGCCGGGTATCCACGGAAACTGCATCCCTCTCATGGATCATTCCTCTTGTCTCGAGGGTAACCGGTGTATTTTGGGAGGCGTGATGTGCAAATGTGCATTGTTCACATGGTGCGTCAGTGAGGGAGGGGGCAGACAAGGGTTTAATGTAAAAATATTTTCCACATTGGTGATTGGAATTAAAAACAAGTTATACAAATCACAAGCAGTAGAAATATGATGAGGGAAATGGCTTCAGTAGATACCTAAAGCCAACAATAATAATATCAATGAAGATAATAAATAAGAATGATAATGAAGATGATGACCGTGATGAGCATGATGCTTATCAAATGATGATAATGATAACAATGATATAAGAAGTGATGGATACGGTGATAACAGTTACAGTGATGCAAAAATACGTCAACATTCCTAATGAGAAAGAGAGGAAAGGAAAAAAGAATAGATGGGGAGATGATTTAATGATAAGGAATGGGCCTAGGAGGAACAAGAGAAGGAGGAGGATGTAGACAAGGAGGAAGATGAAGACAGATGATAGTGATGGCTATGATAACAGCAGAAACTGCTATATACAGAGATTACAGACACTAAGGTCACATTTCATTTTTAAAAAAAGTTGATATGATGCATGTAGCAATTCTTGCTGGAATGACAAGTGTCATGGTAGGGACAAGAATCACGCTTCCTGATTAGCTGTTGCTATGGGCAGTTGCCATTCCAGGAAGAGATTGTATCCTAACATCGTTTATGAAATGGGGCCCAGAAGCTGCAGTATCACTTTCACAAGGAAGAAGATAATTTTGGCAAGATGATGAAGGTGAAGACGAGGAGGATATGATATTTATGATGATTTCACGAATGATAGTGATAAAGAAAAGGAAGAAGAAGAAGAAGATGATGATGATGGTGATGGTGATGGTGATGGTGATGGTGATGGTGATGGTGATGGTGGTGATAGTGATGGTGGTGGTGGTGATGGTGATGGTGATGGTGATGGTGATGGTGATGGTGATAATGATGGTGATGGTGATGGTGATGGTGATGGTGATGGTGATGATGATGATGATGATGAAATAACTTCATAATGGCGGTGATAATGAAAATTAAGTTGATGAAGAGAAAGGCAATGTCAGTGATGAGGATAATGATGGTAATTTGTTGAAGAGGAGTAGGAGGAGGAGGAGGATTATGATTGTCTTGATCATGAAAATGCCGATACTGTGAGCTGTTGTTTCTGAGTTTATCTTGTCAAAATCTGTTGGGGTATCTCCCAACAGGCCTACTAGTCAATCTCTCTGTAGTCTGTAGCCTAGAGCTCTCATGTGCATGTTTCAACAGGAAGACCCAGCTGTGGTATCTGCTGAGAGTACAAGTGAGGAGGTCATTAGGGAGGAGGACACTTTCTCCCCCCTGCTACAAATTGCTGTGACATCCTACTTCATACCCCACCCACCCATACACTCCTAACTCCCTCTCCCTCCTCCCTGCATACACACACACACACACACACACACACACACACGCACACACATACACACACACATTATCTGTATGCTTTACACTTTCTATCGTACAGTATGTGCACATATGGAAAAATCTTCATTGTGTTGAAAGTGCAAAAGCTACAGTGTACCATCCATCCTGCTCATCTGTCAAGTGAGGAGATCGAAGGGTGGACAGTTTGTCCTTCATGGTGCGAATAATTCTGTGACATCCCTGAAGAAAGTGCTGCAGCTGCCAGACATACATGTACATGTAGGCATCTTGTTGGCAGGCAGCAATGAAATCAAAAGAGGACACTTTATTTTTCCTTCATTGTCCACAAAATTCTGTGACGACCTTCTTTATAATCTCATCTCATCCCTCTTTCCCTTGCTGCCCCCACCCACCTGAATATTTTTTTTCATCAATATCCAACCCCCTAACCCTCTTCTCCCCCCTCCCCATGTGCCCTGCCCTTCCCCCTCGTAACAGGAGTAAAGATGAGCGAGACAAGAGTTCACCTTCATCCAAGATTCCACAGAGCTCTCTCATCCATTGTGGTTCCCCGCATCCTCCCATTCAATCTTCACTCACTCTCTCCATCACACACAAATGATCTCTTTTAAACATGATCTCTTTGGGTTTTAAAGGGATGGTATAGTATTGGTTGAGGTGAGGATTGAGCTTCTAACTTCTTGTGAGATACCGAGAAACTACTTATGAAATAGTATAGAGCATACCATTCTACGAGGAATTCAAAGTTTATTTGATGAAAATCGGTTTTGGAATAGCTGAGACATCCAAAAACAAAGTAAAACAAAGCCATCATAATAAAAGATAGGTCCCACCTTTTATTCAGATCACTCTGTTTTGGGGTATCTCAGCCATTTTAGAACCAATTTTCATCAAATAAACTTTGAATTCCTCTTGGAATTACAGGCTCTTTCATATTTCATAAGAGATTTCTCACTATCTCACCAAAAAAATGTTAGAAATCTGAGGTTACGCCTCAACAAAAACTGTACGATCCCTTTAACCTACGATGGGACCGAGTCAGAGACAGTGTCGCTCGAACTCTATTAAGAATGTGCCATTTAAGTTCTGTGGCAAGAAAGAGCAAAAGACACACCAAAAGATTGATGTGTATACACTGTACATGAATTTGATGTAAATTTGGGTTTCTGGTCACTCCTGTTTTTTCATTACTGGTATCATTATTTTCATGACACTTCTATGAATGTGAACCCTCATGGTAGTCTCATGCAGTTTCTGAAAGTATTTAATACAGATTTATATATCTGATTTCAGGTAATGTCATTCTTACAGATCTGTTCAAGATGTACAGTATATATGAGGCTTTGCATGCATAAAAAAGTGGCATTCTAATCTCTGGGTTGGCAAATTATCATCATTAAATGTTGTTTTTTAAATAGAATATTGACATCAGCATTACTTTATTTGAGCAATTGAGTCAGCTTTGCATGGTGATACACATGAGCACACATCAAGGAAGATGAGGATCATCTTGGGGTGAGGCAGAATCGAGATCAGGTCGCTGTGAAAGCCTTTGGCTATTTCCGTCCCCTTGCCTTGCCCTCTCCTCCCACACTCCCCCCCCCCCCCATGCCCCCCCTTCCACTCCCCATTCCTCCCCATCTTCCCCTCCGACCCATCCCCCTTCATCTCTTATCCCCTCATCCTCCCCACTGCCTTCCACATCACCAATGGTGACCTTAGAGAATCTCCGGAATGTTATCTGGGATAACACATCCCCCTTGGCTTCTATAGCTCTTCCCTCAGACAGAAGTTCTGCATGTGCAGAAAACAGTCAGTGAACTATTAGGAAGGAAATACTCAAAGGCCTCCTCCTCATTTTCTTTTTCTCTGCAACATTCGGGCGCTGAAGGAGGAGGAGGAAGAGTTGGAGTCGGACGTATGTAAATCCCCGCATCCGCCGAGACGATTAAGGGACCATTCAACCGGGATGTTGAGGGTCGGATGAGAGTAGGGTTTCCTCTCGGCATGGTACGCTTACATCACTTTGCAGGATAGCAGCGGAAGAGTGGTGTGTGTGTTTGTGAGCAGAGGATACGAATAGCTGGATCTTATGCATTTATACCTGCATTAAATAGCTCCATCCTGTAGACACGTGAGACTACAATATTACTGGCCCCATGGGCACACTGAACATATACGATATACATGTGCATGCTTTGGATGGGGAAATGCTGCACACGTAATGTGTAACATGCGGATCGCTGACACGCAGAACATGGATGCACTCCATCACAGACCGAGTCAATTGTGACTGGAGATGAGGGACATGCTGGAATGCGAGCAATTTGTGGAATTCAGACACCTTCTCGTTCTCTCTATACCTGCACGGATGCCTCGTGGTGTAAGATTCAATGGGAGACTTGTGCTGACTGGCTGCGTGCACTAGGACATAATAACTGCCATGAAGTATTTATGTTTCCTTATTATATTCCCTTTTTTTGTTGTAGCTGATGTTGTTTGTGCTCAGCAGAGCCTCAACACAGCTTGGATGCGAGAAGATGTCTACATTAAACAGTCATGATGAGATATGACCCCTATTGTACTGCCATGCGCTGACATTCTAAAATAAAAGTTGAATTAACTCGCTGCTACTGTACAGGTTTACTGAGCACTGTTTGTTCATTCTTTTTTTTTTTGTTATGACTGCATATTATAGGTTGGCTTGATTAGATAGCATAGTGTGATGAGCTCAGAGCTGTGGGAACTGGAAAATGTCAAACTGTCAGGAGTAAAGAAAAGGAGGAGGAATTACATGTATTGATTTATATTGCTATGTGTAAAGGGGAACATTACTATTACTTAGTACTATTTTGAAAGTTACTGCTTTTTTTTTTTCCTTCTGAGTTTCACATACATCTTGTATTCTTGGTATTAAAAGTGAATGACAGAGGATATTTCGCTATCCACCAAGTCAAGAGATAAGAATATATTGAGCTGTGATGTGCTTGTAACACATTGCTGGTTTGTAGCATCCTTGCTCTGCATGGTGTCTTATAAAGGAGCCCCTGTAATGTGATGTTCTCTATTTTTGGACAGCGTTTCATATGGCGACCTGGCAATTTTTGGCACATGCCCACTTTAATATCTGCCAAATATATCAACTACCAATGCTCGGGAGAGATGCACATGTCCTTTAACATGTGGAGAAAAAGTTTAGTGACCTGAACATATTTCGTTGTGTGGAATAGTGGAATCATGCCCTCTTGTGATATCACTGCTGATGTTGCAAAACCAGCTGGTGCCAATGTCGCAATCATTGAATTATTGACAACTTTAGAAATGCAACTGATCGTGCGCTTATAGTCCAGTAGTGGGTTCTGTGTATACTCTGGAAAGCAAATTTACAGTACATTAGGTATCATATCAATGACTTTATGGATCCATTGCGCCTTTGACAGCTCTGGTTTCTTTACATTGTTAGTCTTCTGTATTTCTTTTTTTTTTTCATAAACCTTTCTCTATCAGTGGGAGGAAGAATATTCATTATCATTCATTTGTATTGAATTTAGTAGCATACAAAGGTAGACTATATTTGAAGTGATATCATTGTAGTCATGAATGCGGGCAGTGCCGTGTGGAAACCAAGACCGCTTTGATTGACACAATCCGAGATCGCTCGTCATACTTTCTGGAAGGTCTGGTTGTGATAACCTCTGCTGTGATTCATATGCTGAAAGCGTTGACTTCTTATCTCTGGATACTGTGCTTTCATTATGTTGCAATCGCGACAGCATCAAACTTTTTATTCCTAACATGCTCCGAGTGTAATCCTCACACCATGACCTCGCCAGTGCAGAGAAAACTCACTCTGACTCTCGTGTGAGGGTAATTAAACTTCTTCAAGTTTTTGTGACAAAAGTTTGCCAAGATTTTGGCCCCGCATTCAGCAATATTTGAGAATTTATATATATATCGCTCGGGGATTAGAGAGAGGCTTGACGATGACCGTGCGAGAAGTTCTGCTTGATAGAAACAAAGAGGAGGAGTCGACGTACACTCTGCGCAGAAAGATTCACTCCATCCACTTGGTAGGGCTTTCCTGATACTGCTCCCTCGTGTTGTGGTGATTGTGTGTACTTGTACAGTTACTGCTTGTACAATTTATACAGATTTAAAGTATACAGAAGTTGGGATGTTGGTATTTTTTGTCAAAGAGGGTCATAATGAATACATTCTTTCTTTTGTAGCCGTCAATCCCTCTGCCTTTGATATTTTTTGTCTTTTTTTTCTTTCTTAGATCTCTCCCCTTTATCCATACATCGTCAATTTAATGCATACAAACAAACTTAAGCTAACAAGTAGACAAACTAATAAATAGACAAACAGAAACAAACAAATAGACAAACAAACAAAAGTTGATTTAAAGTTATATGCTTTTAATCACAGTACAACTGTGAGTGTTTACCACCGCAATTTTCAGCTGTAAACTCCACAGCTTCTGTCCACCGTACTGACCAATCTCAACCTTGATCACGCAATGGTCAATTAGTGGGTCATAGACTTTTTTTGAACTTTGTTGGGCCCCTGCTGATGAGAGTTGTAAGGTTGACAACTGAAAATTCAGGATACATGTACAGTGTATTAATACTTTGTATTTTTTTTTCTTCTCTATTTTTTTCTTCTTTTTAAAAATCTTTAAATCATATGATTTCTTCAGATGACCTTCTACTCTAAAAGCATAAAATTGTATTTTCCCACTTTTCTTTTTCTAAATACCACTTGCCCAACTTGGTATTTGGACAAATGCCCTGAACAAGCAAGCGTTCATTCACTTTTATATTCACCTACTGTACAAATGATTTTCACCTGTACTGGAATACACTGTATTTGCCTTTTTGATTTTTCATTTTTCTTCTATGTTTTGGCTATCTGTCAGAGGTTTGTTCTGTTTTCTCTGGTGCCCCCTTTCCCCCTTTGAACCCCCCCCCCATGTCTTTTTCATTCTTTAATCTGAATACCTTCATTGTTTTTATATATTCTTATGAGCTCTTTCCTTCTCTTTCCCCTTTTTTCTGATGCTCGATTTCTTTGTTTGTTTTCTTTTTTTTTCACTCTGTAATATCCTTATTTCTCTTTCACTATACCTGAAATATCAGCTTCACTACTTTCTCGTTAGCATCCATTTATTTCTTCATTAATAAATGATAAATCCCATTCTCCCTACATGTAAATGTTTTCTTCCTCTGTACATACTATGTATATCCAGGATTTTTTTTTCTGTAATCCCCTTCTGTCTGTCCATTTATCAGCTTGCCCAGTTTTTGTTTGCTGCCCTCATTGCTAATCTGCTGCCCTCAAGCTGCTGGAGGGCTCACACCCATAAATATTTCCCCATAGGGACGTGTGTTAAAAATCAAATTTCAAAAAATTCTGTAAAATAGCTGGGAGAAATGAGGTGTTTCAGCTTCACTAACCTGGATAAGTTAGATGTACCCTTTCATCCATCAAATTCTCAGGGTGGATAATTCAGTTCAAATTCTGTTCAGGGGTACGAAAAGCCAGACTACGAGTTCTTGTCACTCAAAAAGTCACCCATTTTCCGTGCACGTACCCAATGAAATATAGTCCCCTCAAATTCCACCAGAAAAGCTTTCATCTTCTAACCAAAATGCAATTTGTAGAGGAATTCATACTCAATATCTACAGCTATTCAGTTTTTTGCCAAACTGCATCATTGATTTTTAATTAATTTTTTTCTTCATTTATTTTGGTATCTTTGGTACGAATTTGTGAAGGGGTTTCGGACATTCCATTGTATTTACGGGTGTGAGCCCTATAGTGAAGGTCATATTTCTCATTTGACTTTTAAACATCATAAATGTGTTTTTCATGATATTTGCACCTACATCATATGGGAAATTACACATTCTAGGGTTATAAAGCTTCTCAAAGGGACACTTTTGAAACTCACACCCTTTGAGGTTTTTTAAAAAAATAAAAATGTAGTGTTGATCAGTTCTTCATAAGATGAATACCTAGATGCAGGCAGTAATCTTTGATTATGGGGGTGTCATCATCACATTATTGCCTACAAAATACTTGAAAAGACTTTGTTTTGTCAAACAGACTAACTTTATGAATTTTGACCTGTTCCAGTGGTAGCCAAACAAAGAAATACATTAAAATAACACAGTCATTCAAAGTTGTGTGATACTGATGACTGCTATGTACAAAGATCTATCTATACCACAACAACACAATCAACATAATAAGAAAACAAATTATAGCCAAACAGAGTCGGGGGGGGGGGGGGGGGGGTAGAAGAGAAGGGGGGGGGGGGGTAGGAAGTTGAAGGGGGGAGGGAGGAAGAGATCTGACACAATACATCAACATAAACCAGCAGAGTTTGTATGGGATGAATACTTCCCATAGACTTGTGTGCATTGCATGCATCCTCTATAGTGAAGGTCATATTTCTCATTTGACTTTTAAACATCATAAATGTGTTTTTCATGATATTTGCACCTACATCATATGGGAAATTACACATTCTAGGGTTATAAAGCTTCTCAAAGGGACACTTTTGAAACTCACACCCTTTGAGGTTTTTTAAAAAAATAAAAATGTAGTGTTGATCAGTTCTTCATAAGATGAATACCTAGATGCAGGCAGTAATCTTTGATTATGGGGGTGTCATCATCACATTATTGCCTACAAAATACTTGAAAAGACTTTGTTTTGTCAAACAGACTAACTTTATGAATTTTGACCTGTTCCAGTGGTAGCCAAACAAAGAAATACATTAAAATAACACAGTCATTCAAAGTTGTGTGATACTGATGACTGCTATGTACAAAGATCTATCTATACCACAACAACACAATCAACATAATAAGAAAACAAATTATAGCCAAACAGAGTCGGGGGGGGGGGGGGGGGGGTAGAAGAGAAGGGGGGGGGGGGGTAGGAAGTTGAAGGGGGGAGGGAGGAAGAGATCTGACACAATACATCAACATAAACCAGCAGAGTTTGTATGGGATGAATACTTCCCATAGACTTGTGTGCATTGCATGCATCCTCTATAGTGAAGGTCATATTTCTCATTTGACTTTTAAACATCATAAATGTGTTTTTCATGATATTTGCACCTACATCATATGGGAAATTACACATTCTAGGGTTATAAAGCTTCTCAAAGGGACACTTTTGAAACTCACACCCTTTGAGGTTTTTAAAAAAAATAAAAATGTAGTGTTGATCAGTTCTTCATAAGATGAATACCTAGATGCAGGCAGTAATCTTTGATTATGGGGGTGTCATCATCACATTATTGCCTACAAAATACTTGAAAAGACTTTGTTTTGTCAAACAGACTAACTTTATGAATTTTGACCTGTTCCAGTGGTAGCCAAACAAAGAAATACATTAAAATAACACAGTCATTCAAAGTTGTGTGATACTGATGACTGCTATGTACAAAGATCTATCTATACCACAACAACACAATCAACATAATAAGAAAACAAATTATAGCCAAACAGAGTCGGGGGGGGGGGGGGGGGGGGTAGAAGAGAAGGGGGGGGGGGGTAGGAAGGGGAAGGGGGGGAGGGAGGAAGAGATCTGACACAATACATCAACATAAACCAGCAGAGTTTGTATGGGATGAATACTTCCCATAGACTTGTGTGCATTGCATGCATCCTCTATAGGGCTCACACCCATAAATATTTCCCCATAGGGACGTGTGTTAAAAATCAAATTTCAAATAATTCTGTAAAATAGCTGGGAGAAATGAGGTGTTTCAGCTTCACTAACCTGGATAAGTTAGATGTACCCTTTCATCCATCAAATTCTCAGGGTGGATAATTCAGTTCAAATTCTGTTCAGGGGTACGAAAAGCCAGACTACGAGTTCTTGTCACTCAAAAAGTCACCCATTTTCCGTGCACGTACCCAATGAAATATAGTCCCCTCAAATTCCACCAGAAAAGCTTTCATCTTCTAACCAAAATGCAATTTGTAGAGGAATTCATACTCAATATCTACAGCTATTCAGTTTTTTGCCAAACTGCATCATTGATTTTTAATTAATTTTTTTCTTCATTTATTTTGGTATCTTTGGTACGAATTTGTGAAGGGGTTTCGGACATTCCATTGTATTTACGGGTGTGAGCCCTATAGTGAAGGTCATATTTCTCATTTGACTTTTAAACATCATAAATGTGTTTTTCATGATATTTGCACCTACATCATATGGGAAATTACACATTCTAGGGTTATAAAGCTTCTCAAAGGGACACTTTTGAAACTCACACCCTTTGAGGTTTTTAAAAAAAATAAAAATGTAGTGTTGATCAGTTCTTCATAAGATGAATACCTAGATGCAGGCAGTAATCTTTGATTATGGGGGTGTCATCATCACATTATTGCCTACAAAATACTTGAAAAGACTTTGTTTTGTCAAACAGACTAACTTTATGAATTTTGACCTGTTCCAGTGGTAGCCAAACAAAGAAATACATTAAAATAACACAGTCATTCAAAGTTGTGTGATACTGATGACTGCTATGTACAAAGATCTATCTATACCACAACAACACAATCAACATAATAAGAAAACAAATTATAGCCAAACAGAGTCGGGGGGGGGGGGGGGGGGTAGAAGAGAAGGGGGGGGGGGGTAGGAAGTTGAAGGGGGGAGGGAGGAAGAGATCTGACACAATACATCAACATAAACCAGCAGAGTTTGTATGGGATGAATACTTCCCATAGACTTGTGTGCATTGCATGCATCCTCTATAGTGAAGGTCATATTTCTCATTTGACTTTTAAACATCATAAATGTGTTTTTCATGATATTTGCACCTACATCATATGGGAAATTACACATTCTAGGGTTATAAAGCTTCTCAAAGGGACACTTTTGAAACTCACACCCTTTGAGGTTTTTAAAAAAAATAAAAATGTAGTGTTGATCAGTTCTTCATAAGATGAATACCTAGATGCAGGCAGTAATCTTTGATTATGGGGGTGTCATCATCACATTATTGCCTACAAAATACTTGAAAAGACTTTGTTTTGTCAAACAGACTAACTTTATGAATTTTGACCTGTTCCAGTGGTAGCCAAACAAAGAAATACATTAAAATAACACAGTCATTCAAAGTTGTGTGATACTGATGACTGCTATGTACAAAGATCTATCTATACCACAACAACACAATCAACATAATAAGAAAACAAATTATAGCCAAACAGAGTCGGGGGGGGGGGGGGGGGGGGGGTAGAAGAGAAGGGGGGGTAGGAAGGGGAAGGGGGGAGGGAGGAAGAGATCTGACACAATACATCAACATAAACCAGCAGAGTTTGTATGGGATGAATACTTCCCATAGACTTGTGTGCATTGCATGCATCCTCTATAGGGCTCACACCCATAAATATTTCCCCATAGGGACGTGTGTTAAAAATCAAATTTCAAAAAATTCTGTAAAATAGCTGGGAGAAATGAGGTGTTTCAGCTTCACTAACCTGGATAAGTTAGATGTACCCTTTCATCCATCAAATTCTCAGGGTGGATAATTCAGTTCAAATTCTGTTCAGGGGTACGAAAAGCCAGACTACGAGTTCTTGTCACTCAAAAAGTCACCCATTTTCCGTGCACGTACCCAATGAAATATAGTCCCCTCAAATTCCACCAGAAAAGCTTTCATCTTCTAACCAAAATGCAATTTGTAGAGGAATTCATACTCAATATCTACAGCTATTCAGTTTTTTGCCAAACTGCATCATTGATTTTTAATTAATTTTTTTCTTCATTTATTTTGGTATCTTTGGTACGAATTTGTGAAGGGGTTTCGGACATTCCATTGTATTTACGGGTGTGAGCCCTGGATAACTAACTGTCTGCTGCCCTCATTGTTGATTGGCTACAATTCCTTTTTTTCTCTCTCTATAATCCCCAATATACGTAGAACCAAGAGACTGTCATCAACCAGTTGAAGGAGATCACAGGAGTACAAGACCCCGATACCTTAAAGCATGCCTACGAAGCCAGCAACGGGGATGTGGGCCAGGCCATAGCCTTCCTTACAGAGGGGCATGACCACAACCCTGCCCACCCTCCCCCATCCTCGTCCCACACCGCTGCCCTGCATGGTGGGGCCCAGCCGGCAGCACCCGTCAGTCAGCCGGCAAATGCGCCCGCCCTGTGTGGCCCGAGGAATAGGACTCAAGGTTAGTACCAAACATTATGCAATCTTGTCCAAGAGGATGAACTTGTTCTATGTGCATCTTGAACCCCATTCTAGTTTTGGCTTCCAAGTTCAAGTAAATATTGCACCAGTGATGTAGTATACAAGCAAAATTAGCATATCAAAAGTGGTCATTATCTCGTCATCTGAACTACCATGTGTCAGGTACTAAATGTTTGTTGCTTAATTTTATCTAAAAACATTAGATTACTTCTGTCCAGAAAGTACCACAAGCATTCTTACAAATGTGTATCTTTAAACGTGCTAGAATTGATAAAGCAGTCAGTTCAGATACTTTAGAAACATTTGATTTCATTATTGTGTTTTAGTTTTTAGGCGATCTTGGTTATGAAGTGTCCATGTGTGTTTTATCTCAGAAAGAACAAAGCAATGGAAAGTCACTCTATGATTCAAATCTTGCCCAATGCCGCAGGTGACGGGGGTAAATCGTCGGACGTCATCGACCTGACCCAGGATCGGGATGAGAAAGAGGACCTGCAGCGCGCCATCGCCCTGAGTCTACAGGAGACCAACCAGGCCAGCATCGGCGTGTCTGCAGAGGAGCAGGACATCAGCAGGTACCCATGGGCAGACTCAGGGTGCACCATGTGTAAAGAGGGCAGTTTCAGAGGGTACACTAGGCACCTCAGTTGCCACACGGAAGGTGCAGTCCAAACTTCAGAGGTGCATTTAGACTGTTCAGAGAGTGCAGTCAATGACTGCATTCAAGCGCTGAAAGCGAACCAAAGCGTACCGAACTGTATTATGCCAGATTTGGAGCGTTCAAGTGCTCTGTTGAGAAAGCGTGCCTCATGAGTTATTTGTAGAGGGGGTCACGCACTTTATAGCAAGAGGGTCATGGCATGCTTAAACTGCTTACAGATGTCCCGAACAAAAAAAGAAATGAGCTCTTTGCATTAGGACGTACAAATGTATGTGCATGTTATGCGCATTCTTCACATCTACAAACTTTTGGTATGCTTCTGGTATCCTGTTGGAGCGCATGGAAAAGTGGCTTACTTTTGGCTCGGTTCAGTTCAGTACGCTACACTTTCGGAGCATTTACGCGCTCTTCTGACGTGGGTTCAGTACGGTTTGGTTCGCTTTAGGAGAGCACTCGAAAGCACACAATGATACAGAATCTGGTGTTGCTACTAGGAGAAAAGAGCTTCGCGGAGTCCAGATTATGCAATAAGAAGTTTAGATTCTAGACTCCAGTGTCTGAAGTTGCAACAGGCAGACCAAAAGATGAAGTGGGCTTGTGAAAATTTTATAGAGGTGCAATGCAGAGTTACAGCTTGCATCTGGAAATAGCACAGGTGTTACTGCAAAATGCCTGATGTTTGCATTATCCTCTAGGAGGTGCAGTAGCCAGTACAGCAGGCACATTGGACACTCTGACATCTGGAGTTACAAAATAAATTCAGCTTGCAAATCAGAAGGTGCCTTTGGCATTTTAGGAGGTGCAGGTGGCAATGCACTTGGTACAAGAAGTACATGTACAAAATGCACAATGCTCAAAAAGCTATCACTTACAGCGGGTCTCTGAGATGACAGATTAGATTGTAATACACTTAAAATTCATGAAACTTCAAACATTCATAACTTTTGAACAGATTGTCCGATTTTCCTCAAACTTTCACTGATGAGTTCTACTAATATTGTTGCATTCTCTCAATACACTTGTATATAGTGGTGAACTTGCCCTTTAAGAGATTATTAGATAACCTCAATTCATTGGTAGTCGTTGGTTTCTAGACACCTGTGCAAATCGTCCAAGAAAGCACTGTGATGGTTAAAGGAGAAATGTGTACAATGTATTTGCAGGGTGCTGGAGCAGAGCATACGTGATGCGGGCCAGGGGCGCAACAACAGCTGGTTTGTGGACCCCCTCAACCCCCACGACAGACAGAGGGAGGTGGGCTGGCCCGTGGGTCTCAAGAACGTCGGCAACACGTGCTGGTTCAGCGCTGTCATACAGGTTGGTGTGTCGTGTGTGTGTGCCCTCTTCTCTTGAACCCGTCGAAGGTGTGAATCAGGCAATTCTTTTATTGTAAATTGGAAGAGAAGTGCTAATACTGCAGTTTGGTGAGCAGTATGTTTGCTAGTATACAAATGATGCACATTTCTGAGTGCGTCAGTCGGAATTGTGTGCATAAGGTAACTATGGAATGCTTAACCCACGAGGCGAAGCCGAGTGGGTTTAGGCTAAATTCCATAGTTACTGCATGCACACTATATTCCGACTGACGCACGAAAAGACATGTGCGTCATCTGTTTTATAGAATGGGTAATTTTCTTGCCAAAAACCCATTTTTCTATCGTGTTACCCGATGACAAATTTACAGGATGCATTTCCTTTTGGCTTGCCATAGACGACCATGCATCAGTTTTTACTGGCCGCATGGTTTCTCTTCAGAACTATGCATCCAGTAAAAATTGATGCATGGTTGATTTAGCCAATAGGCATCTCGTACTGAATGCGCAAACGCTTGCTTAATGCGTGAATCTTTGTTACAAATGCGCATACTCTTGCTGCAAGTGCGCGATAACATGTTTTCCACTGTGACTCAGCGTGCGGCCAGTACAAAATAAGACATAGCTCTCGATCAATGAGATCGCAGGATTCTCGCTACCCATTCTATAATATCTTCTCGTTGGTTGTGAAGCACAGGACTTTGTGTGGAAAAAAAAAATGAAAGAGAAAGGTAAAGGAGTAAAACAAAATGCTGGAGAACATGAACTTGCTAAAAGTATAAGAGGTCGAAGGGAAGTGATCAAAGATCACATTAAAGGGATATTCCATCTTGACATGGTGCTTTGCATGAAAACAGAAAACTTGAAAATCAATAAAAGTTTGGGGACACAAAATTGGACACACAAAATAGTTGTAAAAAGTTTAGAGAGTAAGACTAATCTTTTTAACATCCTTGTGTGGTTTAGATGTTTAGCAGCTCTCTAGAAGATCATTAGTATTTTGTTTTTCACAATATATTGGGCTTTGATAATACTTATTCATTGAGGAGGACATGCAAAAACATGTTACTCTGTAATATCATATGCCAAGAACAGGCCTGTAGAAAATCTTTCTCAAGAGAAAGAATAATAAATAGAATGTGAATTTTTGTTTTTAAACCAAATGGACAAATGCTCAACGTGTAGGGGGGAGGGGGAATCGTTTGTGCTGGCTTTCTAAAAGCTATACTTTTGTCTTTCATTCTTGTTCTCTATCATTTTTTTTTTCTCTCTTTGTCCAGTCATTATTCCACCTACCGGCCTTTCGTCACCTCGTTCTCAGCTTCAGCAGCCAGCAGCCAGCGGCCGGGACCAGCGGAGATGCGTCAAATGCTGTAAGTTTGGGGCACTTTGATGTAGTGGGGATGAGACTCTTGACTTTAAAACAAAAGCTCCCACATTGGAGCCCTGCCAAGCGCTTACGTCCTTGGACAAGATGTTTTTACCCACCATGTCCCTCTCGACCCAGGTGTGTAAATGGGTACCTGGCAATGCTAGGGTGATGATAGTGGCAGTGCCTTCTGCAAGAGCTGTGCTAACACTGAAGAGGTAACCCTGGGTAAAGAAGATCATTTTGTAAGTCCACTCTGTAGCATTACATCTTGTCTATTCTGTTGCAGAAAATTTACAAGAATAAAGACAAATACACCAAGAAGAAATTGGAGGTTCCAAAATATTCGATTCATTTATAAACTCTGAATGCCATAGAAATGATAAAGGTACTAACGGAAGAGAAAGAGTATTGCATGTTATTGCAAAACTGCTAAGTCTCCCAGATATCACAGGAGATGGTGAGAAATGATAAGGATTTTTTTTTTCTTTTTAATGTCCTGACAACGGGTCACATACATGCAAAAGCCAATCTGATTTGGGGCTTATCATTACCCAATGAAGTGCATGTAACAGAGATGCCAACTGTTGCTTTCTTGCAGTATTTTGTACCTTTTTTTTTTGGGCCACATATACTGCAGGTTTTATGGAAAATACCATTTTCCCCAAAATTGCATTACCGGCACAAGCTAGACAAGTAATCTGGTGACTAAATCTTGATCCTTTGTGTGACGGTATGAACAGGAGAACCGAAATCCACTCTTCATGGCGGAGCTGAGGGCGCTGTTTGCACTGATGCTTGGAACAAAGAGAAAGTACGTTGACCCCACCAAGTCGGTCCAGATCTTAAAGGCGGCGTTCAGCAGCGGTGGAGCAGACAACCAACAGGTTTTACACATCACATTTCCCTTTGTACCTAGTGTTTAGTCTATCAATATGTAAAGAACTTAATTTTGTCTGTGAAGTAGAGTGACTGGAGCAATAGCTACACATTTACAGTGTATGTACGGACTTTCCAACCAGCCTGCTTTTGTGATATTTAGTGTTCTTTTCTTTGTCAAATATACATTGTACATGTACCGTAAGTAGCATTCTTCCACGGGGAGGATGCCAGAAGAAGCTGATTGTTGATTTGTGAAACGTCAAACGACAATTAACCCATTGAGAGCGAGTCCAAAGTGTACTCGTGCAAGTGTCGATGGGAAATACACATGTGTACATGTTGTAGCAAAATCAGCCCATCCTCAATGGGTTGAATTTCAAGTCCATTTTCTGATTCATAAGAATTTGGAGGTTACATTTTGACTGGATTAATAATTATCTACATCAGTTTATACCTGTAAGTAATTTCTGTATGAATAGACACTTATCCAAGACTTACTGTAAGTCTTCTCAGTTCTGTGGGACAAAACCAGTCTGTTGTTTTGATGTTTAGTATGCTTTTTCTTTGTCAAGAATGAGAAAATCAGAATAAAAACTCCTTAAATTCTGACCAATTATGCCTCAATCACCCACCTCCCCTCTTCCCACCCCTCCACCCCTCCATCCCTCCTCCCCTTCCCCCTCTCCACCTCTCTATCCCTCCACTCATACCCCTCCCCTCCTCCGCCTCTTCCCCTTCTTCCCATTTTTCATCCAGGACGTCAGTGAGTTCACACACAAACTTCTTGAATGGCTGGAGGATGCGTTCAAGACAGAGGCCCCCAGTAAAACCCCGCAGGAGGATGGGTAAACACTGAAATCTTCTTCCCAGATTATCTTCACATGAAATCATATGGGTCCAAATTCACGAAGGTGGTACAAATTTAAACCATGATATATGCAAATTTCTTAACCGTAAATACGATTGAGAGATTGCGTATGCCAACAGACTACCAGTAACAAACGTGCATTGATACACGCAAAGGTACGCCTATTTCACGCTTATTTAAACCATGGTCTAAATTTGTACCATTAGGTTTAAACTACCTTGTAAATTTTGGCCATTACGTCATACTTTTCTTCTTTCTTTCTTTTTTTTTTGTGCTGCTGCTGCTGCTGCTGCTGCGTTATTGCTATTTAATGGTAATAAAGTCCACTCAATCTTCAAGACAAGATGAAAGAGAGGGAAGAAGAAGTCACCAAGAAGAAAAGATGAAGAAAGAGAAAAATATAAACAGAAGAGGGAGAAATGCTAATTCAGATTCATATTCATTTTTATTCATCTATGATAGGACATAGAAATGTTGTTTCCTTTGTCGTTTTGATAGGGACCACAAAGCATATACTGTATGAGCTATTATTTTCGCGAATTTCGCGAATGACAGTTGGATCGCGAATTTAGCAACGGGCGAAAATGTCGCCAGACGCTAGAGTAAATAGTACATTTTAATAGTGTCGGTGTCAATTTGCGAAAACAACATCTCGCGAAAATGTCTGTGACCTCCTCATTTGCGAAAATATCTGTATGCGAAAATAACGTACAGTAATGAGTAAAGGCTGAGAAACAAAGAAAACACGGGGACTGTTATACTGTAGAAAAGATAGTGTGAGTGTGTGTATGTGTGGGGTGGGTCTGTGTAAAAGAGAGAGAGAGGGGGATAGGGTAGTGGTGAGAGTAAAAGTAAGTGAAGAGAGCAAGCGAGAGAGGGAGAGACAGACAGACAGACGGACAGACAGACAGACAGACAGAGACTGAAAGAAAGAGAAAGAAAGTTGATTCAGAAATGAGAGACAGATGGAAGAGAATTCCCTGTCCTCGGAAATTGTTGCAGCACCATTTATGGGAGCATTTCATAATCAATTGACTGTTGATGATAGTGGCTAGTCTTTGTTCTTCATATTTGCTATCTATATGCTTGAAAATATCTGTAATTAAACTGGATTATAATGTAAATAACACTCAAATGCATGTGAATTACGATGAACGAACACAGTCTGCAAGAATTTTCAGCTAATTGAAGGAGGCTGACTTAACCAGAAGAAGAAGAAGAGGAGGAGGAGGAAGAGGATGAGGAGGAAGAAGAAGAAGAAGAAGGAGAAGGAGGAGGAGGAGGAGGAGAAGGAGAAGAAGTGTGAGGGACAGACAGGGGCAAAGAGAGTGAGAGAATGTGTGTCCGGAAAAAAAAGAAAGGAATTGGAGAGAGCAAGAAGACAGACAGATAGAAAGAAAGCTTGCGGAGAGACTGAAGAAAGAGAGAGAGATAAAATCACAGCAGCAAAATACTTTGATGTTACATTTTCCTCTCCATCTCAATCTCAATCTGCATTCTCCATTTCCCTCCAGTGCTCAGGGGGGCGAAGGAGAGACCGCATCCACCACCAATCCCATGCTGGATCTCTTCTACGGACAGTTCAAGGCTGTCGGAATCAACGAAGGTAAGTGGATTCTCACATGAATATGTCCGATCTCATTATTTACACAACCCCATTATTAAAGTGACCAACATATGTTTTATCGACCCACTCAGCCAGTCTGCACTATTGTTGTCTTTTTAGTGTTTTATTTTTTTTTGCGTTTTGTTTTCCCTTTTTTCTTCAAAAGGAGGCAGCTAGTCACATAACTGTCCTTTGATACTGATATATGGCAGATAAAGCTGCAAAATGCTTGCATATGGACGTGGTTGATCACAAACTTTCCAACTGTTCTCATGTAGTAGGAACTTTTCTGTTCGTTATGAAAGAAAACAGTTCATGCATCCTTGTGTTGCTATGTGTGTGAACACCTGCTTCACTGTTGGTGTATGGGAGATGGGTGAAAATTCACTGAGTTTTAGGGTTTTTAATTTTCTTGATTCGGGTCTTCCCGACAATTTCGTGAGTAGTGAAATCCACACTTGTGGAGTTCAGCACCAAAGGGAGAAATGTACGTGTATGCGTGCTCATTACATCCATGTCTGGATCAGAGTTTATATTTTTGTGCTCTTTTACATTCCCAAATAGCACCTGACTCGAAATATTAGCTGTATGCTACCTAAATAAACCTTACGAAATATTCAGCGTACTGTAAAAGTGGAAATTTTTGCGGTGTTCAAATTTCTGCAATTTCGCGCTACCAGAAACTAACGTGAAAATAAAAGCACGCAAATGTTTTTGCTTGCCATATGTTTCAATACCTACTCTCTTGATTCCGTGGAATTATAAACACACGAAACTCTTCTAATCGGGACGAGTGCCAAAAATTAGTCTTGCAAAAATTTACCCTTCTACAGTATACAGTATTTGGATTACGGAAAGAAATTGCCTCCTAGAGCGTAATATCATTTGTTGTACACATTCAGGCAAAGTCTTCAGCAACAAAGAGACGTTCGGTCAGTATCCGCTTCAGATTAACGGCTACAGTGACCTGCACCAGAGTCTTGAGGCCTCCATGTCTAAGGGTGAGATAGAAACGGTCAACGGGGACGCGACGTATCGGTCAGCCCAAGAGGTAATGGCATATCAAATTTGTCTTTATGAAATATGTTTTTTTATGCTTTCATCTGTAAAAGTCTTTGAGCTCTGTGACATTGCAATATGTATCAGATTCTTTGCTATATAGAGGGATAGTAAGATGCCTAAACTAAAGTTAATCAATTTATTATGGTATACTATTAGTTTCTGTGGTCAGTCCTTTTTAATGTCAGGAATCCTCCTCAAATTGATATCAAAATTTGTGGAAAGATTCCTTTGTCATTAGAATTTTGTCTTGTTTTGTGTGAATGGCTTCAAAGTTTTGATCATTTGAAGTTGAAATATCATTGCAAACACACGCACATATCCTCAAAAACACACGCACATATCCTCATTTGAGGACGATCTTAATTTTTATATCAACATAAAAACCTTTGTGCAATATCCCCTTGTATTGGTCTTGAAAGAAAGCATTCTATGACATGGCATCTGCTCTCCCCTGTGTTTCCTGTTTCCACCAGCACTGGTTCACCCGGCTACCCCACGTCCTCATCTTTGAGCTGTCGAGGTTTCAATTCAACCAGCAGCTGGGGCGGCCGGAGAAGATTCACAACCAGTTTCAGTTCCCTTCCACGCTGTACATGGATAGGTGAGTTGGATTTATCCACGACTCCATTCAAATGTTAGAAATGCAGAAGTTGCAGTTTGCTCTCTCTCTCAATGGAATTGTGCCTCTATGACCAGGATGAGGTACCAACTAATCGGGCAAATGTTTGATGCATTACTTTAACCTATCTATTCATGTTATTTTAGTTTTAAAATTACTCTTCTGTTTTGACAGATTATTGTCATGTCTCTGCTTTTCATATGAAAATTCCTTCTTTTTACTGTTGAATATTTAACAGCGTATACATCAGTGTGTCTTTTCTTTTTTTTTGGGGGGGGGGGGGAGCGGAGGGGTCTGGAAAGTTTAAAAACCAGGTGGCGTGGGGAAATATGGGTGGTCCTGTTGGATCGATCTTCTTTCGCTGCTCACCTGCGGTACATTTGAAAACCATAAATAGCACCTGTCAACATATACACTAGTGCATGGAGGTGTACATTCATCAGTATAATGGTCGACCCCTGTTGAGATTCTTCGGCTCTGTGTGTACTTACAGAGAGATCAGTGATTAAGCTGTGCATAATTCATGACTGGGATTCACAAATATATCCAAGTCAGGCCAGCCTTCCCCCCCCCCCCCCCCAATGGTAACCCCAAGCCACCAAGTTTTGTAACTGAAGATTCTTTCCATAATGGTCTTTAGTTCCCTGGAAGGTACAGCAATATTACTCTTATTTCGACAACTTTCTGTTGCGTGTAAATAGCTTACTGCATTTTTGTCTATTATAAGTTACATTTATTTGAAAGCCTATTAAGACTTTACCGAGAGAATGGTGTGTCACAGAAGTAATTCTGACTTACTTTGTCGACCTTTTTACCTCTTTCAAATTATGTGATTATATGATCTATGTGAAAATAAATTAAGAGCGGATGGGCAGTTTAGGGCATCTTAGGGAGTAATAAGACGGGTGGTTTGGGGTGGTTCAGTTACCAGTGGGTTAATGATGAAAGGTCGATCCTCCCTTCTAATATGTTTTACCTATTTTTAGGGAAATGAAAGCTTTTTACATCACCTTTTTTGTAGGAAGTTTGCTTTATCCATATTCTAATTTCTTTTTCAGATACATGGAGGGCAATCAGGACGCAGTAAGGAAGAAGCGTGAGGAGGTGGCCATGTTGAGGCAGCAATACAGCGAACTGCAGACAAAGCTGAATAGGTCAGTGTGGAATCGAAAGTCTTGCGACAGTAATACAGCGGTGTGAGCTCTGGTAGCCAATGAAAACAAGCGAGGTTTGTGCCACAATTGCATGTTGCCGTTGCAGCAACTCTGAATTCTGGCAGCAGAATCGGAGTTGGGAGCTACCGTTGCTGTAACTGAAACTATTTGTTTCTTATATACCAGGGGTGGATCCAGGAATTCTGTAAAAGGGGGGTGGGTGCATACGCCTCCTCCATTTTTCCTTTTATTTCTTTTGTTTTAAATGTCCTGTTTACCTTTGGGAGCATTGATTTAAAAAATGTTCAAGTTATCACATTTGATGCATACAATTGTATGTGTAGGTCAGTTTTATCATAAAACATCCTACCATATAAAATTTTCTGCAGTAAAGCCTAAAATATAAGGGGGATATCACTGTTTTTCTTATTAAATCATAACTGTAGACGGTTTAGTCTGGAAACATTTTTATTATACCTATTGTTCACATTTTGTATATTCAGCAATACTTAACATTGATTAACACTGGTTAGCATTTCACCGTGGTTGTTTCTATCGCTTACTCACATTTTAGACCTACATGTAGTTTGAAGCACTAATGTTGGGTTTTTGTTTCATCTGCAAATAGTAAATTACGCCTTTAACAAAAAATAACGGGGCGCACGCCCGGTGCACCCCCGCCTGGATCCATCACTGTATGCATTACACAAATATGGAGCATTACTGTCAAAAAGATTGCAAACTGGTTCATTCTCTCTGAGGCAAGGGGATCTGTCTATTCCTCCTTGGCAGTGAAGTCAATCATTATAGTTTAAAGTTTGAAGCAAAACAAACCCTGTTTTGCATTTACTCCCCATCTTAACAGGCTTAGGGCAACAATATTTTTATTTTGCGTAGACACATTACATTGCGCTACACTCCATTATTTGGGCTACCAAAAGATGTAACTAACCTTTTCATCCATCCTGCAAAGTGTTGTTATTGTGGTAATATTTTGATGTATGCAGGCGGCTTTGATATTTACATTGTTTCAATTGTCTGGTTTATTTTGATATTTTTTTTTTTTTTATGCCAAATACTGGGAAGGAGAAAAAATTATTGGATCGCAGTTTCTGACACAATCTTTCTACATGCCTTCCAGGTTTCTATGCTACGGGTCGGGTCCAAAGCGCATGCCTCTCTATGACGTCCTGCAATACACGCTGGAGTATGCCAACAGCGGCTGCCCCGAGATGTCCACCTCTCCGCCGCCTTCGCTCCACCGGTCCGGTCATCCCGTTGCCGCGGAGACGGGCCATCCCCAGCCCAGCTGCAATAACAACTCTGCCAACGAGGACGTGGAGATGGCGTCCCCTTGTGGGTCGGCCCGGAATAGTCCGAGACCAGGGTGAGACGCAGAGTAGACCCTTCGTGATGTCCTTTGGGATACTATAACCAGAAATTTGAGTGTACATGAAACTTCTGTGAATTTTGCAAGAACCCAAAGATTTGCGAAAGTAGAATGCATGCAAAAGTTTTTGTCCACACAATGCATTGAATGTTGGTATATGTAATATACTCCTAATCTTCTCATTGTCAGCAAGTTGTAAAAGTTTCATGCTGCAAAAAAAGCTGTTGGCTCCAATTTGTGAAAGTGTCATGCCGTGAATGTTTTTGTTTTACAGTAATCTTTCTGACCTACGATACAACTTAGAAAAGAAGTTATGACCTTTTGAATGAGTGAATAAGAACTTTGCTCATGTCCACTTAGTTGACATGTAAACAGCCCAAGACCGTGTACTCTTGAAAGACTTTTGGATTCCTGTCATTAAGATGGAGGGGCTACGTGAACGTAATGAAAATGCGGCACAACGTCATGGTGTCATGCCATATTCGACATTGTAATGTTGGTACTATAGAAATAGGCCCTAATGGTCTGGATTTAGAATGATAGCACATTCATGATGGGTCACATTCTAAAAATTAGTGAGTGAATTACTGTATTTACCAAATATTTTGCTATGTTTTTATTTTCACAAATTTTGTGAGTCAGGTGCTATTAACGAAATTCAAGCATGCGAAAATATCAATGCTCATCCCGACATGAATGCGATGTGCACGCATACATTTCTCCATTCAGGACTGTGCTCCACAATTGTGAATTCAACCACTTCCGAAATTTTCGAGAAGTCCTGATTAACAAAATATTAGACTTTGTAAATATATGGCGTATATAGTAGTTATAGGATGTGAACTTGGCATGGATCTTTAAAATGATGTACATGGCAGTCAACTATGTCAACTTGGAAATTGATGTTTAGCTTGATACCATGAACTAGAGGAAGAGATGATGACCTCAATATATTCTGCAATGATATGGTGGTGCTAGGTTTGCAAGGTATGGGCATTTTTGACTGAGTGGTTTAGTATCATATGGATTCCTACTTTTCTGCTCCACTCCTGTTTATTGTTTATAACTTTACTCTTTTATTTTTTAATCCACTAGCTCCTCCCCTGGCCTGCAACCGATGCAACAGAGTTTCTCCCCACCGAGTCCCTCCAGGGTCACCTTCCCGCGCCCCTCGTCGCCGCAGACTGGCGCGTCCTCCGGGGCGACGCCCGCCCCGGCCGCATCACCGACAGTGTCTTCCAAGCCCCGCTACCAGAAGCCGCCGCCCATCAACATCCCCGGCAACGCTCCTCCGACCTCCCCAGGCGGTGGGGGCGCGTTAGGATCGGGTGTGGCTGCGGCCAAAGAGAGCCTGGCCTCACCAAAGCCTGGCCATATCACGGACACCGAACTGGACATCCTGCAGAGCTGCCTCAAGCGATGGAGGACGGAAGTCATTGGAGAGGTCAAAGGTTAGATGTTGCTTACATCAGTTTTTAGACACACCACACTACACTATATGCACTTGGCATCTTAATCCAACTATGCCTGGGGAGTACAGCTTGATTGCCTGCTATGCAGTGGCAGTTGATAGAAAAAAATGTTATTGTGTTTATGCACATGAAAATATAATGATTTAAGTTAGTTCTTTCTGTTACGTGGTGTCATATTGTTGTTTTCCTTGACAATCAACAAATTTTGACTTCTCAGATACATGTATTCACTAAAAAAATGATAAGAATACAAAGTTGTACATACCAGGAAGTTTCGATAATCTTCATGTTTGCTGTTTTTTTTTTAGATACACTTCTAGACATTCTGTTTGACTTGAGGCCCCCATATTTACGACTATCTATTCATTGTCCCTCCTGAGTGTATCAGACCTCTGTACAGTTTCCAGCTCATGCCTTTAACTTTTTCTAAAGAAGATATATGTACAATGTAAATAGCATTGGCTGGGTTTTATCTTCTGTGTGATGGATTTTAGGACACCATAGGCAAATTATTTGACCTTTAGCATGTCCTGTCCATTGTCATTCACACAGAGTTGCAGGATGATATTGCCAGGCTAGACAATAGGATACACACAGCCTACGAAGGGAGCGACCTCAAATACGTGAGTACCATTCCAGATTCTCCGCCAGAGGGGTCAATTTCATTCATCTTTTGTAGATCTTGACCATTCCAAGTCCCGATTCATGAAGTTTTTAGCAGTTGCTGCAAGTTAATTAAAATTGCAATCAACAGAGCAACAACTGAAATACTTTCAGCTGACAGATGTTCAACTCTTTGGTTGTTTGCCTAACTTCCACTGTGGATACTGCAAGTACAATTTATGGTCTGCTTGCAATAAGTGTTAAAGCCACAGTGTTGTACATCGTACTCATTTTTTTTCTGGAGTTATTAGTTTTTCCAACTGAATGCAATTTAATCTAAAATCTAAAATACCAAAGTCCATTTTCATTTTCAATGAATAAACTATTACTATGTCAAGGGAGTTTCATGCAAGCTTTCATTCAGATTGGAACAACTGTTGAAGTGAAGATATGAATAGAATTTGAAAATCTTAACATTTCACTTTACAAGTGTAAATTTCATTATGAAGTAGATTGGGCCAGACGGCTGTTGGTAGCTATCAATGAGTTGATAATGATATTGTAAATATTGGTGGCTACAACTTGTACTTGCATCTCGCTCGAGTCCACCAAACTTGACATTTTTGACACTTTGATATTGACAATCAACTCCATTTAGCATAATACACAGGAACAGAGGAGCAATGCAACAACATTTAGAAATACACGTATGGCACGGGTTATTAAAGGCTTAATATTACACAATGTATATATTTCAAGTGTGATTTATAGAAATATGCTGTCACTCTCCTTATTCCAGCACAAGTACCGTCTGCACGCCGTGTTAGTCCATGAGGGCCAGGCCCTGGCAGGCCACTACTGGGCCTACATCCTGAACCACAAGCGCAACGTCTGGCTGAAGTTCAACGACATCGCGGTCACCGAGGTAACGTGGGAGGAGCTGGAGCGTGTGTCGCTAGGCGGGGACGGCAACGCCAGCGCCTACTGCGTCATGTACGTGGAATCGGGCAACAGAGCACTGTTTGAAGGTACGAAACATTTTTTTTTTTTTCTTTTGGTGGGTGCCAACATATTTGGGTCTCATCTGGGCCCTGTTTTATCAAAAGATAAAATCGATTTTAAATTTCCTTACCACACAAGCTGCCACAGACTTACAGTTAAAATCAACTACATAATCAATTTTAAGTCTTCTTTAAACAGGGCCCTGTGCTCTATCATCAGGTCAGGATGTTATAAGCTCATCAAGTGAAGGTTTTTTAAAAAAGAACGAATTAATACACACGTTACAGTTTGTGCATCCCTCCAACCCTCCAAGAACCAATAACTATCCGTGTCTCTTGATAACGACTGACACCTTCTGCTTGTGATTTGTTTGCACCACGCCACCAGAGACCCACTACGACTCGGGGCTGATCAACACCGACGGTCTCGCGGAGGACCTGCGCGAGCTCATCATCCGCGACAACCAGCAGTTCGAAAACGAGCTGCGGCAGTGGGACGAGCAGGTCCAGCAACGGCGGCAACAACAACTCGAGCGGCAGATGCAGCAGGTATGTTTGGCGGGTGTTGCTCAAAGGTTGTGGGTGTTTGTTCTGTGACAATGTATATGTTTATATGTTAATATGTTTATATGTTTGTTTGTTTGTTTGTTTGTTTGTTTGTTTTTGCACTTCAGGATTGTAAAGATCAACAGAACAAAGGCATTCTTGTTTTCACGATTCTCTGTTTGCATTCATTACTAAATTGATATTCCGTGATATCAGTTGAAATAAAGATGTCTGATCTAGTTACTTTGTATAATGACACAGTACAAAATACAATATGTACAATGTATGTGTAAATCAATACAATTCGGGATCATGCGTGAAAGAACTGAGGGAAAAGAAAGAGTGTCAATTATGAAAGCACAAAAGATACAAAAAACAAATTATAAAACCAAAAACAAACAGTATCAAAGTGAAAATGGACAGTAAGAAAAAAAAAAACAAGAGGACAGAGCAGAGAGGTGTAATTAGACTAGCTTATAAATGCATTTGCCATTGACTTTTGTGCGAATCAGTATGAACCTGCCCTGGGCTGAAAGTGTGCGATAAAATCTCAGCACCTCTCCGTCGAACTGTGGGGGACGCATATGCCTCTGATTGGAGGTGTGTGTGTATGTGTGTGGCCAGCTGCAGGGTTCTTTGTGTGTGTTGGTGTAGTGAAATATGTGTGTGTTCCTGAAAAGATAGGTATGTACTGTATTATAATTATTATGTGCATTTCTAGCACTGATGATGTAATCATGTCATAAGTCCTTATTGATTTGTGAATATGAATTTTTCACAATTTTTTTTTTTAAATTACATTACAAAAAACAGCAAAAAGAAAACAAATAAGTCATCTCTTTTGCATCAAATTTTTGTATTGATATAATAACCTTGAAATGATTACTTCAAGGGTGAAGGGTTGTTTGTAGATGCTATTAAAGGTGTTGATAACAAATACGATTTTGAATTTGATAGTACATGTACACATGCAGGGCTCGACACTAACAGTGGCCCGGTGACGCGGGGCCACCAAAAATGAAAGTCGGGCCACCGAATTTCAAAAAAGGGCAAATTTGGTGGCCCGCCTCGGGCCACCAAAATTTTTTGAAAAGTATGTCAATAACTTTGTAACTTTTTGTGCCGGAAATTAGCAGTTAAATTTGTTTAAAGGATGGATGAAAAGGACTGAATGAGTGCCTGAGAGTGAGTGTTGCAAGTTTGTTGAAGTTTATTTATGAGTAGATATGTCTAACTTCTAATTCTTACTATCATAAAACTTAAATATTTGACTCATTAGAAAAAAAAAGGACTTTTAATGTTTTTTATTGGTTTTTTTTCGGGACACCAAATTTTTCTCTCAGGCCACCAAAAATTTGAAATCTAGGATTTTGGTGGCCCCATTGGGCCACCAAACAAAAAAGTTAGTGTCGAGCCATGACATATGTATGTTCATAAACATGCCACTGGAAGAGTTATGAGGATGACATAACTAGGCCTGGTAATATCGTGTGACTGTGACCAATTTCACTGTCTGCAGAAAACAGATGAAATTATCAAATTTTGTGACTTTCTTATTTCTTATGCGATTGCTATGAAACTTCTTCCTCTTAAGTTTGTCTAAATTCATTCTATGAATGCAAGTCAACTTATGAACGTGATGTGGGATTACACCAGAAAGATTCAGCTCTCATTAATACATTCAGGTACTGAAAAATGCTCCCTGTCAATCTCCTTTTCTAGCAGGGAGAAAGGGGGCAGGCTGATGGTGGGACAAGGGAGAAAGTGGTATCCAGGGGGGCCAGCACCACGCCCAGCGAGAGGGATGGGGATGTGGTCGCCCTCGACGACGTGCCCATGAAGGAGGAGGCCATGTCGCCACGGAGGGGGCCCCCACCGGGGCCAATACGCATGGAGACGGCGCGTGAGTTAACAGTGCAAGCACTGAGAGATGCTAAAAGGGATGGAATAGTGTTGGTTGAGATAGGGTGTCAGGTTCCAACTGTTTTTTATGAGAAAGTGAGAAGCCTTTTATGAAATGTTAAAGAGCATACAATTCTAAGAGGAATTAAAAGTTTATTTGATGAAAATTGGTTTTGAAATGGCTGAGATATCCAAAAACAAAGAGCTCCTAATAAAAGGTGGGACCCAACTTCTATGAGAACCCATTTGTTTCACATTCGCAACTTTAAGACTGTGAATGTCGTGGACATCTGTGAAGTAATCATTGTTGGGTGATTGACCCTCCTATGAGTCGTACATATACAAACTTCACACATGTATCCAAAAGGATAGAGTTAAAAAATCTGCTCCATACATGGAAAGCAGTACATTCTTCAGCTCCAAAATATTTGCAAAATAACCTTGTTTCAGAGTACATCCCTGGCAGAAATCTCCGTTCTATGTATTCAGTAAACAGTTAATACCGGTAGTTAAAAGAATGATCTCGATTCTCGGAGAAAAAGCCTTTGTTTCTGCAGCCCCATCTCTCTGGAACGCTCTTCCACTGAGGATCCGATCCGCAGAAACCATTGAAACATTTAAAAAGCTTCTGAAGTCATATATGTACACATCTTGTTTTGGTTGAATATTCATTGAATTGCTCACCGGGTATATATACATGGTATTTCTATCTCTTTCTTGTTCTTCAACCTTCTTATGTACAGCTATACAATGTATGTTATTCTCTTTATATGTCCCTCTGTGCCTCAGAATTGGCCACGAGATTGATGGCGCATTACAAATGCTGTACTTATTATCATCATATTACCTACGGACAGAAGATTAATGTGGCAGGCCTCTGAGTGGGCACATTTCGCCCATCGTAAAGAACTTTTAAAAACTTATAAACTTTACCTTTCGTACATTGTAATTTGCACTGTTGTGGCAACAGCTTGTCAGCTTGTGTCTAGGTGCCATGTAGAGCAAAATATTGCCCATGAGGGACAAATAAGATGTCTGCTGACCAGGTTAGACAGGTGGCCACCTGAGTGAAAGGTTTCTGGACTCTTACTCATGACTCTTTTTTGGTGTAGTTTGTAGTGGCTGCACTTTAGGCCTGTGGATAGCAGCTAAGATGGATTTGAGGTAACAACATGTATTCAGTAGGGTTCATGTGTCATGAATAATAATGTGCGAAGAAGATCTCAAAAGGTCCTCTCGCTGTCGCGCTCAGTTGGGCTCTCTTCACTCGCCTGTTATACATGTACAATGTAGCTATCGTACAGTGTACAGCAAGAGGGCCTTGACGAAAGGCTAATGTTTGCATGCTCATCTTCGTTAAGGTTTTCAAATTTTGTTTTCCTTTTTCTTGATCCGTGCAGCTCCGGAGCAGCCTAAAACCAAGACCCCAAAGAGTCCCAAGACACCCAAGAGCCCAGTCTCCGCCGCTCCTTTCTTTGGGGAAGGGGGGCCAGAGGCAGCCATGAGAAAGGTAATGGAGGAAGGCGTGGTCTTCTGGAGGGTCCCTTTTTGTTAAGTAAAAAGGGCTGGTCCTTGGTTCCATGATGGGCGGGGATGGTTAATTTGAGCGGTGGATAATTGATTGGTATTACAGGTGGCTACCATTGTAACAAAATTCTCGGGACTGGCAGTTTTCCCTCGTATCGAAATTGCATTACAGCCGAACAGTATAAAGACATAGAAATTATGATTTTTGGACCTGAATTTTTACTTTGTTACAGTAGTATAACAAGAATTTCATTATGACTGTGTTTGTTATCATTTGTTTAAGGGAGTACACTGTAATTTGTTTGACAAGCAGATGGATCAGAACAAACTTTCCACATTTTTTTTAAACCTGCAAATTCACCACTTGAGAAATTATGTGGCCGATCAAAAAAATATTTGTATTTGTATTGATGCTGTGGTAGAGCATTACTACAAAGGATTACTACTGTTATGCAAGAGTTTCAGGAAATGGGCAAAAGTGAGATATACATTCTTGTATTATCCCAAAGAAATCAGACTCACAGAGTTTGATATTGTGGCAACCGCTGTTAATGTTCTCTTTGAGGTTGATTATCACCACAATGAATTTGAATTGGTATTCTGCCATATATTGAACCGCAGTGTATTTTTCCATGGACATGTCCAACATCTGCTATGGGAAACACCAGGAGAAAAAAAAAAGAGAGAAACAGTTGATTGCATTCATTTCCAACCAATTTGGATAGCTACTACAGCAATAAGAGCAGCATGCAGTATACGTGCCATATGGTCAATCATCATCATCATATCAGAAGTGTTAATGCGGGTCTCTCCTCGATATCTAAGGTGGCCGGATTTACCGCACAGCTCTCACAGCAACAACTCTCTTATTTTCTCGCCATCTCTCCCAATTTCGGGCATCCTCCTTTCTCGGGTAATTATGGAATTATACTAAAACTTTTGTCACGTCTCTCATATTCGATATCGTTGCACCCAGCTGTATGGCCAGATGCTGGAACAGTGCCACCAGATCGCCCAAACCGAGGACCCGCCTTTCGAGGACCGGCGGCTGGAGGGGCTGCCCATCTACCTCCTGAGGAACGGAGCCAGCGAGGCACTGATGCAGCAGAGCATCCTGCTCCACATCAAGAAGCGAGGCATGAGGACCAATGACCTGGGGTAAGGCTTAGGGGGAGTTTACGTAGCTTTGCCTGCACACATGAATTCCTATGCGTGGGACTGAATCAAGAGGTGATTATTTCAAACAGGCACGATATGGTGTGTATGGATAGAATGGGGGGAATGGGACAAAGTACAACATAAATCAGAGAAAAAATTTGAAAAAAACAAAACAAAGGCAACCTATTTTATCAGCAGCTTTATTCAAATGCTTGAGAAGGCATCTCTGTAGTTTTTATATTTTGATGACTGCTCCTAGATGTGAATTGGTGGATTTCATGAGTGCGCATGAATTGCTGTGTGTGGGACTGCAGTAAAGGACTGCTTTGCGTGTTGTTGTACACTCTTTGAGTGTGTCACCTTTGATGATACCAAAGGGACTTCCAAAGAAGGCTGTTATGTCAAAAGCCATTCTGGGTCAACTGTGCAAAAAAAAAAAAAAGAGAACAGAAATAAATAAAACAAAACAAAGCAAAAAACAATTCGAAAGAAGTGCTGTAAATAAACCTTTAATTCCTTTTAGAATTGTATGCTTTTTGATATTTCATCAGTGGTTTGTAATTATCTCTCAAAAAGTTAAAAGATGTGAATCCCCATCTCAACAAAAACAATACAATATGTTTTCCCTTCTCTCTCAATTTCTCCCTCTCTATCTCTCTCCCCCTACACCTGTCTCCAACTCACTCTTATCCCCTTTGTGGTTCTCCCAAAGCTCTCAAGCTATCGGGAAGATAGCCCAGCGCAAGCTGGAGGGCGACCCCAAGTACCGCAATCAGCAGGGCGCCCTCGACGCCTGGGTCAGGGAGTACGACGCCTTCTGCCTGATGACGGCGCATTTCTGCCAGGGGGTCGGCCACTGCCTGAAGAACGACATGTGAGTAGCGGATGGCGTTCCAAGCGGTGGCACGACATTTGCTCCGGTCTTATTTTCTGCAGGGACTTAAGAATCCTTGGATATGTCCATTGATGTGCATCTTACATTTATTAAAGGTCCTGTTTACCTTTGGGAGCAGTGATTTGAAAAATGTTCTAGATATCACTTTTGATGCATATACGTGAAGATCAGTTGTATCACAAAACATTCTACCATATAAAATTTTTGCAATAGAGCCCAAGATATAAAGAGATATCACTATTTTTCTCATTAAACCATACCTGTAGACGGTTTATAGTCTGGAAACAATTTTATTACAACTATTGTTCACATTTTGTATATTTAAAGGACAAGTTCACCTTCATAAACATAAGGACTGAGAGAATGTAGCAATATTAGTAGAACACATCATTGAAAGTTTGAGGAAAATCAGACAATCCGTTCAAAAGTTATGAATTTTTGAAGTTTTTGTGCAGTACCCGCTGGATGAGAAGACTACTGCAGTGTATGAATAACTTAGATGTCACATGCGTACAACAATATAAGGAAAATATAAAGAGAATTTCACAAAATTCCATCTTTTGAAAAAAGTACACATTCCCCTGACTCGTTACCGACAAATGTTATGGGTAATATTATTCCCCCTGCCTTTAGAAAGAGGCAAGTCAAGTGCTCTTTTATTATGCGAAAAAAGTGAAAATATGTTGAATTTTCTTTTACATTTTCTTTATACTGTTGTACGCATATGACTCACAAGCTGTAGTAGTCTCCTCATCCAGCGGTTCCAAAACAAAAATTTAAAAAATTCATAACTTTTGCATCGATTGTCCAATTTTCCTCAAACTTTCACTGATGTGTTCTACTAATATTGTTGCATTTTCTCAATCCTTATGTTTATGAAGGTGAACTTGTCCTTTAAGAATGCTTAACATCGATTATACAGGTTCAAATTTTTACATTGCTTGTTTCTATCCCTAACTCACATTTTAGAACTATTTTGAAGCACTAATGCTGGGTTTTTGTCTCATCTGCAAATGGTAAATTATGCCTTTAAGCAAATATCTCCCTGATTGCCCTATGGAGTCTCTCCGTAATTTCGTTGAGTAATTGTTGGCAGCCCTGTGGATGTTTCTCCTTCCCTCCAGGTACATAGAGGCCCTGCCGCACTTGATACACGCCTGCGCTTTGAACGACAAGTTTGGGGAGAGCGAACCCAACAAGAGACTGGACGAAGACCTCCTGGCCAGATATCGACGCTTCTGTCTGCTGGTGAGTGAAGAATGAAGGCGAGAGGGAGGACCTCTCTGGGTCCAGCTTGCTAGCAGCTGGAACAGAGCGCAGTGCCATTAAGCTCTCATAAACACCTTTTTATGAGATGGGCAAAATTCCTCCCAATATACTTTGCCATTGTGTATTGTAAAAATGGAAATTTTCTCATGAGTAATTTTTGGTAGACAGCTGAATAAAATGAATATTGCATGTGTTTAGTTCTGTGGAATCGAAGCGATAAAATATTATTAAAGATTTGCAGGTTTTTATTTTTGCCTCAGTTTCATGTTGTGTGAAATGCATGAAAATTTCCACTTTTACTTTAAGTGTTGGTCAAAATGTACAGTAGAGTTACTAAGTACATACTCTCCTGTAAATGATAATGCTACGAAACGTACTTCATACAGCATGTGTGTGATACTTGATAGAGTGCTGAAGCTTAAAATTCCTCCCCACCCCTTAGACATATGCACACGCAGAAATATTTATTTCATTAAATTTATCCTTGCACATATTTGTCATTTTTCGTTGTGTTGTAATAATCTTAGCAATTTTATGGCTAAGTTTAATATGAAAAAAATGGTCATCATTACTTAAATAGAAATCAAAAGTACCATAATTTTTATGGGTGTTTTTTTTTTGTGTATGGTATATACAAATGTCGTATGAGTTGATAATTTTATCACCTCAGCTGAAATGCATGATGCTCCCAGTGATATCAAGATGAGATGAAAACATTTGAAACGTAGATTGGTTACACACGAGAGAAAATTCGTAACTTGAATCATCACTGTAATGATGATTGCAATTCGTCTTTAGAATTATCGGACCTTACACACGCTCGCTCGAAAACTGATTAGAATTCGAATTCTCGAGCTAAGGTGCTACGTAATCCTTGGTGACTTGTCAATCAAAACGTATGATCGAGTGCATGCATGCGGCGCGCGTATTATCTACGAAAGTGCTTGAAAGGTCACGTAAGCTCCGCCCCTCAAAAGATGTTTTGGAGGTCAAGCATTACACACGCAAATTTCGCACCGTAATTTGAGTGAAACTTCACTGGAATTCACCTCCAGACTAGAATTTGAATTCGTGATTGTGATTAGCATTCGTGATTCTAATTGCTTCCACACGTGCTAAAAATTCGTCATTAGAATTATTTTTCACTGAAATCATCATTCAAATGACGAATTTTTGACCGTGTGTAACCGCTCTAAGAATCATAACTGTTCTTGTCTCAGATCTGATTTTGATGAAGTTTACATCATTTTGTGCCATCTGACTTTACTTGATTGCCATGAAGTCAAGTAGAATACGGTGCGGATTCAGTTGATTGCATACATGCAGGGCAGAAGTACAAAGTACATGCTATAGTCTGTACTTCTCCCTATTTCCCCACAGCAATTAAGCGAGCAGTGCATGTCATCGTTTGAGTCTGGCGACGACGCTGAGGCGAGTCAGAGTCTGCAGGTGATGAGCGAGCTGGTGGTGCCGTGCATCAGTCATCTGACGGCCAGCCAGGGGCCGGACGCCGACGCCGTGCAGGATATTCGGGGGAAGTGGTGCACGTATCTTGGTCAGGACATCAGCGGTGAGTGGGTGTGGAGGGGGATGAGGTGGTGTTAAAAGGGATCGTATAGTTTTGGTTGAGACCTAATTTCAGGTTTCTAACATTTTTTGGTGAGATAATGAGAAACTTTATGAAATATGAAAGAGCATGTTATTCTATGAGGAATTCAACGTTAATTTGATGAAAATTGGTTTTGAAATTGCTGAGATGTCCAAAAAAGCGATGCTAATAAAGTGTGGGACTCACACTTTATTACGATTGCTTTGTTTTACTTTGGTTTTGGATGTTTCAGTCATTCCAAACCCGATTTTCATCAAATAAACTTTGAATTCCTCTTAAAATGGTATGCTCTGTGCTATATCACATGTTTTCTTGATATCTCGTAAAAAGTTAGAAGCCCAATTCTCACCTCCACCAATACTGTACCATCCCTTTAACCCTTTTGGTGCCACATGGATCTGTGGATGATGTATGCACCTTTATGGCTCATGAAAAGGCTTGGCAGGTTAAGCTAAGTGCCTGAGCACTTACAGAGTTAAAGGGTAGGTACAGTTCTGGTCGAGGTGAGGATTTAGCTTTTAACGTTTTGCGAGATATTTAGAAACCACTCTATGAGATGTCAAGGAGCATGCAATTCTAAGGGGTATCAAAAGTTTATTTGATGAAAATTGGTTTTGAAATGGCTGAGATATCCAAAAACAAGGTGAAACAAAGAGATCCTAATAAAGTTGTGGCCTGTCGGCTTTTATTATTATCACTTTTTTGGATATCTCGGCCATTTGAAAACCAATTTTCATCAAATTAACGTTGAATCCTTCTTAAAATTACATGCTCTTTCATATTTCATAAGAGGTTTCTCATTATCTCACTTAAGAATGTTCAAAACATGAATCCCCACCTCAACCAGTACTGTACAATCCCTTTAATGTGTGTGTTTTTGTTTGTTTGTTTTTTCGGGGGGGGGGGGGGGGAGGAGGGGAGGAGACATACATGTAGTAGAGGGCTAAAATTGAAGAGTTTGTTGGCAAAATGGGTTAAGTGCTAATTTTAGACATTTTAAAGTAAGTCCATCATCAGATAGAGTGAAGTAAATCCTTTCCTTTGATACCTAACCTGTAACACAAAGATTATTTTTGAAGTTATGATTTAAATCATCACATCTTTTCTTATTATTTTTCTTGTTGTTGTTGTTGTTGTTTTTTAAGCAGCTTTAATTTCAAATATCTCAACTTTATGAGAATGTAGTTCGTTCGTGTTATAGGATCAAACTGTTTAATTGTTTTCGGCGCCATCATCGTCTCTCCCCAGGCAAGCTGCAGGACAAACTGGAGGACTTTCTGGAGAGACTGCTGGACGGCTCGTCGGAGCTGAAAGTTCGGACCCCGCCCCTCGTAAGCTCCTCACAGACAATAGACCTGAGTGATCAGTATATAGAGACGATGAAACTCATTTATCATTTGGAACAGGAGCAGAAGCAACAAGCGGCGGGGCCATCATAACCCCCCCCCCCACCCCTCGCCTATCAGTGATGCCAGTGATGCCTGAGTGACTACACTGCCCTTTTAGAGATGACCACACCTTTACAAAGAGAGTATCGACTGTATAGGATGCAGCACTGACCACTTCATTTGTGGGACTCGATGCTTTGAGCAGGCGGCAGGTCGATCGAGAGTGGTGACCCTGCCAGTGATGGTCAAGCGATGTGTGGGTTCGACACCATCATAGCCAGGCAGATAAACTGACCACACGTCTCCTGGTCAAGCTGTGTATTAAACTACAGGCCTTGATGGTTCCACTCTCTGAAGGGATGAGATGTCTTCTGACTAGTCATGCTTAGAATCGGGAAACATCTTTCATGAGTTGCGTCAAAGTGACCCGCTAGCCACGCCCGCATGAATATTTAGCTTTGTTGAAGACTAGTCCCGAATATACTCGGGTAGCTCTCTGCGGGAAACGTGTGTTACAGCAAAATCAGCCCGTCCTCGACGAGTTCAGAAACATGAAACGTGTGACCTCGTTCATTCCACAGAACAGGATAGATGGGAGAAAATGCAGGAGAAGAAGAAAAAATGCTGGGCACCACCAACAAAGTTGAGATGCCTTATACAGCGTGGGTGACGTCGACAATATACACCAGTGCCTGTGGAGGTCATCAACTTTGTAAACCTGTAACTTGGAAGCATCAGTGCCACCGAAAAACGATACCAGACCACTCACACTGGCATTGCTGATGAACGAAATGTTTGAATAGAAACCGTCATCCAACGTTTGCCTATTTATATTCTGTCGGTTTTTATATTATTTTGTAGGAAAGCAACTAAAAACGGTGTAGAGGTATTTGTCACGCTTTGAATGACTGGGCAGTATGCAACGAAAGCAACTAGTGTAACACAAAGATTTTGCTTGGATGCATTTTGGTGATGTGGTTCTCACTACATGTTACTGAGGTTAATTAATTTCAAACCCTGTTTTGATATCTTGTGATTATAAGTAAAGCCACACTTTCAATTCTGATTTTTCAACCGTGTCCCTGTTGTCACTGCCTCACATTGCCAGGTACAACTGAAGAGTTTGTTTGCAAAAACCGATAAGTCCATTTTTGAAGATTTTGAAGTACGGTCTCTGTCATAAAGTACAAAATAATACCTTTTAAATGATATATTGGTCACTACATATAAAGGTATATTTTTGAAGTTATGGTCAAAAGAAGCAAAAATTTTCTTATTATTCTCCTTATTTTTCTTGACCTTTAATCGCAAATATCTCTATTTGACAAATATGGACTTATCGGTTTTTGCAAACAAACTCTTCAACTATTTCATTACTATTGTGAATCACAATTATGCACTATGAGGGAAATATATGCTGTAGATTTTTTCTTTTCATTTCTTTTTCCTTTTTCTTTCTGTCTGTCTGTCTGTCCGTCTGTCTTTCTGTCTGTATCTGTCTCTTTCGCTCTCTCTGTCTTTGACATCTGGCGAAAATCTTTCAAATTAAGACTCCTTTGTCTTGCAAGCAATGGCCGGATTGACATTCTCCGTCATACGTACATGGAACATAAAACAGGACTAAAGGGAACTTAAAAAAAAAAACATTGTTCAGGATTACACAGGGTCACTCTTTTGTGAAAGGTCGGAAGTGTCAATAGATTCACCCAATCAAACTTGTGGTTTATACTTGTTGTGCAGTAACATACATGTTCACAGCTGTTCCAATACTATAAAAGTGGAAATTTTCGCGGTGTTAAATTTTCGCGCTTTTCACGCAACCACAAACAAGCACGAAAATAAAAGCATGCAAATGTTTTTGCTTGCCATATGTTCCAGTAGTTTATATCTTAATTCCATGGAATTAAAGACACGCGAAACTCATCTTACCTGGCCGAGTGCAAAAAATTAGTTGTGCGAAAATATCCACTTTCACAATATTACTACAGGAATGATAGCATTGGCATTTGATAGTTCTTCATTTGAATGTGAGAGAGTCCATTGTGGGTGAGAGCTTCATTACAATCCCTGTAAGAAAAGAGAGAAGGATTATGTTTACCATCCCAATTTGATTTTGGAATGGTATTGGTAGCACTTTTAACACACCCATGAGAGTTTAAGCAGTTGAGGACGAGTTGCGAGTATACTCGGGCAAGTGTCTATGGGAAATGCGTGTTATAGCAAAATCAGCCCCTCCTCACTGGTTAAGGTACAACTGTATTGAAAAACCAAGACAAAATCAACAAAGATGATTGTCATCAAATAAATCTAACAATGTTTCTCCGAATTGTTAGCAGATCAAATTCTTATTCTAGTGTCCCAGGCCCACAGTTATGCATTGGAAGCTCACACAATTGAAAAGCAAGTTCAGGTGGGTACATCCCTTTCCTTTTTTTTTTATTCCCAGCTGAGGCTACAGTGTATTTGAGGATTTTTGCAGTGAGGTGACGTATGACCTGTGATGTGACTACCCACAATGCAAGAGTTGGAATTTCTCTTTGCTAAACACAATGAGCCATTCTATTCAAAACTAGGGTCCATACTTTGAAATAGATGTGATGGCTGTTTTGTACCTGTGCAGAATTCAAGGCATGCCGTGGCTTAGCCAATAAGTTCGTAAAATTTTGAGAAAAAGCTACTGCCAAAGGTTGTGAGAGCTGTCAAATACTTTGTGATTCAATTCTATTCTCTCCCTTGTTTTTTATTGTATTACATTGTATACTCCTGAGCAGGTCTTGCCTTTGTTGTTCAATGGTAAAAAGGGATCATCTGACTTTTTTGTTTTTTTCTGTTGAGCTTCTGCACTTACATACTGTGAGTTACTTTTTTTTTTTCATTAATGGCATTTGCTACTCACTGGTGCTCTGTTCTCAGAATTTTTTTTTTTTAAGGAGTAAGTGTGAAACACAAGTGTCAATAGTAGCCAACATTCTATGTTTACCCAATGTCTCAGATGCTATTAACACATCATTATTCTTTTGCTAACCATGATTTTGTTGCGTTGAGATGCCATGGAGGGTGTGATTTTGTTTGCTAACTTTATAAGAGATGCACAAACTTTAACTCGGGTGATGACACCGTCCTTCAAAGGGCACTTTTCCTGCCTGATGAATCCATCACTGAGAGGCAAAACAACTTTCACATGGATTATATTTCTTGTTTTTATGCCTCCGCAACGAAGTGGCCGGAGGCATTATGTTTTCGGGTCGTCCGTCCGTCCGTACGTCCGTACGTCCGTACGTCCGTACCTCCGTCCGTACGTCCGTCCGTACGTCCGTCCGTCCCGTTTTGTTTTTGTCGATATCTCAAGAACCGTGTGGTGGTTTTACATCAAACTTGGTATGAGGGTATATCCTTGGGGGATAATACTTGGTGTGGATTTTAGGGTCACAGGGTCAAAGGTCAAAGGTCACAGGTTATTTTGTGAAAAAAAATTGAAATTTCATGTTTTTCTCCATATCTCGCAAATGGTTCAAGGTATCTTCATGGAACTTAGTATATATGCTTGTACCGATGGGCAGTGATTATCTAGGGAAGTTGGGGTCGTGGGTCAAAGGTCAGGGGGTCAAAGGTCAAGGTCAACTCCTCAAAATATCACTACTTTCCTTAGAATGCAATATGCCTGAAGGTTTTTTTTTTTTTAAACTTGATGTATGGCATGTATTACCCAATATATATTTTTGGGGAAGTTTCTTGCCAAAAGGTCAAAGGTCAAAGGTCAAAGGTCAAGTGAAAGTGCTAAATTGCACTTTTTCCTCCATATCTCGAAAGTAACTCCAGGTATCATCATGAAACTTACATATTTATGCATGTTCAACAGTGATTCTCTTTGGAACTGTGAGGTCAAAGGTCAAAGGCCAGGTTTAGATAATGCTATTTTCCCATTTGATACTGAAATTATACTTTTCCTCAATACCTTGAAAATTACTCAATGCATAAACTTATAAAAGGGTCAAAAGTCAAGTAAAAATCATCAGTTCCCCAAATACCTGCACTCTGACATTTTAATCATTCATCCAATTGAACCTAGTTCTAGGAAAGTGAACATTCAGCACATTTGTGTCAAACCTGTCCTTTTAATATTTTGCCAGTTGTGTGAAACTGTCATCACACATTGTCAAGACATTGTACTATAGACCTATTAGGAGAACCATGCATTATGGCGGAGGCATATCAGTAGCCGTAGCGATATGTCTAGTTTAATATTTAACCCTATCTGGGACAGGGACTTTGAACAGGGCATTATATTGCTATAGGGTTTTCTGTACCGATCTGCTCTTTACACACACACAGGTTTATTAAAGAATTTCTAGTGTATTCATAAAGACTTTCAGGAAAGTGTTAAGCACTGAACACGAGGACATTAAAGCTACGCATGAGTTTTTAAAATTATTTACTTGTATGAATCTATGTATACGGTCTTGAAAGCTTATTGTTTCAAAATGTGATGCACCACTCTTTGACGATGACATAGAATAATTTCATTTTTGCTGGAAATACAAACTGGACCTGCCACCATCACCTGCATAGCATTTGTCATAGTTGATCTTTTATAGTGACATACAATATAATGACATTGTTTGTTTGATTCTTCAAATATGTGGAGGAAGGAAAATTGCTTAACGCTGCATAGAGGTCATGCAAAGAGTGGCAAATAAAGTTCTCGGCTACTCCACAACTTCACACCCCATAGCCCCTTTTGTCCATAAAGAGAATTCAGCGTAAGTTTGCGATTGATCTTTCAGATAAGACCACACCAGCTTGTGGACACATTTGTACGTGCTTTGGTTGTGAAATGTTAGCTTGTTATCATGTACTAATGACCCTCTCCTATTTTTAGCAAAAAGTAAGTAAGTTACAACGTGTAATTTATATATAAATGGGCAAAATGTATTTGTAATTGACATTGGTGTCAGGGCAGTGTTTGTAACATCTTAACCCACTCTAGATACAATGTACTTTATCCCTTGGTGAGATGAGTATTATACTCCAAATTTAGCATGCTGGTTAGTGGTAGGATATTGTAAGTCGAGGCTCAAAGAATATCAACTCATATTTATGATTTGTCATTTATTTCATTTTGCCATAGAAGGGCAGAAATTCCTATCCATGGTGTGCAGAAAACTCAGATTAGGGCTTAGAACTGCTGGTCTCTTGATTGCTCACTTGATCAAACTTCTAAATGTTCCTGCATTCAAATGTTTGTTTGTTTGTTTTTAAACCTGTTTTTATTTTATTTCGTTATTTTACTTAGCTTTTTGGATTTCTCTTTATTTGATTTCAAACTATTAATTCAAGTGAAACACCACAACAGACCTGATTTTTTTACCCACTTTCACCAACACTTGTGACGCTTGCAACCATACAACATCTGAATGTCGGGACATCAGAGATGGGAAACTGTAATCATGTCACTTGACAGGAGATGCAAATTAGATGGCCATTCTAGACCTCTAGAATTCAGTGATACAAATTTCGTATACCAGCTAACATTCTCTAGGATATTACATGTATGTGTTTGCAATTCTGCCAAAACACTTTGTAAGGATAAGCTTGTGTAGACATGGATCAGACTATTTTTTTGTGAGCACAAAATTTGCCCTAACCCAAACCCCTTTTGCTTCCTGTGGATATTCTCATTGGAAGAGGAAAAGAGTGATTATAATTCTGGTTGATATAGCATAAGTACTTGTTCATGTTTTTGTGGAAAACTCATTCGAGTCTGCCACCAAGGAATTGTTATGTGACAAAGGTAACAATGTTTTTCATTATTTTAAGAGATCCAGGTATTGGTGTTTCAAAATTATGATGAAGTAGGTATGCGGAAGAGCAGGGATGCCACTGGTGGAAAATGATGTGTTCAAATCGTATTTTGCATCATTTTCACTGGTATTTATGTCATCTTTGACTTACAGCCAGTTTTCAGCATTATTGTTTTGCTTATTTTTTTTTTACTTTTTTATTCCACCAGTTTGTTCAAATTGCCAATTTTGCCCTCATTCTCATTGTAATAGAGTGTCTAAATGCAACTTTGAAGAATTACAAATGTACAGTAGATGGAGGGGACATTTGTTCCTAATTAATTATTCAGAAGAATGGAAGAATGTGGTGACCAAGTAGATTTTGTTTGATCCTGGTGCAATTTGTTTCCTTGTCATTGGTTTCCCAACATTAATTCATAGCCGGCAGAACCGTGGGGGCTGTGGGGGCTCAGGCCCCCACACTTTTTGTGCATCATACAAAGGAATACATAAGGTGTTATCAATTTGGGCCCCCCCCCCCACTTTTTTTAACCCGGAAGTACGTAAGTGGCACTAAATAGAAATAGATGGAAATCTTGAGGTGTGAGCGCAGAAGACTTTGTCAGCTGAAAAAACAAACAAACTGGAAATGGTAGGGGAAAGATGAGCTGGAAACCTTTTTTCTTTTTTTTCTTTTGCTTGTCAGCTCATGAAACCTGGAAGTGGGCCCCCACACTTTTGAAAACGCTCTGCCCGGCCCTGTAGTTACGATCAAATACCACCCTAATAACTTGGGATCCACTTGATTTGGTAAATTTTATTTTGCTGCCGATACAGTGTAATAATTATCAGATGGTGTATTTGAAGGATAAATGCAAAATGAGTATCATATCTGTGTGTTTGAAGCAGTCATGCTGGAAGTTGACATTAGCTAGGAAGGAAATGTACCTGTGCAGAGGGAATACACTATATTATAAAAACCAGACTACTATATATCACCCACCCTATGCCATTATCATGATTTCAGCATTAAGCAAACCACCTTAGGAAGCAGATTTTGTACATGAGATCACAAGATGTTGTGCAGTGAGAAAGTGAGAATAAGCCATCAGATCTCACAAAAGTTAAACAAAAGGACAAACAAAAACTGAAGACCAATTTTGTGAATTACATACAAGTACATCTGGTCACAGCAACATCATGTCCTCATACGGGACAACTAATTTCTCAGCACACACACACACACACACACACACACACAAGAAGCAAAAGAAAAGAAAGTAAACTTTCACATAGTGTCACTTGCACGATGCTAGTAAAAGCCGGTTCCATGACATTACGTCGCTGGGGTGACAAAGACCTTTTACAATTGTATCTCAAACTTTGGTGAAAATTACTTTTTGGGATTAATGGTCAGATAATCAAGTCAAGTGATGTCCTGTCCAAATCCTAACTGTCTCACCCCAAAAGTGAAGCCACCGCGGCATGTCAAAGGAAAGGCTATCACATTTGATACAGTGCTTTGGTCGCCATGTTTTATTGGCTCTCCTGAACATTTGACATTTTGTAGATACGAGGTCTTGTCGCCCCAGCGACAAACTTTTGCTCCTGCCACAATTGCGCCAGTGAAATATCTGCATGCTATTAAAGCCAAACATAAATTCTGCCTATAAACACAAGCCTAACCCTAAGTCAATGGAGAAAATAAGACTAGAGAAATTGTCACAGGAGCATGTCGTGTCACAGTCTCCAGACTCACAGACTTCTAACTGCCGTTGTAATGATGAACTAGTGCACCATTCACAAATAGAAACTTCATCAAGGAACAAGTTGCAAGTTTTGAAACTCTGGCTCATCTAGTAATGCATTGTACATCTCCATGGAGTCCATAGACCAATACAGTGTAGGATCCTATGGTCCCTCAACCATCACATGGAAAGCAGAGACTCCAACTCTCCCGTTTTCGACGGGAGATCTCCCGCCGAAAACCCATTTTTGCAAAATCTCCCGTTCTCCCGCTGGAGATTTGATTTCCCCCGCCCTGGCTCTGTGTCTCCCGGTGGAAAGGATTTCTTACTTATTGCTATTGTATGTTGAAAAATAAGCCCTAGATAGCACCAGAGAACATCTAGAACCCTAGGAACTTCGCGCTTCGCACACATCAACTTGGAGTCTCCCGTTTGCTAGGGGTTTCTGGCGGGAGAATCTCCAGATCAGAAGGTGCTTGGGGTTGGAGTCTCTGGGAAAGTAAGATAGAATATTGAATTCTTTTCTTGATGGTTTCTTTCTCTGGAGATTATGGATCTGAAATGACAGTTTCCCTGTGATTTTGAAACTTTTTTTTTTTTGTTACTGTGATTTGAGAGTTAGATGTCTTTTCAGCGAGAGAAAAGACGTATTGCATTGTTTATGATGTACAATGTATTTTGACAACTGTGTTTTTGTATGCTATGGAACCTTATGTGCTAACATAACTCATAAAATTTGAAAATTATGAATAAAGGATATTCTTTTCGAAGAAAACTTCTCATTTCAAGAGAGTGGTCATAATGTTGGCTTTGAGATACAGCATAAATTCATGTGTATGTGTCCATACATGTATGTCTGTGTTTGTGTATGTAGGCCAATGTACGTAGGAACCTTGTCATAAAAAGGTCGGATATGACAAAATACAACTTCAGGCAATTTACAGACTGTCCCAACTCTCTATATATCCTTTTTGTTTTGTTTTTGTACCCTAACATATCAGTACTGTAAAACGAGGAATGCTCGCATGCATTTTAATTTCGCAAATTTTGCGAGAGCCATGATTCGCGAAATTAAAATGCACAAGAAAGTTCTTGTCTACACTATAGGCATTGAATGTAAGAGGCAACTCGCGAAAATTTCATGCCGCAAAAATACTGTGTTTTACAGTAGTGAGACACCTGATAAAAAGGTAATTGTCATGGCTGATAGATCCTTGCTATAACGAGGCTCCCCTGTAGTATTGGTGGTGGTGGTTGTAGTACATTAGTAGTGGTTGTGGTAGTGGTAAGACAATCAACCTTGCCTAAGTCGAATCTATTTGGACTGAAGAAATAGCTTCGACTTAGAGAAAATTTGACTTTTATGAGGGATGAAAATCAAAAGAATTTAAAGAGACAAGGATGTGGAAAGACCTTGGACTTGGGTGATTATTCGACTTATGCGAGGTCAACTGCAGCACGGTTGACTGTAGTATCTTGATAGTTTTTGTCGAACAAGATACACTACACTTCCCGAAGTATCTGACACAGGACAAGGGTTGTAAAATGTGTTGTGGACTCATTGGCCCGAATTCACGAAGGTGGTACAAATGAAACCATGGTTTAAACCATGGACAAAGACCATGGAGCGCAAAGTGTCGCATGGGATATTTCGTTACGAAATTAGTCATTTCCTCGATGAAATAATCATTTTGTAACAAAATGACATTTTGTAACTAAATGAACATTTCGTCCACGAAATGATAATTTCGTTAACGAAACGGTCATTTTGTCGACAAAATGACTGATTTCGTAACGAAATATTCCGTGCGACACTTGGCGCTCCATGGTTTTTGTCCATGGTTTAAACCATAGTTTCACTTGTACCACCTTCGTGAATTCGAGCCATTAAGTCTTGAAAGGTTAGAGGCCTCCAACTTATATACAGGTACAAGTGTATATATTTTTCTTTTCACTTTCATGTGCTACAGTAAAACTGAATTCGTTTTTAACACAAATACTAGGGACTTTGCAGTAAGACAGAACACACAGATACAACAATTCAAGTATTTCTTTCGTAATATATTTGGATTTCTATTCAAAGGAACAGAATGAAAAAAAAAATTACTCGTCATGGTACAGTACAGCTAAGTATAGTCCATTCTACAATTATCATTTTATACATCATATTACACACATGTGTCATGATAACACACAAAAAAGTTTTGCCTCCAACTTTGTGTCAATTCATCTACCACATTAAAACTTCACCTTTTACTATAAATGTGAATAATATTAATAATAATCAAATGCAAAAGGGTAGTGAGTTCTGTTTTGTGTTTTTGCAAAAAAAAAAGGGGGGGCCACTGCCAGAAAATAGATCAGCAGACATTTGATTTTATACAATAGCCATGTCTGATTGGAGCCACTACAATAAAACTTTTTGGAATATGAAAATACAAAACGGAATTTGACAAGGAGAAAAAAAAAAAACACTGTCTACATGTGCATCGCTACAGCAGTAGTATAGCAGACATCTCGGTTTTAACAAACCACAAATTATACCTTCTACGCAAGTATCAGTCTGATGCACAATTTTGATATCAAGTAAGTCTTGAATGTTGAAATGGAGCCTCTGGGAGATACACAGACATTTGTGCCGTACACGTATCGCTACAAAATTGAGAAAAAGAAAAGCCGTAAGGTAATGCTGTTGAAATGGATAGTTTAGTTTTAGTTGAGATGGGGCATCACGTTTCCAACTTTTTTTGTGACATAATTTCAAACCACTTTTGAAATACGAATGAACACACCATTCCAAGAGGAATTAAGTTTTTATTTGATGAAAATAGGTTTTCAAATGGCCAAGATATACAGAAACAAAGAGATCTTTGTTTTACTTTGTTTTTGGACATCTCAACCATTTCAAAACCGATTTTCATCAAATAAGCGTTGAATTCCTTTTTTGAATTGTATGGTATGCTCTTTCATATTTCATAAGTGATTCATCTTGCAAAACGTTAAAATCTGAATTCCCATCTGAATGAAAACAATACCATCACTGTAATACTAGATCACTTTTCTGCATCAAAGGAAGAATAGAAACAAAAAGAAACTCAGTGAGACTCGAAATGACATAAAGATCTCCCCCAGAGTAAATGACCATACGGCTATCTCTCTCTACTTAACTCGGCTCCCATAGACTTGTGGCATCCTTGGCCACATCTTTTCAGTGATATCATTATCAAATAATTCCATCACTGATACACAATTAATCCCGACCTTATGATCCAAAGGTTCGTGAGAAGCCGCCACCTCACAAGTCTAATCAGTAGTTAATTTAAATCAATTAACACGGATTATCTCTGAATCAAAATGAAAATATAACAATCCCAAAATAGCTAGGGCATTCCCTTATAAATCAATTAACACATATTATCTCTTAATCACAATCGAAAGATAACTGACAATCATGAAGAGCCTAGGGCATTTCCTTGTTATGATTTCAACACATCATCAAGAATTCTCTGACAAAAGAAAAGAAGTCAAGAACTCGAGTACACTTTGACCTCTGACCTCAAGCTGGCATTTGACCTCTGACACGAAAACATATAATCACTGTCTTCCAATACCATGCAAGAAAGTGTATCAGTCAATGACTACCCTTACATCATGCATGACTGTGGTCAATCAGATCTCTCTCTCAACATAGCATGCAATATGAAAAACAAAAGTAATCACATTGAATCTTGACCATTATCTTTTACCCATCAACCCGATCCCCCCCCCCCCCCCTGCATTAGAAAAAAAAAATATCAGATACCACTTCATTTCTCATGATCATACATATTTGAACTTTCAATAGATCGGCGACCGTCGATACAACGGTATAAGGCAGCAACTGAATTCAAATATTAGGACACACAGGAAATGGATACAATTCAAAGAACTAGCCTCCCGCACCATTATGAGGAACACATACAAAAGTCAGGGAGCTCATTTTGCTGCTATTTTCTGAAATCTAATGAACTTTGGGAATGTCCTCAAAATCTTGCTATCAGCATTTCAAAAGCAGAGAAACAATGCTACAGAGGAGACTGACATGGCAAATGAATGCCTATCTACAGAATAAATAGAGGCACAAACATAATCCGTTTTGTAAAATGAGCTTTTGAATCTCTGCAATCTGATTGGTCAATTATCATGCATTGATTTTTACTGATCCACACTGAGCCATACGTCCGGTAAAATCTGAATGCATTGCTCAAGCCTTGTGTATAGTGTTGTAGGTGTACCAGACAAATGATGGGGAAAAAAGGTTGAATTTCAAGAATTTATGGGCCCATTTTATAAAACAAATGATACACAGGCCTAATTTGTGGATCGGTGAGAATTGGATGCTCTCTTTTAACTTTGGAATTAGTCTAAAACCCACTTCCTGCACTCCTGGGCTTAAACAGTTCCAAAGTTAAACTTGTGCATCCAGTTCTCACCAATTCACTGCCTTTGCATCATTTGTATACTGTCATATAGGGAGTGACAGAGGGGGGATGGCACTGACATGAAGTACAATTGTAATGCTAAAATTATGCTTAAATGTAATTCTTTTCAAGCAATTCAGCTTTCCCTGTAATTCTTACCTCGTTCATTCCACATACAACTCTGTCTTACCGTTACTCATAAAATCTATAGACATCTATCCAATTTCTAGCCCACGGACCAATGCCAAACTCAGACAAAAACTGCAAGAAACTGTCGCTCAAATTCCTGTTTGAAATCTGCCCTATCAAAATTCCAGCCCAAGGTCTAATGTCATATGGGAAGTCAGGCGGCAGTTTCATGCAATTTTTTGTCTTCAATGGCTAAGGATGAAGACAAGAGGAAATTGGATACATGAAGGGCGCCCTCAACCCTCGCAAGGAACACTTCATGGCACATCAAGTGTCACAGAGTTATGTGGATATTGGATGGACGTGACCAGCATGAGCTTCTTCATCAGTGTTTCCTTTCCAGGGTTAAAACACTTTGCCTTTATTTTGCCAAGCTCATGTCACCCTATCGACGATAAAAATAAATCAATAAATAAACAAAACTTTAAGAAATCAATAGAGAATAGGAGGTAATAGAAGGTGCCCCTCCCCTATCATCCCCTCCCCTAAGCCCCACCCTGACACGAGTTTGCCCTTACAAGCCAACTAGACAACAACGAAGTAGTTACACAAACATTTACTTGGCATGGCTCATAGGCGGACAATGTACAAGAGTTTTCAACACCCCCAGTCAAGTACAGGACAATCTGCAGTGCGCAGGGAACAAAATCGAAGCAGTACTTTTACTCAACGACAAAATTATATACCGCTGATAAATAAAGGGGAGAAAAAATGTATCAGACCACTTACAGCCAGTAAACAATAGCATCTCCTTTTTCTTTTACATTTTTATTTGTTTTTAGGTTTTTTTGTTCTTTTTTGGAATGGACAATAAGGGGAGTGCTACAATAAGTATGCTTGATATGTATTTACAAAAACAAAAACAAAAAAATTAAAAAAAATTCCAGCACCATCCAACAGAAAGCAATGGGAACAGAGGAATACCATGATAAATAAACTCCTTTGGTTCTACATCTAACTCGGTTTTCCTATACGAGAGAATACCCTGGTAAATGCTGAATTCCATCAGATATTCTGAATTGGCTTTCCCGGGAATCATTGGTAAAGGAAGCATCACCTCTTGCAAACAATTACGAAGACACGTTCACATCGACTTCAAAAAGTTATCTGTGGAGGCATCTCGGTATGCCAAACTAATATTTATACTAGTACCAAGCATGGAAAGAATGCAACTATTTCTTTAAGATATTTCTAATACTATTCACATATTGCTATGACAAGAAAGGTCTGGCAGGAACAAAAAAAAAAAAAAAAAAATCATCCAAATATGGAGTTACCTCTACAGTATGAATACTGAGCAGTGTCAAGACTGCATAATTTTTCTCACGAAATTTCGCAGACATTTTTTTTTTTTCAAGGTTCTGCAATTGTTCTTGTTGCTTTGAATCTAATTGCACTACAGCAAAGAAATTCACAAAGTCTTTAGAGAAGGAGAAGGTGAGAGATGGTATCTGACTTAACAAGATTTTCTTTCTCCTTTCTAAACATGACGGTACTCAGCGTCGGTCCCACATACTGCATTTTATGTTGGATGGTGCTGGGCGACAAGTTACTTTTTATTTCTGTACATTTTGCAACCGGGCTGCAATGCTTAGAGTGACCTTCTTCCCGTCTGAACGTTGTCCTATACAACTTCGTATTTCTCAACCAAGAGGGCGACATCTGTTGAAAACTTCACTGGCTGCTCACTGTCCACAGATACAACGTCCTCAACCTGCAGACAAAGAGAAATAGAGAACATGGCACAGAGACAAAGAAGGTAATGAGTTACTTCTTGTAAACTTGAATCGACTCATCCTCTAAACAACTACCGTATTCTCCGGCGATAAGGCCGCACTAATTTTCACAGAAAAGAAACAAAAAACTGGGGATGCGGCCTATACGCCAGCACAACCAAATCCATGGCCTGTTCAACCTAGCGAATAAGCTGCTGAACAGACACACGTAATCATGTAAGGGACTATGCAGTGTGCCAATGAGCAACTCAGAGTCATACAATGAATCAATCAATCTTATAGACAACGCTATGTTCTGCAATCAATAGACAACTTGTTTTGTTTTGTTTTTTTGTTGTCATCACCTGCTAACTGCTTTTGTTTCCTTGCCAATTTCAGGGAGATTTTTTTTTTTTTTTTTGGGGGGGGGGGGGGGGGGAGGGCTTCTTTTTATTGCCATTATTGCAAAATCCGGGTGTGGCCTATGCAGAGGTGCGGCCTTATCGCCGGAGAATACAGTAAAAAAAACCTCTGTAAAAACAAAGAAAGTACGGTCAAACCTGTCTATAGCTGCCATCCAAGGGAGACGAGAAAAAGTGGCCGTTGTAGACAGGTGGCCGCTTCAGACAGGTTCTTCAACATGCATTTTTCTCTCAGAGGGAATTGTTTTTGGTGGCGGTATGTGGAAGGAGGCATCTACAGATACATGTAGGTGGCTCCGAAGACAGGTTTGACTGTATTTCAGAAATGGCTACCATTTTGTTTTGCTTCTTTTGCTATTTTTGTTACTTCTAGGTTGTTGTTGTTTCTTTTTCCTGCAACTATTACCATGCAAAGTCCATCATCAAACTGCAATCACTGACATATATGTAACAGCACCTATCACACACATAATGTATGGTCAAAAATTATGATGGGGAAGTCAAATTTGAACGGCTGGTAGCACTGATAAAAGGAGTCACACTTATGAGGACGACAACGTAAAGCCCGACTGTGGCACAAGGAAAGTATATACAGAATGTGAGGAAAATGTGGCGTTTCCCGCTGTTTAAAAAAAAAAAAAAGAAATGCACAAAATGATTAGATTGGCACTAAGGAGGGGGCCAAAGGACAGGACGCAAAAAAAAAAAAGACCAACCTGAATATTACAGTACGACTTTCTGGAAATGAAGCTGACGGTGACAGGGAAAAAGTCATCTGGCTGACCGGCGATGCTGAACTCCATGCTGCCCGTTGTGTTGCTGGAATCGATGACCGGTAGTGACCACTCCAGGAAGTTGTGTCGGGCGTCGTGGCGGTAGTTGCCGTCCACCTCGCTGACCTTTGGTGCTCCGACTCCCGACCTGAGAGGTTGCAGTTGAATATTGGCACAGTGATGTCAAACTTTGCCTCAGTACTACCGGACATTTACGACATTTATTTAGCCAATGATTTGGGGGCACCTCCATCAAAGTACTCCCACTCCTTTTACAGTACTAATTGTCTTTCAAAGTGAACATGCAGGGTTGTATGAAATCGATTATTGGGACTATCTTAACATCCTCTGCCCAAAATGCCAACATCTGCCTTGCAACTGTGAAAATGATCAGTGTTAAAAAAAAGGCAACCACTGGAAGAAGGCTAGCCACCACACAAACACAAGCCTTCTGTGGAATACTGATAGCACCTTTTCGTAATATACTCTCAGCAACAATGATTTTGGTGGTGATTTGGCTCAGTGGGGAGTGCATTTCCTCCAAATCCAAAGGATCCGGGTTCGCATTCCCCGAGTCTAAATGAGCAATGTTGCGTGTAATCATACCATCCCCTCTAATAAGAGGCAAAACACTCTGTCCCTCCGACAGGACAAAAACTGGAGGTCCAGTATATGAAAGAGTCATAACTCATGCACATAAGAGATCCCGCTTCATCCATTCATTGCAAAGAGCAGGGTACTAACCCGCTAAAGTGGTCCCACCTCAAATCCAAGTGGACCCAATGGAAGACAAACTAGTGCAGCCGATTATGGGCTACTAAGACATCTTCTCAGAAAGAAAAATTAAACAAACTCACTAAACCACCTTGAAAGAACCACATTATCAAGCTACTTTTTGATTTGGGTTGGTAGAAGGTGGAAACTTTTATTTTTATTTTCTTATCATTTTTTATTTTTTTTGTGTTTTTGCTTGCTTGCTTGACGGCCGAAGAGGTATATGTATCAATCAATATGTATGAAATACATATCATAATACACGCAAAATGGAAGAAAATGCAAGAGAGCTCCTGAAACTAGGCTACTCAACTCACGGGACGGGGATGTTGATGGCGACATCTTGCAGTTCCATGTCCTCCTGTAGTAGTTCATACTCAATGTTCACGTCGCAGCCGCCGGAGTTGTTCGGCGAGGGCCAGCAGTTGACTGCGAAACGGAAACCAGTGAGAAACGAATTTAGACACCAAAGCTCAGTTTGATAAAGCGAAACACAACAATGACTGCAATCTCCATGCTAGCAAAAAAAAAAAAATTGTGTACATAATGTTTTTAACATATTCTTCAGTGGAAAAATGAGCAAAGAAAATTGGATTCCATCGGGATTCCAACCTGAGACCTCTGGATTGCTAGCCAGGTGCTCTACCAACTGAACAATAGAAAGCCCTAATTCAGTCCGTGTTCATCCCAGAAACCCCAATTCTCAATGCTCGACTGGTCAGAAGCTATGTACTTTTTAAAATAAGCACATCTGAGCTAATAATCTCATTCATTCATTGAATCAAAATTGTTTTCTAAATATCACAGAAAGAAAATCATGTACTTCCTAAAAAAGAAAAAAAGTGTTGTATCTAGTTCATCTTTAATGTGATGACATAAATATGACTTTATATGTTTACATAATGGAAGAAAACAAAAAATATTTGAAGAAAACATATTCCGAGTCAATCTTACTTAGCAGAGGAATCAAGGTCTCATCCGTAGACTGGAATCTCCACTTTAGCACACCGACGTCGTTGTTGAGTGGGAATGGCCTGTCTGGATTCTTCATGCCGATGTGTGACTGAGTTGAAAATAACTTCTTGTCGACGTTGGGATGTGTCTAATAAAAGTGAGGATGGACGGTTGATAGATTTAGTCACGGAGCAAGTCTTTCCAAATGCACCCATCCTAGCAAGGGACAGACAAGGTCAAACACCACTGACCCAGCAAACCCAGTTAAAACTCTCCTAACTCTCAATTCATGATGTGCAGAAATATCCTTATGTCCATGCAGGTGTAGACATTTTTTCTTCTTTTTCAATATTCAAGCAAACATACCATCTGATGGCCAATTAAAAAAAAAAAAACAAACAAAAAAACAATCAAGAAATCCCAGTGATTCACAACATACATCAATTAAACATAACCGAGAGATACCAACCTTGTAAACAGCAGTGTAGTATTCTGAGGGCTAGAAATGGTTTGTTTTGTTTTGTTTTGTTTTTTTGGTGGGAAAACAGTACCTTGACTTTTCCTCCAATTGTAATTATATAATTTGGGAGAACATTATCTTCCATGAAACCTGCAGTATTTGAGGCAAACAGTAAAAAGAAAATATAATAATAATTAAAAAAAATACTGTAAAAAAGTAACAGTTGGCATCTTTGTTATTCTCGACTAGATAAAATCTTGTCCACTAGTCCAGGACATGTCGAAATGCAGAGGACAGATGTACATTTCAACACACGAACCTGCAACTGCGCTCCCTTCTCGTCATTATTGGCTACGGCGATCCTGATCTTGCCAAACTTTTGGTCGCTGATGCGGAGTGTGATCATGCCGTGGACGTCAAGGGCCTGGAGACCGCCATCGCGCCCCGTAGACACCGTCATCTTCTCCTCCACGCGCAGGTGGACACTGCACAAAGAGATCATTCAAAAACCATCAGCATACTGTACATGCCAAGCATTTCACACCTGGGGTGTTTATCTACGTGAAATTCATGCGTCAAGTGCTAATTTGCAAAATTTATAACGCATTAAACTATCTGTAAGTCTAATCCTGACATGACCGCAGCATGCATGTGTAGGTTTCTCTATACATTACGGTACTCCAAGATGGCAAACATTAACCACCCTCGAAATTGTCAGGAAATCCAGATTCCCCCAAAACTGGACTTGCTAAATATATGTTGTGCACAGTAACTTCTTCCCATCTCTCAAAACAAAGCCTGTCCTGCAAATCCAGTTCGGGCATCGCAGCAAATATTCATGAGGGTGTGCATAACGGTCCATCAGTCTCAGACCAGTAAAAACCGCTTTCGGACCAGCAACTTTTCAGGGATTGCTAAATTTACTGGTCCGGCATGACAAGTAAAATAACAAAAATAACATTGTCTGGGCCAGTTGAAAAAAGCAACAGAGCTAGTAAATGGAAAAGTTTGGACCAGTAGGGAAAAGGCATTAGTAGTCGGACACCTAAGGGGGGGGGGGGTCACCGTGCACCCCCCGAAGACTCCTCGAAACTTACATTTTCAGGATCCTCATGACATACCAAAACATAATCAAGATGTTAACAGGAATGAAAAGTAGCTGTTCTAGGTGAAATTTAATGTATTCTATTGTTTTTCATAATTTCTTATGTATTTCGTTGTTTTTCAACTTTTTCAACTTTTGTTTTTTCTTTGTTTTTCTATTGGAAATTGTCACTGACCACTTTTCTACCATATTTAGCACAAAACTAATCAATGAAAGTGATTAATTGTAAAAATTTTCAGGTTTTCATGACCTTCATGAAAGAGCACCTGTTTTCCATAGGAAATGTACACAAAATCACAAAATTGTGCCCGTTTTGGGGGGACATTCCGTTACAATAATGGGTGTGACTTCGCAAATCAATGTCCCCCTTGTATTACCCACATTAATATAGTTCAAAATGTGACCAGGATCTTACATGATATGGTCCCTTTATTGATTGCAAGAGTTTTGTGTGTAAGGTAGCGGATCAATTAGTGGTGGGTTGGTGTGTGGGTGGATGTGTCTATGCCATTGAATTCATTATTAGGTGATACGCTATCAGCGTATCACCTATTGTGATTGTCAAAATTTCTCTTTTTTTTTATTCTTCTTTCTTTCTGCCACATTTTGTGTCGTCAATATCTCAACAATGACATTACAGAATAACATGACATTTTCAGTCAACATGTCTCATAACAATATCTAGCCACAATAAGGTTTTCATGACAGTAACATATCTATGACGTCATCTAGGCGCCATTTTGTGATTTTCGGACCCTGTCACATGATCGATCATAACTTCATAACTAGATATCATTTCTGTATCATTTTCGGTGGACATAAAGTTCAGGTCACGCTCTATCTTACATTTTAACACTAGTTACCCAGGTCATCATTACGCGCGCGTTTGCACGCGTCAAAATTTTAAAAGGCTCAAAACGACTTCCCAATGGGAAATCTCGAAGTTTCAGACAATTTTAAGCGTTTCAAACATTTTCTCGCGTGCGCGTCCGTCCGCGCAATTTCGCGCGCAGAGGGCGTAGCTAACATGAAAATGCAATTTTTTTGACTGATTTGGATTTCTGATACTTTGAGTAACAATATTCATTGATTTCCGATCGATTTTGACCTATAACAAAGGAATGCACTGGCGTCAAAGTTGAAATTCCGAGCGCGCGTCTTTCTGCAAATATAGTGAAAAAACATGTCTTTGTTTATTTCGCCATAGCTCTTTAAATCGTCCATTGACCCTATATTTCTCTTGCATATTACAAAAGCATATGAATTGGAAATAACGTTTCAAGTACCGATATTGCCAGGAAAACTCATGACGTCATCATATCATCATCTGAAATCAAAAAAGTGGAATTAATTTTTTTGAGGTACTGTTTCTGACATTCATTTACTCGTATCTCTGTTGTTTAAGCTCAATATTATCCCAAATTCAGATATGTTGTACTTTGAACATTTGCCTTTTAAGTCCATGTCATGCTTTTGATATTTGATGACGTCATCATACCTTAAATTGTGATTAAATGTAAAGACGCAAAATCGGACAAGTTTATGTGTATTGTCTATGGGAGGTGACTTTTTTTAAAACCATGCATTGACTTAACAACGTTTAAGCACCTTTATCTCAGCTGATTTTGTTTCATTTCCTCTGAAACTTTAGTATGTTGTAGCTGAGACAATAAGCTGCAGTAATCATGCATTTTATTCTTTGAAATCTCCTCATCAGGTTGACAATTTTGCAATTTAAAACTGAAAATGAGAATGGAATGTGGACGAAACGATTCCTGATTCATCTTTCACGTACATAAATCTACGTTCCCCATATTTTCTCGTCGAGACGTATGGCCGAGTGGATAAAGGCGACGTCTCAGAGACGTAAGGTTGCGGGTTCGAACCCCACAAGAGCACGAAAGAAAATAATAATTTTTTTAATTTGTTTTTTCTTCAATGGAGTACTACACCTTCGTCCATGTAGAAATCACGTTCGCATGTAAACACAACTATACGCACACACTCACATAGTATCCCTTTGTTTTGCGTTGGAGACTGCATTACTTCGACTGCTGCAAAATTTTGCAGACTGGGCTTTTTAAACTGATTTAAAATATTGTAATAAAATGAAATTTGTTCATATCAATTCAGTAACACAATGTAGTCGTGGTTACTTTGTGCTGATTTATACATGGAACAAGCTATACATTGTAAAAAAGGTATTTGAATTGTTCCTTTAAGTCAGTCTTCTGTATTGATGATTATTTGTCAATTAGTGGTTTTTAAGGAGTTTCAGATAGTGATAAAAAGTATAGATGATAAGTACAGCGATAATTCCTACAGTTAGTTCAAAGTTGTGTTACAGAGGTTTGATACATACATTTAGCATTGTGTGTGTGTGTACGTGTGTATACAGGTTGGCCATATGACACATTCTAGACAATTAATCTTAATTAATTAGCAAACGTGATCAGCTATGGAACTGAATATGGTACTAATGTATGATGTTAATGATTCTAATTAAACTGTGACGAGTTTAAAGGGATAGCTTAACTGTGTGTAAAAATAAAGTAATTATAAGGAAATTTTAGGGGAATTTGATAACCATGCCTATAATAATTTCATACAGGTACTAATAGCTGCCTCATTTTCATGTAAATATGAAAGGCGTAAATATTCAATATTGAATGACGCGCCTTTAAGCACCAACAACAACAACATGTGATCGATCGTCATGTCATTAGCAAACTGACAACGTACGATGAATATGTTATACATTGAACAACTTTCAAGTCCATATCGTTATTTTCTAATTTGATGATGTCATCATGCTAGAAGGTATGGTTAAAGGCGAGATATCGAAATCAGCGAAGATTGTACGTTATGTCTATGAAAGGGGATTTTTGTTTTTTATCCATGCATTGACTCGATAACGCTCGAGCACCTTTACCTCACTTGATTTTGATTTCCTCTGAAACTTAAGTATGTTGTAGCTGAGACAATAAGCTGCAGTAATCATACATTTTATTATTTTTTTTTATCTTCTCACCAGGTTGAGTATTTTGCAGCATAAAACTGAAAATGAGAATGGAAGATGGACGAAACGAGTCTCAGAGACGTAAGGTTGCACACGTGCGTGATTAAAGGCAAGGTATCAAAAACCAGCCGATTATAGGTTTTATGTCTGCGGGACGTATTTTTCCCAAGTTGCCAGAAATGGCATAGCGACCTCAGTCGTTACAAGGCCGCTTTTCCGTCTAGCAATGCAATAGATGTTCACACGGCCACGTTTAATAGTTGAGTGGGCATTGACTTTCCCCCTGTTATATCTATACATTGTTGTGTGTATTTTTTTTTGTCTTACCATTTCCGTGGATGACCCGTGGCCGAGTGGTTACAGAAACGGTTTGGCATGCACGCTCAATATATTTTCAAGGTGCCTATATCACATTCTTTTCTTTGTCGATCACAGATGACTGTCATCTGATGACCACAAGCGTATCACCTAACTCGTCCTCAATGTGACGAGTTTTCATGTCTCGTTATGTTGGGGACTACTTGCATACATGCAATGATAAATGCATCCTCTGCTGTAGAGATGCAGCAACTTGACCATGATAACTTCTAGTCAAACAACCCACTTCCCACCACATATGAACTAAAACAACTCACTTCCCAATACATATAAATCAAATTAAATCAATGGCATATCAACTACAGCAGTTCTTCGTGATGCGAGAACCCCCCAAAGAGAGTACCTTTCCGTTTTGCTCGCCGGTGTGACGGTCTTGGCCGCGCTCGACGACTGTCTCGTTTTTGGGGCGTCGGACGTGACCTCCTCCCCTTCTAACCTCAGCTTGTCCACGAAGATGTCGGTGCTCTTGCTGGACTTGCCCAGCTTCATGGCCTTGCCCGTAGCCGACGGTCTGTGGGGGGGGGGGGGAACAGACAGGATACTGATGTAGCCACAGCCATCTCACTTTTCCATTTCATTACACAAAGACGGCCCAAATCCATTTGGCGGTGCTCAACTTCAGTTTTCCTCACCACTTATCTGTTTAGCACCTGCACATTTCAGGACTTTCATTTGTACACCTTGCTCTTCTAATTTCAGTCATATGACCAAGGCGCCTGTGTTGCCGTCCCTCTAAGAAATAGCTAGAGCTCTAGAACATGTCCGTGGATGCATTTGAAAATATAATCAATGTAATGCAAATACAATGGCTCACTTTCTGCTATCTGGAACAAACTACGACACACCATCATATTCACAGCCAGTCATTACAACCAAATGCATACAAAAAAATGTGTCCTGTTCAGGGATAAACAAGATGTCACATCCGTATTTGACAGGCCAGGAAACGATAAGTAATACTCTGTAACACGCAACATGAGATATGTTGCACATTGCACTGTAGGCCATCCATAGTCGCAGAATCTCAACATGTCAGAATGTACAGATATCTTCACACTATGTCACAGGCAAATCACATGGTGACCCTCACACAATACTTGTGTAACACTGCCACTGACAATGCTTCTTGAACGACTGACAAATCACTCGAGTTCTCACCTGCTTGGCTTTGACGACTCGACGGGCTTCTCCGGCGTGATGACCGACATCGAACTGGACATCGACGACATCCCCGAGCTGGAGGAGCCGTAGCCCCCGCTGCCGTATCCCATCATTCTCTTGCCCTGCCGCATGGCTTCCTGTCGCTGCTTGGATAGCTCCTTGGCTCGCTGCTGCATCTTCTGCTTTGCTTCTTTCTCTTGTGACTGCGAGAAAAAATGGAAAAATACAGAGCATCAAGATTAAACACATGTCAGACATAATCCACATCATTCTACATAAAAAAGTGAGAGAAAAAATATGGAAGAGAAAAATGGCTACACTGTACATTCATAGGAGCACTAGTATACAGTTTATACTTTTGTCAGAGAAATGCTTGTCATGACCTCAGAACTAGCTGACAATATACTTTCCACTGCATGAAAAAATAATAATTCTGACGCTGTAAACAACACTCTGTCAATAAACTCAGAAAAGCAGAATGCTACAATATTTATCGAAATCAGGCATAAAACATGACACTTTTTAACCTTTTTAAAAGTTTCATACCTTTATTAATTGATAGAGTATCATGAGGTAGAGAAAAAAAAATCTCTTTCACTTAAGCCCCCTGTACTATTTTTCAGATTGAAATTGTTCGACTGCAGAAATTTCAAAAGCCTCGTGGTTGCTTAATCAATATCAGTAACTGATCCTTATATTGGCAAAGCAGGTTTAGAGGACTGAAGTTCCTGTTTCTCTTATACTGGCAAAATGATTTTTTTTTTTTTTTGCAGACTAAATAAATATAATCATTTCTGTTCTATTTTCCTCCACTAATATGCAGTGAAAATCAGAGGTGAAAATTTAATGACAGCATGATAAATTCTGCCAAAAAAAAATCCTCCCGAGATTAGACAGTTTTTAACAACGACACTCCCACAGGTGATAGAGTGTCACATCCTCCTTTTCCAGCTCACCTCTCTGACAGCCTGGAACACTTTCTCCTCGTGCGAGTCCATTTCAGTGAAGGTGCGGATCTGGGCAAGGTTGACGCTCTCCCTGTAGCCGAGGGCGACGATCTCGTCGAAGGCGAAGATGAGCTCGAAGGAGTGGTCTAGGATCTCCGATTCCTCCATGGCGCGGCAGTACTCTGGTATCTGTGCGAGAAAGAAAACATTTCAACTTTGTTGTTGCAACAAACACGAGATTTAAGATGGCATAATTTGTTTTATGTGTACTGGTCCCTGGTGCATAAAGAGTTGGAATCAAACATAAGTCAAAAAATCACACATAAGTCTCTGAATACTCAATTCTGATTGGTGGATACCAGACTTATGTTTGATTGCATCTTTCTATGCAACAGAGCCCAGTTCTAATTTGTGCTGTAAAAGACACAGGTCTGAGAGTTAAAAGAACTAGCTCTTTAGCATCATAACATTGCACATAATAGTAATGACAGTTATAGCAGCAAAATAATAATTCAGATAAATAATTTAAGTGCTTACGAATGCTCAATCTCAAAATTTATTCTTTCATCTACATAACATAGAAAGGCCATGTTTTATTGTAACTTACATTAACTACTTAATAGTTTAAAAGGAATCTAGTGTTATAACTTGGTTAGAAAGGCAGAACTTCTATATAGCATATAATCAATAAACTTTTCTAGATGTGCAAATTTTGATCGTTTATTCAGAAGACAAAAAAAAAAAGGCAGTCTCCATGAATACGTGGTCTTCAAACAGACTGGTTCACAGACATTTTAAATGCTCTGAAGGGACATAATCATACGGAGTGGCATTAAAGGCATAATTTACCATTTGCAGATGAAACAAAAACCCAGCAATTAGTGCTTTAAAATAGTTCTAAAATGTGAGTTACGGATAGAAACAACCACTGTAAAATTTTGAATCCGCATAATCGATATTAAGTGTTGTTAACTACAAAAAATGTTAACAATAGTTATAATGAAAATGTTTCAAGACTAAACCGTCTACAGTTATGGTTTATTGAGAAAAATCCTGATATCTCTTTAGATTTTACGTTTTATTGCGAAAATTTGTATGGTAGGATGTTTTGTGATACAACAGACCTACACATATGCATCAAATGTGATATCTTGAACATTTTTGAAATTACTGCTCCCAAAGGTAAACTGGACCTTTAATGGAAAGATGGAAAGGTTATCACAAGTGCAGGTTTGGATGTGTGTTTCCAATGAAAACATTGTGATATCAAGTAAAAACCCATCTGCCAACTTACTACTCTGGAGAAGAGCCTCAGCGTCTCCAAATCTTCCAGGATGTTACTTGTCTTTGTGGTGATGAGGAGCATGTAGAGCTTCTCCAGGGGCTGGTACACGTAGCGCACGCTCTCCGTCTCCACGAACGTGTGCTGCTTGCCCGTGTTCATCAGCTTGGGGAACGCCGCCAGGAGGCCCTCGATGCGCGACCGCGTCATCTCGACGAACTGGCGCGAAATCAGGGCCTTCCCACTCTTGGTGCATATGGCCGCTGCTAACAGCACCTGGTGGGAGAAAATGGAAAAAGGTTTTCACTTACAAAGCACTCTACACTACAAAAGGTTTCGTGCAGGGAGCACACTGCAAACTACATGTAGCAAAGCACTTCGCGAGTGCAGACCTCAACTATTATAGCACCTCATTTCCACCCATACTAGTACACACATGCTGAATATTGCCCAATTTTCCAATGCAGTTTGCTTTTTGCTCATCAGACTCCTGCTGCGCAGCGCCTGGCCCGAGCAGAGCACGCAGCAAAGCTTTAGAGCGTGTAGTGTATTCAAACCCCAAATATGCGTAGCTTGAACTCCCAAGTTTATTTTGACCCTATCTGCCAACAGATTAAAAAAAATCCATCAATAATCCTTGAAAATTCCTGGATCACTTCCAAAATATTACCATATGTTCCTTTTGTAATTATCAAGTTTTCTTGCAAGTTTTATTCAAATCCATTCCAAACTGTTATAGCTATTTTGCACACAGACAAACTAACAATCCAAATAAACCAACACTGATGAAAACATAACTTCCTTCCTTGGTGGAGGTTCAAAGTGTAATTATGGTAAGTCTAAACTTGATGATTGTGTCTGATTTACCAAGCTATAAACTGAATGTTAATCAGCACAGTGAAATTATTCTACCATTTTGCATAATCACGGACAAGGTGCTCTAGTAATCACAATTACAAGACACTGACAGCTTTCTTTCTTACATGCAACGCCATGAACAAGATCAACACTCAGTAACGCTTGGAATTGCCTCCTCATCACATTCAATTGTAATTGGGCATTTAGCAGATCCAAAAAGTAATGTTATACACATCTAGGCCTATTGAATGCACACATTTATTAGTATTTAAATCTAGTTGGTCTTTGAACAATGTTGTGTTGGGTTCTTTTTTTTTGGGGGGGGGGGGCTGTCACTGCTGGATAAGAAGATTACTACAGTTCCTGGTGTGATGTATGCACAACAATATAACAAAAATATGAGTAAAATTCAAAATATGTTCAATTTTCTAACATAATGAAAGAGTACATGTACTTGACTAATATACATGTAACTACAATTTGTAATCAGAAAACAGGGCGAATAACCAACCGTAACATTGTTGTCTATACCGTATGTCCCAAAACAAATTACAACGGGGCCCTCCGCAATGATATCTTTAAAAATAGTGAATCAATCTAAATACAAATTCAGGGTATGAAACTATAAGTCATTGCCCACATTTTACAGAAAACCCCGTTCGATTTGCTTCAGTGGTCAAAGAGAAATGAGGAACTTTGTAGAGGATGTTGAGAATCTCTTCAGTCCAAATTCTGTCTATTATTCACACACAAGAGCATTGAATTGCTAAAATTGGAAGAATCAGACTCATGACAAGCTTTACAACAATCCACATTTCTCTGTGACCGCTTAACCAAATTGAACGGGGTTTTCTGCAAAATAGAGCAAAGAAGTTATATTTCAAGATCTTGAAGTAGCACTTAGAAAGGTCGATCATATTGGGTGTTATCAATTCGAAAATCTAATTGTAATTTTGGGGGCGACTTACTGCAGTATGTCCCAAAAAAATTATAATCAGATTTTCGCATTGATAACACCCAATATGATTAATTCTTTTAAATGCTACTTCAGGGTCTTAAAATATAACATTTTAGCTCTATTTTGCTGAAAACCCCATTCAATTTGGTTTACCGATCACAGAGAAATGTGGATCGTTGTAAAGCTTGTCATGAGTCTGATTCTTCCAATTTTAGCAATTCAATGCTCTTGTGTGTGAATAATAGACAGAATTTGGATGGAAGAGATTCCCTACATCCTCTACAAAATGCCTCATTTCTCTTTGACCAATGAAGCAAATCGAATGGGGTTTTCTGTAAGATGTGGGCAATGAGTTATAGTTTCATACCCTGAATTTTTATTTAGATTGATTCACTATTTTTAAAGATCGAACTCATGGCGGAGGGCCCCGTGTAATTTTTTTGGGACATACTGTACATGATGTTGTTTAAAGTATATTTTTTGTTGTCATGATTAATTTACAGTAGTACACATTATTTGTAGAACTATTTTTGATAATAATCATATCGAGGGGTATGTGCAAAATAATAAGCCTATTCTGGCTTTCTACACACATACCATTTTCTGATCAACTACACACACAATGATAATGAGCTTGTGTTCTTTTTGAACCTATAGATCTGTTTTCCCCATGTCATTTTTTTTTTCTTTTTCATAATCTTGCCTTGTTTTGTCAATGTTTTCATCTTTTTATATCTTCACTTTTGTACAATTTGCTGATATTCACATACATTTTTTTCCACTATAATCTTTGGATCAGAAGTAAAGATTGACTTGATTTGAATTGAACTGAATACATGATGTCATGAACTGTAGCAGTCTTCCTATCCAGCAATAACTGCACAGAAACTTTTGAATCCAGTGTCCGATTTCCCTCAAACTTCGCTGACCTATTACACTAATATTGCTGCTTTCAATCAATCCAATATTTACATCTGGGTTTAGGCTTCCTTCATGGGAGTTTACTGTAAGTTACATAACCATGGCAACCACATGACCAATCACCTCATTCATAGAAAAAGGAGGGAATTCAAGCAAGCCATACACATACACACACAAAACCCCAACAGACAGACATACTCCTGACCATACATCTTACCACACTGCTCTCTATACTGAGCTAACAGTAACAGGAACACAACTTTCCCTGTGATCCAAACATGATGGACTTTGCTGATAGTGATATCAGTAAATCAGGTAAAAGGAAGCCACTTTATAACCTCACAAACGCAGGAGGCGGAGGTTGCAGTGTATTTTTTAATTGATGTTGGGTTGTTTGTTTGTCTGCTTGCATAATGGACTCCAAACTAACTCTAAAAGTTGTGATGGGATTACACAGGCGAATGTGTGCACACGCCAATGATGCTAAGCCGGTAAGCGATCGACGAGTGAGTCTTCGTAATATATGTATTATGGCTGCGGTATTGTTGAGTGCATCTGGCAATATATGGCTGTAAACATTTTGCGACTGCTCAGATAAAAGTGCGGAAAGACGGCACTGAGAAACTGAAACATATAAAAATATTTCACTGTCATCATGGTCATGTCATTTGACTTGTTGAATTATCACAAGGCAGTGTAGGCACCCTAAAACTTTAACATTAGATAGCCTTCTGGGGTCATCACTTGAATAACCACCTTCTAACTACCCCTAGACTCCAGGATTACCAACTAAATCCTAGATCTAATCTAATTCAGCTTTTGAGATGGAGAGGAGAGGCAGGCGCTAGGCGGACTAGACAACTACCCACTGCCCTTACCCTCCCTACCACAACCACTGCTGCATGTAAAATTTACCAGTTCAGTTTTACTGCCCGTGCCCCGTACCCGGGTACACTATAGCTACACTTGTACACAGTCTACAAACTGGACGGAGCGGAGACACAAGTTGCTCGGTTTTTTTACTTTACACAAAAGAGTTTGTCCGCATTACATGCATAACATGACTAGGTAAAATTACAAGAAAAGGTAAGGAACACGAAATATACTTTACCATTTTGAAAAGTCAGATATTCAGGTTATTGTTGTGTCAGGTCAGTGTGGTCCGATGCAATAATCATTGGTCGCCCACCGCGAGCTCCACGTACATACACGTCTAGGCATATGAGGCCACGTACATCCACGGGACGTGTCACGAATTTGGCGGATTAATATTAGAAAATGTTGAGAGACTGTTGCAGCTTTTTTGAGCCCCTGTAAAGAGATAGCTAGTTACAGAAGATCTGTTGTATCCTTCAATATTTATTTAAACTAAGAATTGGAATTAGATCTTATATATCAAGTTGCGGGGTTTTCTACGTAGAAAAAATCACGAACTATATGTTTTCGATGTACAAACTATATTATGTAAATACTTCCGGGTTGAAGGTCACTGCACGTGTGTTTTGCCTTTTACTTATGCTTCGACTTTTTTTTGGTGGCTGCCAGAAAACAAAAACCTCTGCGCGCTTGTTTGTAATTTGATGTATCATGCAGTAGACATCATATTTTCCTTCTTACAGTAACTTGCCATCATATTATCATGGAAGAAGACCAGAAAGTCGTTCGGATTGGATCGAGGAAGAGTGAGGTAAAAGTAGGAAGTCTCTCAATACTATCAGTCCCATACGTTTATTCTGGCGGTTGTTAAAGTTTGTACTCGCAGCTCGTACATGTATCAGACGCTCGGCGACAAAAAAGAAAAAAAGTAAACACTCTTTAAAGGACTGTACAGTATTGGTTGAAGTGAAGATTCAGGTTTATAACTTTTTTTTTTTTTTTGGTGAGATAATGAGAAACCTCTCACGAAATATAAAAGAGCATGTAATTTCAAGAAGGATCAATGTTTGATTTAATTTTATTTTTGATTGATGAAACTGCTTGAAAATTAAACAAAAAGATCCCAATAAAAGTCGTGGCCTGTCAATTTAATTCTTAGACTTAGGATCGCTTTTTTTTGATAAGCGTTCCTAAGTCTTAAGAATTAAATTGACACTGACATTCCACGCGACTTTTATTAGATATTTAGGCTCTTTTTGTTTTACCTTGTATTTAGATATCTCAGTCATTTCAACACCGAATTTCAACAAACTTTGATTCCCCTTTGAACTGCTGTAGACCGTTCTATACTTTTTCAGATTTCATACTCATAGACTCGGGGATAGAGTGGTTTCTACATATCTCACAAACGTCACAAGGCTGAATCCTCACCTCAGGGTCAACCAGTAAATTTAATTTTACTGTACAGTCCCTTTGAGTTCTTATTTCTCATGAGTCATATGATATTTAGATAAAAAAAACCAATGTACCATATACCATAAGGTCCATACCATAATATTTAAGTTTATTTAATTGGCTACCAAACTACATTTTGTAGTGGTAGGTTTAATACAAATGGAAACTTTACGTAGTAGACTAGCTAGACTGTACACATTCATTCGTTTTTGTTTTTTATTCCTCTCTCTCTCCACATAGATCTAGTAATAGTAGATTACTACCAAGGCAAAAGAGTAAAAATTGCAGGAATTGACATTTTGTCATTCATTTGAAAATATCCTGCAGGGTAGCAATGATGGCAAAAGACCAATTTAACACAATGAGAGACATGAATGAAATAGCAAAAATAAGTTTTTGTTCTCATAATATTATCTCCTCATGTCCCCTAACAAACAACAAAGTGGGAAGCTGAAATTAAAGGGGGAAAATGAGATTTTTTTTTTTTGTCAACTCGGAATTTTAAATGATATGCGGGGGGGGGGGGGGAAATCGCAAAGGTCATAAAATGGACAGAAATATTCCTTTGATAAAAGACTTCTAGAAGTTGTGATCTTACAAATTTCATTTCTACGTAAGGAGACAAATTGAAGAAAAATCTACCACGTCGTTGCCACTCTGATTAATGATCTAGCTTGCTTTCAAGGTAGAATAAAAAAAAAAAAACCAAACAGAATTCAGGCCCCAGTTTTGACTCTATCATCATTCAAAAAAAAAAAAAAAAAAGAATGTTACTCTCTTTTAAACTATAACTAGTATTGATGGTGAATACATGTAAGTCTGATTTGTTTGAGGGTACATACATGTATGGTACTCTTTAAGTTTGCAAAAATCTGAAAATGATGTCTATCTGAATGACCAAGAGCACTTAAAAAACAAACAAACAAACATACTAATGTGCATTGTGAGGTAGGACAAAAGTACAGAGTCTTCACAGCAGTGGTTATTGAATTGCTTGTTTCTTTTCCCCTTCTTGCCATAGCTGGCCATGATCCAGACCAATCTTGTAGTGGAGTCTTTGCAGAAGATCCATCCAGACATCGAGTTCAAGATTGGTGAGCTTCCCACAGCTTGCAAGGCTGTCATTACTCCACAACTCTCTTTAAGACACAAAATTGAAAGCAACTAATTTACATTTAAATGTAAAACTGAAATTCAGCCAAGATTCAGTAGTGTAAATAGATTCTATTTATCTGTAGGCGTGCACAAGTGAATTATCTGTAGGTGTGCACAAGTGAATTATAGTCTGAGATGTGCTAGCAATGCTACTAAGTAGTGCTGACAGGCACATTACCAAAGTGAACACTCACCTTGCCAAAGTAGAATTATACAAAATTAACATGTTACACGTATCAACAGCAAAATACGGGACATTTATGCTAAATTTCATGTTAACTTTGTTGTCACAAGCAAAAGTAAAGCTTCCTCCACTGAACTATAATTTTGCAGAAGGAATATTCTTCATGTCGGTCCTCATGAAGTAAAGGGATGGCATATACCGGTAGTATTGGTTGAGGTGAGGATTCAGCTTTTATCTTTTTGCGAGATTCTTAGTAACCACGTTATGAAATAGTAAAGAGCATGCAATTCTAAGAGGAATTCAAAATTTATTTGATGAACATGTGTTGTGAAATGACTGAGATATCCAAAAGTGAAGTAAGACAAAGTGATCCTAATAAAAGGTGGGTTCTACCTTTCATTGGGATTACTTTGTTTGGGATATCTCGGCCATTGCAGAACCAATATTCATCAAATAAACTTCAAATTCCTCTTAGAATTATATGCTTTTTCATATTTGATAAGAGGTTTCTCATCTCAAAGAATCATAAAAAAAAGAAAAACATTGGAAACCTCAAGCCCCATCTCAACCAAAAATGTACCATCCCTTTAAGCCTTGCAAATACATAAAATCCACCTCAACAGTTACCATGGAGACCATTGGTGATCGGATTCAGGACAAGCCGCTGTCCTCCATCGGAGAGTCCAATCTCTTTACCAAGGAGCTGGAAAAGGCCCTCGCTCTCAACGAGGTGGACATGATCGTTCACTCACTGAAGGACATGCCTACCCGCTTACCCACAGACATGGCTATCGGTGCCATTTCTGAGTGAGTGCAAAACGTGATTTCAAGGCCTTCATTGTATGTCTGTGTAGCCATTAGAATGATAGTGATGCATGTTTGTTTGTTTCATTTTTCTATTTGAGAAGATGGCTGGATGGCCCAACTGCATAGCTGGTCTTCCATGGGGTCCAGTTTGATGTGAGGCGAGACCACTTCACCAGGTTATTTGCCCTCTTCTTTTTGATGAGTGAATGAAGCAGGATCTTTCACGTGCATGAGTTGTGACTCTCTCACACACTGGACCTCCATTTTATGTCCTATCTGTGGAACAGAGCACATGTTTTGCCTCTTACTAGAGACGATGGTATGATTACACACAACATTGCTCAGATAGACTCGGGAATCGAACCCGGGTCCTTTGGATCCGAAGGCAGACGTGCTAGCGACTGAGCCAAATCACCATCATTGCATGTCCATATGTTGCCACAAACATTTGTTGGGATGTATTGGCTGACCACTGAAATACCTGACCTCACTAAGGAATTCTGTGCACACTACATACTAAGTAAGAACAAGAATTGTATCCTATAAAGTAAACACTTTCACTCCGTGATAGCTGTGCATGAGGTTTACTTTATTGATGCAGATATTGGACACATACTCTGTTACCAAATGACTTGAATTCTCAAGCTGTAGTACAGTTTAACTCAGAGGGGTCATTGTGAAGTTGTGCATACTGTAAAGGATGTTTTCACAAAAAAAAAAAAAAAATTGCAGTAAAACTGTTTTGATGATGGAAGTAAAATTTGAGCCAAGGATGTGTTTTTCTGAAGCTGATCATAAGTAGAGCAAAGATTTTCCTGGCCATGGAAAGAGTTTTTGGTAAAACCACAGATACTCAATCCCAAGGTCCCTGTCTACTGTAAGCTGCAGCTTTTAAAGCCCCTAGACCAGGCATTTTATTCTCTTTATCTACATGTAGTCCTTTGAAGAGGATATAACACCACTGGTCCTGTGGTAGATTGCTCATGCAATTAAGCAATAATAATAAAGCAATTATAGCTTCTTCAGTGGCCCCAAACACTCACATAGTCTTATTAATTTGTCTTACTCCCATTAGCACATGGTTTGTAGACAATGTCAGTGACATTTTCATGAGATCGTTTTAAGAGGGTTAAACTGTTGTCATTAACTCAGTGTTACTTCTTCTTGAATCCAGGAGGGAGGATCCCCATGATGCATTGGTACTACACAAGAAGCACACGGGTGTTTCCATAGAAACGCTGCCTGAAGGAAGGTGAGTGAAGACAGACAATGATGTGATCTCCACAAAAGCCCCTGGCATCATCTCCAGAATTTACCTTGATATAATACTTCAAATGCAAGAAGGCATTCTGTTTTATGGGTGAAGGTAAGGGTTGATGAAAGAAAGCCACTTAACCCGTTGAGGACGGTCTGATTTTGCTACAACATGCATTTTAGACACTTGCCCGAGTATACTCGGGACTTGTCCTCAATGGGTTAAAGGGCAGAATTTGGTATGATAGTTCAGTTCATGAATCTATATCTATCCATCAAGCCAGCTATCTATCTATCTATCTATCTTATCTATCTATCTATCTATCTATCTATCTATCTTTGTATCTTTGTGTTTATGTGTTTATGTATGTATGTAGACTCAATATTTTTGTCCCCGCCGAACGAGTTCGAGCAGGGGACTATGAAACGGGCTCCGTACGTGTGTGTGTCCGTGTGTCCGTCCGTCCGTCCGTCCGTCCGTGTGTCCGTCCGTCCGTGTGTCCGTGTGTGCGTCCGTGTGTGATCAAAATCTTCAATTTGCTACTTCTCTGTCATTTATGAGCCAATTTTGATTCTGTTTGCTTTATATGATAGCACTACATGGGAGCTTTGAAACTTCTACACAGAATTTCAGTCGTGACCTTTGACCTTGACCTTTGACCTATATTGTACATTTTGCTACAAAATGCTACTCCTTCGCAATTTCTAACCCGATTTCGATTCCGTTTGCTTTATGTGATGGCACTAGGTGAGGGCTTCAAAACTTCTACACAGAATTTTGACCTTTGACTTCTTTGACCTTTGACCTTGATTTTTGACCTGTATTGTACATTTTGCTACAAAATGCTACTCCTTCGCCATTTCTAACCCGATTTCGATTCCGTTTGCTTTATGTGATGGCACTAGGTGAGGGCTTCAAAACTTCTACACAGAATTTTGACCTTTGACTTCTTTGACCTTTGACCTTGATTTTTTGACCTATATTGTACATTTTGCTACAAAATGCTACTCCTTCGCCATTTTTAACCCGATTTCGATTCCGTTTGCTTTAAGTGATGGCACTAGGTGAGGGCTTCAAAACTTCTACACAGAATTTTGACCTTTGACTTCTTTGACCTTTGACCTTGATTTTTGACCTATATTGTACATTTTGCTACGAAATGCTACTCCTTCGCCATTTTTAACCCGATTTTGATTCCGTTTGCTTTATATGATGGCACTAGTTGAGGGCTTCAAAACTTCTACACAGAATTTTGACCTTTGACTTCTTTGACCTTTGACCTTGATTTTTGACCTATATTGTGCATTTTGCTACAGAATGCTACTCCTTTGCCATTTCTAACCCGATTTCGATTCCGTTTGCTTTATGTGATAGCACTAGGTGAGGGCTTCAAAACTTCTACACAGAATTTTGACCTTTGTCTTCTTTGACCTTTGACCTTGATTTTTGACCTATATTGTACATTGGCTACAAAATGCTACTCCTTCGCCATTTCTAACCCAATTTCGATTCCATTTGCTTTATGTGATGGCACTAGGTGAGGGCTTCAAAACTTCTACACAGAATTTTGACCTTCGACTTCTTTGACCTTTGACCTTGATTTTTTACCTATATTGCACATTTTGTTACAAAATGCTACTTCCGGCGGGGACATATGTTACGCACCGCGTAATTTCTACTTTTCCTTGTTTATTTCTGTGTTTATGTATGTATATGGTATCTATCTATAGATGGTTCTGGAGATATTATTTTTTAGGTTATTTTCAGGGTTCGAAATTGGCGATGGTCCGCTGGCCATTGGCCACCCGAAATCACATCGGACTAGCTAAAAATCGTAAAATTCAGAAGTTACTAGTCCGTCTGGCTAGCCAACATATTGCTTCAGTGTCAAAATTGATTCTAAGTAGTCCTCCTGGCTAGTTAAAAAAAAAGTTAAGTGCAACCCCTGAATTTACATGTATGCGGCCCTCCATCTGTCCATCTGCCCCAGTTTCTCAGGATTCAAGTTTTTTGCAGGGTTTGTTTTTTGTCTTTATGTTTGTTAATATTTTATGTTAATACTTGTATATCCGGCATTTTTATGTGGGGCATTACCTAATCTGACATTCTTGCCTGGCACTTATGTTGCATCAGCATTACAGCTACTATGCAGTTACAAGAAGCAGACATCTTTCTCCACTACATTTTGATCTTGGACCAAAAAAGGTCATTTTTCTATGTCCCTCCTACCTTGTGCTCACCACCAACTTTTACCCCCCAACTCCTCCCCCCCCCCCCCCACCCAATCATGTACACCTCTGTAGATACCTCTTTTAATTTGTTTTGTCTGCAGTGTCATCGGGACGAGTTCGGTGCGGAGAGTGGCCCAGCTGAAAAGGAAGTTTCCCCACCTGGTCTTCAAAGATGTTGTATCCTTTCTCTCCATCGACTGTTGAGGGCGGTAGAGGCGATCAAGATACAGTATGCCAAGGACAGTCAGATCTTGTGCCAAGTTGGAAAGCACAAACACCTATCTACATGGCTGTGGTTTGCTGAGGAATCACTTTCTTGATATTCATGTACATAACATAAAGATATGAATTACATATGTTCGAGTGTATGAATCATTTCTATTACTTATCTTAGATTTCATTGATATTGCCTGCTTTACTTGTCACTGTATGCTACCTCTATTACGCTTTTGATCCAATTCTTTGGTGTTTGTAGTATAAGTTTACTCTCAAAAGGGCACAATAATCATGCAATTTCCATCAACCAGAAGTGTTCTTGAAAAAAGAATCAAGTAATTTTCTTCTTTAAAAAGAAAACTAAATGCCTATTGGTACCTTTAAATCCAACCTCACACCTAGCAGCATTTTCCTTGACTGTGCTGACTTTCTGTGTGTAGAGAGGCAACCTCAACACCAGGCTGAGGAAGTTGGACGAGGACAAGGTGTATGACGGGTTGATCCTGGCTGTAGCAGGCCTTTTGCGCATGGGATGGGAACACAGGATCAGTCAGGTAAAACCTCAATTTCCTTCCGACTTTGTGTTTGTGTCATGAAGAAGACCAGAGATAGGGTCACAGTCTAATTAAAGGGAAATGCCACCCGACTTCCCTGAACATTCAGAAAAGGCAGAGATGTCAGGTAAATACTGCACTGTACATCATTAGAAGTTTTGAAATATTTATTCTAAATTGCATTCAGCAATTATTGCCTGAACTTATAACAACTATGGTGTAAGCAAGTCTGTCATGTCATGTTTGTTATGTGAACTGTACTGTACTTTGATTTGTATTCAAATATTTCCTACTGTTTCTATGTCTTCTGTCTGATATTATTTGCCTGAATTGTAGTCAGTCGTAAGAACTTTGCACATAGGATAGACTATATTCCCTGTGATATGCCTAACAAAAAATTGATGAAATTGAAGCCAATTCTTTCTTTCTTTTTCTGTGTCATATCCCCACATTTACAACTGGTGACATACGCTTAATCTTAAATTTTGGTTGTGTTTTCTCCTGTGAGGGTCTTAGTGCCTTTTTCCATTGATTTCTCTTTCTTTCTTTTGTAAATTTGTCCCCCTGTGATACTTGCTATCGCATTTCCACAAGAAAGTGAAATGTAAGGAATTATATTTCCGTCTTCAAATTAACATATTTAGTACAATGTTACAATGGTGGTCCATAGATGGCTAACCCATTGAAGAGGGACTGATTTTCCTGTCACACACATTTCCCATTTACCCCTGCCGGAGTATACTTGGGACTAGTCTTCAACGGATTAAGCCTATTCTAGCTGGGGGGGGGGGGGGGGGGGGGGGGGGGGGGGGGGGGGGTCAATTTGACCCCCCCCCCCCCCCCCCTCGACATTGCGCGGAGCGATTCCGCATCGCACAAAGATTTTGCCGCGTCGTTTCATGACTGTTTTCTTTGAAGTCTCCCACATACTTTGAGACCAAATTTGCATTGTCTGGGTACACCGTTCTGAAGTTACATAATGTTTTGCGTATGCATGTCAACCCGAAAACGGCTCAAATTCATGATATCGTGTGCAAATCCAATGCAAATTGTGTTTTTTGGTTAAATTGATAACCATTGAAATTAATCAATTTTAATGTAGATAAGCTTGAAAAAGTGCCTGCAACAAATTTTGGCAAAAAACAATAGAAACAAAAGGTCAAAAAACAATGAAATACATAAGAAATTAAAACAATAAAAAACAAAAGAAACTGATTTGGATTGTGCTATTTTTTACAAGAAAATTGTTCAATGTGTCTTGAGGAACTCTTACACAAAAATGTAGCAATCATTCAGTCTTTTAATGGAGTTATAGGTGAAAATATGATTTCATGCGTAAATTTGCATATTTAATTTACTTAAAATAGAAAATCAAAATTTTTCTTTTGTATGACCATGTAATCTTGTAATTGACATCCAGCTCTATGTTCAGGCAAAATTTTGCGGCGATCGCTTGATCGGCGGCCGAGATCTTCGGGGGGCCAGTTAGAATAGGGTTAACATGAATTTTCTTTCTTTCTATTTGTCTCCTGCCTATTGGCTGATGATGCAACGTCATCAAACAGATTCTTTCACCAGAGATCTGCAAGTATTCCGTGAGTCAAGGAGCACTCGGCGTTGAAATCAAGACCAGTAACCGCCACATGCAGCAAGTACTGAGCAGCCTCAACCACCCGCAGACTCTCCTGCGGTGCGTTGCAGAGAGGGCGCTGTTGAAGACGCTGGAGGGAGGGTGCAGCGCCCCCGTCGCCGTCCACACAGATGTCAACGACGGGGAGGTGAGAGCAGATTCGAAATTGCATTTGTGGTAGACTGTTGAGTGTTGAAATCGTCTGTGTCCCCAAAACAACAAATTAAATAATTTTTAATCTTTAGAGATATCACTATTTATCTCAACAAACATGAGCTGTAGATGGTTTATTCTAGAAACAATTTTATCATAACTATTATTCACATTTTGTATATTTAACAATACTCACCATTGATTATACTGATTAACATTTTTACATTTGGTTGTTTCTATCCCTAACTCACATTTTAGAACTATTTTGAAGTGCTAAAGCTGGGTTTTTGTTTCATCAGCAAATGGTAAATAGTGCCTTTAAACATCAAAGAGTGCAGTGATTGACAAGAGCCCAGATAATGATCATGTATGTGCATGACAATCCATTGCCTTCAAAGGAAGTCATTGTGTCTCACTGGATATAGCCACAGGCTCTTAGTCCAAACAAAGGAGTTACATGGTGATGCTTTTGTTTGTTCTTTTTTTGCCCTTGTCTTCGATAAGCTCATGCTCACGGCCGCCGTGCTCAGTTTAGATGGATCCGAATTACGAGAAGAGAAGATGACCGTGAAGTTGCCACAAGACCTCACGCAAGAAGTAAGAGTCATTTCAATCGCTTTGTTTTCCTTTGTTTTTGGATGTCTCAGCCATTCCAAAATCGATTTTCATATAATAAACTTGAATTCCTCTTAGATTGATATGCTCTGTGTCACTTCATACATAATGTAAGTGGTTTCTTGGTATCTCCAAAAAAAAATGAAAAGCCCAACCCTCATCTCCACCAATACTATACCATCCCTTTAAGGGTGTGTTCGAGCACTCTACTAAAGTGAACTGTACCATATCATACCCGCGCCAGAGGAGCGCTTGAATGCTCTTAAAGTGTACCTTACCATACTGTACCAAGCCAAAAGTGGACCACTTCCCGATGTGCTCCAAAAGGGTACAAAAAGTGTACCTAAAGTTTGCATGTGAGAATGTGCGTAAAATGCACATACTCCATAAAGCAAAGAGTTCATTCTCTTTGTTCGGGACATCTATAAGTAGTTCAAGCACACCAGATGAATGACCCTTTTGCTACAAAATACGTGACCCCCTCTAAAAATCACTCACGAGGTACACTTTCCCAGCACAATGCTCAAACGCTCCAAATCTGGCACAGTTCAGTACGGTACGCTTTAATTCAGTTCGCTTTGGTTTGCATTAGAGCGCTCAAATGCACCCTTACATTTGTAAATTGATCCACTTGTGGAAAAAAATAGGCTAAAAACAAGATGATGAACTGGAAACCAAAACAACAGGAATGAATGGATGGAGAGTTCACTGTTGCTTTTTATTGTGCATAAACCAAGACTCGTAGATCTACACACTATTAACCCATCGAAAATGAATCCCGAGTATACCCAGGCTGGTGTCCATTGGAAATGCGTGTTGTAGCAAAATCAGCCCATCCTCAGCGGGATTAGCTTCCTCAAAATTGACTCGATTGAAATAAAGAACGATATATTAATGTTTGCTACAGCTGTCCTTTGCACAAAGTGAATCAAGATGCTTGCTTTCACATACGTTTATTGTAGGAATCGTGAATGCTTTGTGTGAAGTGCTACCTTAGATAGATGTTCAACTTACCAGAGGCTGACTCAGTCAAGTTTGATGTTAGCTTTTGAAACCTTTTGTGGCTGTCTGGACACATTGGCCCGAATTCACGAAGGTGGTACAAATGAAACCATGGTTTAAACCATGGACAAAAACCACGGAGCGCCAAGTGTTGCACAGAATATTTCGTTACGAAATCAGTCATTTCGTTGACGAAATGGCCATTTTGTTAGATTTCATTGACGAAATGTTCATTTCGTTACAAAATAATCATTTCGTCTACGAAGTGACTGATTTCGTAACGAAATATTCCGTGCGACACTTGGCGCTCCATGGTTTTTGTCCATGGTTTAAACCATGGTTTCATTTGTACCACCTTCTTGAATTTGGGCCATTGAGTTTAATTATGAGAATGGATCATTAGTAATTGCATTGACCATCACACCTTACACAGACATCTTAAAAATGACTCTGATTCTGACATTGTGAGAACAAACTGACACACGAGAAGGCAAAACAAAAAGACTTTCTAGTCACGCAATAACACAGATGGAGGAAGAACTATTAACACACGTACTTGTATTTATGTAATGCCAATGAGCTGGCCTTGGGCCCATTTGATCTTTGTTTTGTTTCTGTTTTGTTTCTTTTACTTGCGCACGTTATTCGCAAATTTTGTTTGTGTCTGTTTCCACATCAGCACTCCTTTGACTCAGAATCCAACGCCGAATCTCAACTCTACTCCTCGGTTGTGGCACCTCGGATATCCCAGCATGCAATGCAGGAGGCGGAGGCTCTAGGGATACGACTGGCCAAGGCACTCTTCGACAAGGGTGCAGGACCGATACTCCAGGCTGCCAAAGACGAAATCGCCGAGAGGAGAAAATGAGAAGAATTAGATACTGTGAGCACCGCAGAATATCATTCATCCTGCTTCTACCAAATAGAAACTTTAGATAGATTTTGTATAATATGTATGGATACAGTGCAAACTCAGTATGACAAGATCCCTGGGAGCACGACAATTTGTTCTTCATTTCAGATAATCGGATATTTTGTTTTATAAAATGGGTTCAAGAATGTAGCCAATAGGAAGCGCTGAAATCAGTCACGTGTGCTTCCTTTATTCTAGTCCCATTGCACTAGTACTGCGTGTTAAATCCTATTGCCAATCGTCTGTGCGCGCGGCGGCTCCTTTGAATTGCATGCATATGCGCTGTCAATCCTGTAAACAACTTCTAGTTCGGGCTGCCGGCCGGCCGGCCTTTCTTCCCTTGGTTGTGCACAATGTGGCATACGTATACTCTACTATACATACACTTTGTACAGTACAGTAGACCAAGCGTTGTGGGACCGGATGCGTACATGGAGTCACTTTGAAGGGCAAATCCAACGATTTAGCAGGTTAATTCTCACGCCGTTTTCAGAGTATGTTGTCTAGTAGGCCTATATGAGGAGTCTATATCAAGTCTTTAAGGTAAAGGGTGCATATTCTATGTAAAATAAGTAAGTTTTCATGCGGGAACTTAAGTGTCCGGAAACCCAACCCCCCATTATAGTACTGTATGTGCGGGATTTCCGAGTGCGACGTGCGTAAATGTTTGGGACGAACATCTTCGGACGTCTTGACCCACAAAGGTACGTGAAAAACGCTGAAAAATGCTGTTAGTTTTCGAATTTTCGACCCATTTTATAAGACAAATGATGCACAGGATTATTTCGTGGCGTTAGTGGAGGCGTAGCTCACTCTCGGGTATTTACAATGTAGTGCAACATGCACTCGGCTTCGCCTCATGCATGTTTCACAATTGTAAATACCCTCGAGTGCACTATACGCCTACACTAATGCACTCTATCCTGTGCATCATTTGTATAATATCAGTTGTCAATAAACAATACAAAACAAAGGAAATAGATTCATTGGGACCAGAGAAATTAGTTTGTTATACATCAGGTATTTTGTTATATCAAATCTCGCTATATTTAGTTTCCGCTGTCGTTGGTATGCCCAGGGATATTGAACATCCATCTTGATAGGACAACAGCAAGATGTCTTTGTCGATATGTATGTTGGAATCTCATGACCTTTTTAGGCAGGCCCTACAAGGTTCAAAACTTGGCTTTCGCAGCAGTATGTCACATATTAATTCGTTCGTTCATGTTTATTTTGCTTCTCAAATCAAACCAAATAAAAAATGAATAACATTCTATGTTATGTTATGTTATGTTATGTTATGTTCAATGAATTCTATGTGACATTTAGATTTCAATGTAGGAACTTCAAGGTAAAAACATGATTCTCATACACCTGCAGAAACTCAGTTTTTGCTTTAAAAGGGACACGTATGCATAAGAAATGGATGAGATAACACTGTGATAATACAATTTCTGTTGGTAACCAAAATGTGAGATTTTAGCCAAAAAGGTTTACTGACAGGATCAGTATTCCCAAACAACTAGTGTAAAGCAAGAAATATTCGCAGCATGAAATAGTAGCGAATTGAAGCTGATGATCCTTTTCGCAGCATGAAATTTTCACAAATTGCCATTGGCATCTAGTGCATTATAATATAGGTAAAATATTTCAGGAATCTTGGCTCACACGAAATTAAAATACTCGCAAACATTTCTGGTCTTACAGTAATTTTCCAGGCAACATACAGTATGTCAGTGATTCATGTGTGTGTTTCTTAGTAGACCCTTTCCATGTTAATTCCAAACGATGCGAGATGCTTTTCTAGCCATTTTGAGAATCACGTTTTACCTTAATTAAGATAAACACTCATCCACAGTAATTCTTTGAACTCAGGTGTATAATAGGAATGTGATGTTGTGTGAAGTATTGTAACTGTACCCTGTCAGGTAAGGAATATTGCCCAGGCACTGAAGATGGTGTTCATCAGAGTGCTTTTCTTTTGTCATACTTGTTAAGGCTATTAAAAAAGAAAAACAAAGACTTCACTTGTTAAATGAGGAGAGTGAAATCAAGCCAATAAGAGTGGAAGAGGTTTTATTGGACCAAAGAACTCAGAAAATCGTGAGAAGTTTTCATAGCTTGACAAGTTCTCACAAAACAGTAATTTTTATCCCAATGACACATTATGTAAGTTAGATGAGATTAAGATGTGATTACTGTAAAACATGATATATTCGCAGCATGAAATTTTCGCGAATTGGAGCCGACAGCCTTTTTCGTGGCATGAAATTTTCGCGAATTGCTACTGGCATTCAGTGCATGTAGTGTAGACAAAAGCTTTCGCGTGCATTTTAATTTCGCGAATTTTGGCGCTCGCGAAATTCGCAAAATTAAAATGCACGCGAAAATTCCTCGTTTTACAGTACCAATTTTTGTTAGTTGTTTTTTTTTTCTTGGCTTACCCACATCTCTGCACTAAAGGTCCTTGTTGCAAATTAAATTGTGAAGGAGAATGTAAAGCCTTAGTCATTAACATTAAATGATTTTATCTTGTTATGTACTCACAAGACAGTAGGACCAGACATAGTGTATACGCTATATATTTCGTGGGGGTTCTATTTTCGCGAATTTCGCGAGTCGGGAGCTATTCGCGAAATTAACAACACGCGAAAATATCACCTTCCAAAATGAATCCCTTGCCTTGATGATACGAACATTTCAGTACTAGTATGCCATGTCACGGCTTACCGAACAGACCATGCTGGCTAAGCTTGTTTACGTACATGTACATATAGCACGTCCACGTTTACTTACGAATACTGTAGAGAGCCAATCCATTATCGCAAGGGGACCACTCATCAGAAATCTAGCGCGATGGACTTAACCACTTCAAAAATGTTGAATTCTAACTTACTAGTTCGCAGAGTTTGGTAAGTTTTTTTTTTTCATGCAGTGTATAACTAGTATCATTCTTATTTGCTAGTAAGTTGAAATTCACACTTTCTTTGCCACTTTGTATTTTTTCCGGTCCCCCAATCGCAAATTTAACCACTCGCGAAAATGTGTGACAGCGGCAATTCGCAAAAATGTATGTACGCGAAAAATATAATGTATGTATATGTACAAGTTGAGAGCATGCCTACTTGATTGTCACATTATGATTCTAATAATTTAGGAATAAGTAAACTGAGCGCATCCTTTTTTAATCCAAGTTTTAGATATTAGTGGCAATACTTAAATTCACAAATTGTGTTGTAGAATTACAGGGCAGGTATTGGGTGTATACAATACGTACTGCATTTTGGATAGTACCTAACGCATACCAGTATTTCTCAGTGGTGAGATTTCTTGTCAAAATTGATCATACAGTGCACTCCCGTTATAATGAACACTGTTATAACGAAATTCTGGTTTACAAGGTTACAACGGAGTAAAAATTCAGATTAAAATTCAAATTAAGATTATCTAATGTTTTATTGTTTATTCATTCAGTGATAATGAAATTTCGATATAACAAAAGAAAACTGCCCGTCCCAAAGACTTCATTATAACGGGAGTAGACTGTATACATTATTGTCATGATCTTCTCGTTTTTGTTTTGTTTTTTTATTTGAGTTTCAGAACAAAGGAGAATAACCTGTTTATTCAGGAATATACGTATGCTGTAGAATTCCAAACAAAGTGTTCATTATGTGTTTTATGAAATTGACATGTGAACATAGTGGAATGTCAGAACTAGATCTATTTTCCCCAGGAATTTATGCTTCCCATTCAAAAATTATATGATATAATTTTGCTTGCAAATTATTTGAACAGGTAATCAACAGCATACATTTCTATGTGGAAATTGGCCAGTCAGATTGCAAATAATGGTAGACCAATTTTTGTGTATGTTTTCATTGTTGCCTTTCTTTTTTTTTTTCCCTTCATCCAGTACCAACACATACATGTACATGCGACAGCAATCAAGCTATGGTAGTTGTGCATGGGACTGAAGCTCATTCAATAAAAATATTGTCCACATATTGTGGATATATAGTAATGAAACCTAGAGAAGATTCAGAGGATTAGTGTATACTTGATCTCTGTGTGTGTACAAAATATGTTTGTTTGTGTGTGTGTGTGTGTGTGTGTGTGTCGTGTTCATCTTGTGTATAACAGAACTGTTGTACCACACTAATTCTGCAGGACGTATCAGAACAATTACTCTCCGAGGACAGCCACCCCTGGCCAAATGCCGATTAGTGATAGGGTTAGAGTAAAGATTAGAGTTAGGGTTAGGTTTACGGTTAGAGTTTGGGTTGGGGTTAGGATCAGGATTATGGTAAGCGTCAGGGGAAGGGTCTGGGGCAATTGCCCAGGAGGTAATTGTCCTAGAACTGTACAGGATATGTCCTGAAATTTCAAGACCCGTTGCTAGCGTGAGAAGAAATGGTTGGCCAGATTGAACGGCTCTTCACCATTCACTGCCCAACGGGGTACATTCGAAAACCACGACTGGCGCAAGCATGCTAGAATAGAATTGCCCATATTGCATCAGCGAATACAGTGGACTCCCGTTATAACGAAGTCCTCGGGACTGGTAATTTTCTTTCGTTATATCGAAATTTCGTTATAACCGAATGTTAACCAATAAAACACATAGAACAGAAAATGCTGCCGTCCGAATCACTACTTCGTTATAACTGGAATTTCGTTATAACCGTGTTCGTTATAACGGGAGTGCACTGTATGTGCATCGAAGTGTACTCCCGTTGGTAATGTTTGATATCAGTCGAGATTCTTCGACTGTGCTTACTTTCCATAGAGATCAGTGATAAAACGATACACCATTCGTTACAGGGATTCTAGACTAGGGTTTATCTGAGTCAGGCCGGCCTTCCCACTGCTGTAGGGGGTCAGCTTCATGAAAGTCCGATGAGAGGCTTTTTGCTCATTAGACACACTTATGAGAGACTTCATGAAATGGATTTTACATCTACACATAGCTGCAAATGGGCGATTTTTGCCATTCTAAGATTTATGTAAAGACTTTAATGTGATAACTTCATAAAACGGACCCCACATCTCTAAATTTCTTTTCACACACACACACCAGTGGCGGATCCAGAGAGGGGCGCATCGGGCGTGCGCGCCCCTCTTTATTATTATTTTTTTTGTTAAAACAAAAGAAATAAAAAAAAATGGGGAGGGGCGCGTGTGCCCCCCTTTAATTTTGTGAAGGCGCCTTCCCTTTACGGAATTTCTGGATCCGCCCCTGCACACACAAAAGTGTTCAACACAGTTCGCTCTATGGTTCTAGACTGGTATTCAGATGACCATGGGGTAAGATCCCTAATCAGTTCTCCACAAAGGTGCAGGGGTACATTATTCTTTTCGAAGTTTTAGGGGAAAATCTCCAGTGAAGGGAGAAAGTCTGTAATTTTTTTTTTCATTTCTTCTCCAACAATGAAGTCTTTGAAATCGCGATGTTTTTCTCTTTCTTTTTTCCCCTTCTTCTGCGTGTATGCCGGCGTTACCATCATCAAATAAAGTATTTTAGAAGCGAAGAAATCACCGTGTTTTTCTGTTTGCTATATAGCTAGTTTGTTAATCTTTTTGACCTCCGTCATTAAACTGCCATTACTGAAACGCACCTATTGTGAAAATAGAATTGCTGAGCCTATTTGTCAGTGTGCAAGAGTCAAAAAACTTCTAAAATCCTGGATTACTATTGATACTTTGCCTTCAGACTCGGTGGGTGTTCTTCTTATAAAACGTCTCAATCGCCCGGGGCCTGTATTGAAGCTCTGATCTCATTAAAGAAGAAATCTCCTTTAGGAACGCACTACATGTGAAATGAGAAACCGGTATTACGCTTGTGCTGTTTGATTCACATAATTCCGACCTTCGCCATATAATATTATTCTTTTTTTTTCTTTCTTTTTTTTTTGATGAAGGAAGAACGTTGATTTCAATCCAGTCATCTGCTTAAATATTACGTGATTGTGTTGCTTCTCTTCGACGTTATGTTCGATAAAAACTACACTTCAAGTAAGAGTCCTCTTCCAAATTGTGTCATTGAAAATATTGACGTGTAGCCTATTATTGTATGGAAGCGAAGATGCGCAAGTCCATGATAGCAGCAGTTACCGACACGTACCAAGTACTCAAGAATACTGCCATATCCAAAATTTGATATTGCATTTGACTAGTAGAAGGCCTCCGTAATGACCCTGCAGACTCCACGAAAAAAACGAGTTTATGAGCGTGAAATATTGGACACTAAATAAAGCAAGCGTCGCAGCTAGTGAGTGTACATGAGTTTTCGATATGTTTCCAGGCGACATGATAAACGAAAAAAAAAAAAAAACCAACAACAACAACATTCGCTGTCATTTTGTCGAGTCTGGTTCTTGAAGTAAATGTAAGTAAAATTGATATACACTGTAGTTGGTATATTTAAAATCTTTCGATGGCTTTCTCCTTCTTCCCATACGCACGAGCATGGAATTGAATGCACTCAAGGAAGATCCAGCTGACTTCCCATCACTTGATGCCTTCCAAAAGGCATTACGGGAAGTCAAACTGTAGCAATTATTCCTACAATGAATTTTTAACTGCACCTCACTGTAAATATGTGCACCTAGAGCCCATCTGTGCTCACACTTTGATCGATATGCGCGCACCACTGCTGTGTGATTAATCTTCAGACCCCGAAGGATACCCTAAATATACAATTATATGGAAGAAGAAGACGAGCAAATTCGAGATGATGACATCTCTTTTTAGTTCTTTGCGTTGTTTTCTTAGTTCCTTTATAGAATTAAAAAAAAATGATTAAAAAGAACGGGGAAAAAATCAAAATGCAAACTCTACTGATTAATGCAGACGGATATTCGTATTCATCCTTTGATAACATTTAGTACGAGTAGTTCATATCCGGCCACCTCGGCATGTAGAAATTGACAAAGGGGATGACACATTTTCATTCGCTGCCCGGTTACCATGGCATGGGGGGAAGCCAGTGCTGAGTGATGGAGATATGTTTGCCCCCACTTGCTCAGACAAATTACCTCACGAATTTTTGATGCACTGTGCTCAGTCGCTTTATATCTTTTACATGTGCGTCAAAAAACACAAGTCCACCTGTGCGCAGGACGGAAAGTTGGATCTTTTATCTCTTTTTTATTACGCGATGACAGTAGGCCTTTGTAATATATTATGTATACATTTAAATGTATTGTACGGGTGTATTTGTGTCTATATACATATTATTTGCTAATCTATTCATGCATTCATTCATTTACTATAGAAGGTGGGTGTTTGCGTTCGTGTTAAAAGAAGATACAAATAACAAATGAAGAGTTTGTTCGCAAAAACCGATAAGTCCATATTTGCCAAATGGAGATATTTGCGATTAAAAGTCAAGAAAGCTAAAGAGAATGATAAGAAAATTTTTGCTTCTTTTGACCATAACTTCAAACATGTACCTTTATATGTAGTAACCAATATAGGTATAAAAGGTATTATTTTGTACTTTATGACATAGACCGTAAATCATCAAAAATTGACTTATCGGTTTTTGCGAACAAACTCTTCAAATGTTGCACCTATGGGATTTGTTTATAATAAGACGTGATTTATTCATTAAGAATAAAAGCCGATGTATACGTGGCAGGACAATTCATCACTGTACGTGTGTATTTATGATATATATCTATGAGTGCGTTTTTTTCTGTCTGTTTGTCTGTTTGTCTTTTTTTATGTCTGTTCGCTATTATAGTCTCTATTGTCTCTGTTGCATGGATGTGGGAGTTTCCTCGAAAGTCGAAGGCTTTCATATGAATTGCCCACACTTCGCCAGGAGTCACATTAGATGCATGTGCATTAGATGCATATAAGTACAGACTTTAATGATCGTTTTTGTTGGTTTAAGCTGGGATGGAGTAGAAATAACAGCAGATCGTCTTGAGAGGGCGGTATTTTAAAACTGAAGAGATTGTCCTTATTGTAGCACATCGCAAGTTTGATTGATCTTTCTTATCACATTCTACATTTATCGGATCCACTTCACAGTGGGTTTACGTTTGGCCATGTTCCATGTTACAAAAGTCAAATAAGACCGAGTAGACTCAAGTAATATCAGTTGTTATCCAGAAGATATAGATAGTACCTCCGGGGAAGTGGAAGGGGTTTTCCCCTCTTATACCTAGATCCCTAATAAGAGAAAAGGGAAGCTTGAAGAACAGTATTATACTCTCTCTCTCTCTCTCTCTCCCTTCCTTCTCTCAACATAGTCTCATCTCTCGTCGACTTACCTTTCCTCCACGGGATTATTCATCCTTTCTCCATTGATTCCGCATTTCATAATCTTCATTGGCGCCGACTTCATTCTTCTGTTTAGTTTCATGACTCTTCACTTCTCTCTCTCATCTCCATGATTTTCCAACCTTCAACTTCTCCCTCTTCCTCTTCCCTTCCATTTCATCTTTCTCCTCGTAAAGATGTCCGAACATCTTACTTGATTCTCACTCTATTCTTCCTTACCACTCTCTCTGTTCCCTTCTCTACCGTCTCCACTATAGTGCAACTTCAACTTCCAGCCCATTACTGTCCCCCATTCTTCACTTTTTGCCGTCCTTACAACCCCCATATGTCGCTTCCCTCTTCAATTCTCCTCTTTCTATGCTCTTCTTCTGCCAAGCAACGATGCGGTTAAGGACTATACATACACATGGTGTCACCGCAAACCTTTCTCCCTCATTATTATACTCCTCTGTTTCGAAGTCAACTCACGATTCCTTCCCAGCCCAATTCTTTGCTGCGAGAAGGCGACCTTGTGAAGGGCTTGGTAAGGTCTTAGTTCTGTTGTTAGTGTTCGATCTGTTTAACTCCCTTCATATTTGTGAGAGTTTTATTGCAAAATGAGCTAAGCGCCATTTTTAAACATTTCAAAGTACATAAGTCATAAGTCCATCATCAGATATAGAGCAAAACTAAACCTTTCCAGTCAAACCTCACTTGTGACATAACAAGGAATATTCTACAAGTTATGGTTAAAGATATCCTGTATTTTCTTATCATTTTCTTTGCTTTTTTTTTTGTAGCAGCTTTAATCACAAATACCTCAACTTAACAAGAACGGAGTTAGCTCGTTTTGCGATAAAACTCTTCATTAGTACTTCTGTCTACCCATACATTATAGTTACATTTTCGTACTTTATACTGGTTTTGAGGGGAAATCACATTACGAGCTCTGCTTTTTAGCTCCCCCCCCCTCCATTTTCAACGGTACGCAGTAAATAACTTATTTATTCCTTCCTTAATTCATGGTGTTTATATAAATCGACGTATTGAGAATACGTACTTTTATTTTCATATTATTGTACATTTCTCGTTATATGCTTGCACATTGTCACTCTTTGCTGAAAATGAAATAAACGAAACGAAAACAAAAACAAAAGCTTGGTATTGGAAATATCTCTGTCATCATCAAAAATTAAATATTAGTGAACTGAGCTAACAGGAAGGGGATAGTTATGTTTGTGTTTTTGTTTTTCTTTCACCGTTATTGCTTGCCCAAGAAACAATCAAGCGACGTTCTCCTACTTGGAATTCAATTGCACGCCACACTCTAAAAATCATGTTGATAGATAATCAAAAGCGTAATATCACGTGACTCCGACTGATATAATTGTCACTGCAATTGGACGTACGGTACAAAGAAGACGAAGACGAAGAAGAAGAAGAAGAAGAAGAAGAAGAAGAAGAAGAAGACGAAGACGAAGAAGAAAATATGGAACTGAAATAGCGATATTAGTCGCGAAAACACACACGCACATCATCATAACTGTCCAAGCAATTTTACTTAAAATAGAAATGATATTCATATTCTGTTTTGATACATCTTGTATCGGTGGCCAAGAATAATGCATATCACAGCCGGGAGGAAAAGATGATATCTCGATTCATACCGTCAAAGGAGAAGAAGAATCTGACATATCACGTCCCAGAGTGTACACACCTTTTCCGGTCTCTGGTGCGGCCGTCAGCGCATGGGATGCACGCCCTAGATTTACATGACCCGTCTCTCCGAGCTCCGTAATCACTCCTCGGGGAAACCGCGTGGGATGACCGTAAAAAGGGATCGACATATATGATAGCCTTTTGTCAAGGCCCTCTCGCTGTAATGGGCGAGCGAAGCGAGCCCAGCCGAGCGCGCCAGCGCGAGGGCCTTTTGAGATCTGCTTCACACATTATTATTCATGACACGTGAACCCTTCTGAATACTCATTTTATCGGGTTCCGGTCAACCAATGGAATGGCGCGCTCCCCGAATCCTCAGTCTTGGACGTGTTGTCATGTCTGTTCGCATGCATCACTGACCACCCGCAGAGGTCTGCCACAGAACTCTACACACTCTGTGTGTATAGAGTTCTGTGTGGTCTGCGGCGTGCATCCGCTCCGAAATCGGGGAGCAAAACTCGGTAATTCAAAGGGCTAACAAAAGGATGCGAAGCAGATCTCAAAAGGCCCTCGCGCAACCCCACTCAGCTGGGCTCTCTCACCATACAGCGAGAGGGCCTTGACAAAAGGCTACATATATGACAGAACGCTGGCGGAATATTGACCACTTTTCTCCATGGTTATCTAGTCTTCGCGTCTGCGAGCAGTGAACATCTATGACAAGAGGAGTTTTGACGGACAATCTATGGCATTATATTTTACCTATCTTGATAAGGCATTCATTACACCGAGCACTACTCTATCACATGCTTTGCGACCAGCGAATCCATCGGCTAAAATCAGTGCAGGACCGTAGTGAATACTCTCGGAGAACTCTCCGTAACCTCTGGCGGAGCGGTTCAGGGGCTGGCAACGTCGGGGGAACTAATGTCTGCGCTGGCTGCGTGATGCCAGCTGGGCCAGGTCAGCCAGTGAAACCCAGATTTTAGCAGAAAAGCGAGATTTTTTGTTGACGTGGATGTTATCTTGCCGAGAACGGTGCACGGTGAGTGGAGTGGATCAACTTTTACTGTTCTTTCGATCGACGTCTTATTCTCTAATTTTGATTGCTTCATCACAGATTGTGGAGCTGCTCGCAGTCTGTGGTCAGCCGTGATTTATTTGAAACATCTCATGCAGTCTGTATCTATGTTTAGTTCCGTCTGTTTGTCTGTCTGTATTACATCCTACCAGGGGTTAAACCAACTTTTCAATATAGCTCCCTGAACAGGCAAACAAAATACAGCGTTTTCATGCAGGCGAATACGCTTGTACACTATATAGTGCATGATGCGTTTGCGAATTTGTTTGTGTCATCGTAAATGTGATTCAGATTGTGTTAGTTTATTTCTTTCTCTCTTTCGTTATCTGCTTTCACGTACGTCAGACTGTTCATGTGTGTGCATGCGAGTGTGTGATGTGTGTTTGTCTGCCAGAGTAAGGAATGTAGGGCAGAGAGGACACGGAGGTCATTAGGGGTCATTATACCAGTAGCCTCTACCCTGCCCTGTCCAGAGGGAATAATCTGCGGTCTCTCACAAATTCGGAAGGAGAGGCTCAATACCTCCCCCCCCCCCCCCCCACTCCCCAATCGTAAGCTGTTAAAGAACACAGAGAAATATTCCTCTCTTATTGCACCCATTTGAGTCGTATCTAATAATGATAGACTTGTCTTCGCGATGGATACCTGAGGTGAAAGATCGTCATCATTCTTTTTTTTTTTGTCATCGAGTCATTTTGACCCCAAAAGAGGAATCTTTTGAGTCAAATTTCTGATGTTTTCAAAGCCATGAAACCGAAAGATGAGACTTGATGGTGTGAATTCATCCCGTACAGAGGAAGCCACATTTACTACGCGATAAAACCTATCAAGGCACAGAAAGAGGAAGAAGATTTAGAAAGAGATAAAATCATTTTAATATTCGTCATGTAATGAAATTTATACACACACGCACAAAGAATGGAGACAATGGAAAACAATTCAAATTAAACCATGGTGTACAACAGAAACACACCAAGTATAACGCTACTAATATAATCGTATAATATATACATATATATATATATATATATATATATATATATATATATATATATATATATACAATATACATAATAGTCATACCCCCAAATCATTACAATCCAGTTAGAACGTTATATATTAATAGAAAGCGACATCAATACTCGAAGTGTGAAGAGGAGTAAACAGTGTCTACAACTACAACAATACGTCTAATACAACTTGTCAAGCATGAAAGTATCAATTTCATTCCTATAGAAAAAGTCTAATTCATGGCTGTGTCGTGTATATAGAATTATTTCTCCCTCACTCTCTCCCTCTCTCTCTCTCATATATATATATATATATATATGTATACAGAGGGAGAAAAAAAAAGAGAGACAAGGATAATTATATATATGTATATGTCAAGCCTTTGATCCATGAAGGTAATTTCTATTATATGGCCAGTTTGATCAGGCATGTCTGGCAGTCAGGTGTAGAGGAAATGCCCTTGAACTCCACGTAGAGAGGAATAACGAGTAATTTAATGCTCAAACGCCATGTATCCATTACAGAATGCATTTGGTTCGACGTAGATGGTGCAGGAAAAATGCAACAACAAAGTTTTATGTACAGCGTAATTAAAGTGTCGATCACTACCGTTCGGAAGGGTTATTTATATGCCCCGTTACCTCTTATTCAACATTCGTGAAAGTGTCCCTCAATCAATCAGGTGGATTTCCCATAAAAAAAAAGATAATAATAATGTGTATATATATATATACATGTGTATATGTATATATATATATATATATATATATATATATATATATAATATATGATGACAACAGGAAATCGCTTATTGCACTGCAGTGTTAAAAGCATTTATAGCAAGCATCTTCAGAATCAATGATTTGTTTTGTGTTTTTGTTTTGAGCATGAGCTATGCACGCACGTACGCGTGTGAGTTTAAGTATGTATCTTGAATGTAGTGCTACTTTTGTTATTGTCATATAACAAAAAGGGGCTGCTGTTGCATAGTGGATAAGACTCCCGACTCCCAATCAGAGGACCCGAGTTCGATTCCGGCCCAGTGCTTACGCCCTTGGACAAGATGTTTTTACCCTCACGACCCAGGTGTACAAATGGGTACCTGGCAGTGCTGGGGTAATAATAATGGCAGGGCCCTCTGGTAGAGCAGTGGCAACACTTAAAAGGCTATCCTGGATAAATAATACCTTATTATTATTATTATTATTATTATGATTATTATTGTTCTTATCATTATTGTTATTATTATTATTATCATTATTATTATTATTATATCTATTAATATTATTAATATTATTATTATCATCATTATTATTTTTTTCATTACTATCATCATTATTAGTATCGTACAATAATCATCATTGTGATCTATCATTATTATTGATAGCAGTTGTAGTGGTAGTAGAAGTTGTTGTAGCAGTGGTAGTAGTAGTAGTAGTAGTAGTAGTAGTAGTAGTAGTAGTATACAATGTATTAGTATTATTACTCACGTACCATCAGCAACATTTTTACATTTTCGATGGCATCTATTCTAAAAAAAATGAAATTAATCATCAATAGGTATAGTGTACACGTAAGTGTGATCCTTTATGACATCCAAAAATGTCTTAATTCACTGTGCATAAAGAATCTCCTATAAATGCTGAGAAAAATTGTGTGCCCCTGTCGTTTTCGGCAAATATGTTGATGTTGCAAAATTGTACGTTCGGCGCACAAAGGCTCGTTACAAGTTCACACCTGCACTAGGCTTATTTGAACACCCTTATCTCTGTGTGATATTGCGTTTGACCCGACCACGCATTATAATCCTGTAAATTATTGATGGACTCATTAAAGAGAGGGCATCGCGATTATATGGTATATGGTATATAGGGTATTATAGTATTGGTATATGGTATAGTGTAGGGTATGTGGTATAAAGGGTATAATAGTATGCGGTATAAGTACAGGGTATATGGTATAAAGGGTATATTAATAGTATGTGGTATAATATAGGGTATACTAATATAGGGTATATGATATGATTATGGTATATAGGGTTCTTTCTGAACTGTAAAATGGAGTCTTTCAGAGCTCGATTTTCTTTGAAGCTTGTTTGTGGTGAAACTACCCCAATTAGGGAGAAGTTGCATCAAATATCCTCGAAATTCTTCTGGATGACATCTTGAAATTGAATCTTGAAAATCCTGTTAATTAATGAGTGACTGCATGAAATATATGTCTGACAACAACAATTTTGATTGCAACTGATTGACAAATTGCCCTACATCGACGTAAATAAGCACTGAATTTATCACTGAATCAGGGGCGGATCCAGGAATTCCGTAAAGAGGGGGCGCGTTTACAAAATTAAATGGGGGCGCACGCACCCCTCCCCCCATTTTTTTCTTTTTATTTCTTTTGTTTCAACAAAAAATAAAGGGGGGGGGGGGGCGTGCGCCGGTTGCGGTCCTCCCTGGATCCGCCCCTGTGAATTGATCGCCTGTCCGGAGATCAGGAGGTCGTAGGTTCGAATCCTGCTCGAGTATGTACGCACATGATTTTCTATCATGGCTACTACTAAAACACTGATCAATTCAGTGCTTATTTACGTCGATGTAGGGCAATCTGTCAATCAGTTGCAATAAAAACATCTCGGCGGAAGAATTTCATGAATTTGAATAATTACGCAGTACCCGACGCATGCTATAAGGATTAGAACCAACACTTGCTGTCGGGCGAAAGCTCGGTGGTCTATTGGAGATGACGCCTGTCCGGTGATCAGGAGGTCGTAGGTTCGAATTCTGCTCGAGTATGTACGCACATGATTTTTTATCGTGGCTACTTCTAAAACACTCATCAATTCAATGCTTATTTACGTCGATGTAGGGCAATTTGTCAATCAGTTGCAATAAAAACATCTCGACGGAAGAATTTCATGAATTTGAACAATTTTGATGACTGAAAGATTAACCGAGCAATCCTGAACAAGCTGAAGAGAAATGGGTTTACTCACAAGTGACTTCGCGTTGTCCCACGTAAATGAAAATTATGCTTGGGGGTTTGACGAATTGCCTATAGGTGCAGTACATGAAGAGATTCATGTGAATGAACTGTTAACCTGCCTGTTGTACAGCTGGTAAAATGTATTTGTAATAAAGTTGTTTGCTATGCAAATTCAGTAATCTTGTGAGAGGGTAAACTTACAGGATAATCAAACCACTGAAATTTCAGATACATTTTTTTTTTCGTCATGGAACATATCTGTGAGTGTTTGTTTGTTTCTTTGTTGACATTGTTATTTGTTTGTGTGTGTATTCGTTTATGTTTTCCAAAACTGCATGGACTTTGACTTTAAACATTGAACAGAAAAGGAATTTTTCAGGTTGTATATCACGTGACGGCATAGATTTGGAAGCTGCAAAAGGCAGTAACCGAAGAGACAGTCATCTAACCGTGCATGCATCTCAGGTTATGCATAAGAGAAATACACCTGTAAATATCACGTGTGTTTATGTGTGTGATCTCTCAAAGACCTATGTGCAAACACACATAGGTTAAGATTATGTAACATGCATTGTGTATTTACACTGAATAGAATTATATATTTAAACGTATATGCAGTAAGACCCATATTGGTTTGTATGTTTTACTACATGTACATATGAGGTATTGTATTGTTTACATCTTACTATACGTGTACACCGATAGTATGTAATAATTCAGCCTCTGAGCTGCTATGTATACCATTTTGTTGGCTACAGCAAACCAATATTATTCATTTATTTATCAGTCTATCTATCCTTATGTAGTATCATTCTAGATGAATTACATATTTTTTCTGTTTATGTATGTAATTACAGTTGTATACACCTTCACACACACACACACACACTGTATATATATATATATATATATATATATATATATATATAAACATACATGCAGTCTTAGTGTTATCCATTGGAATGGGTGGGAATTTTAATTTCTAATTTAATCTTTTTCCATATTTCTCAATGATATAATACATTAAATATAGCAAAATAAAATGCTTTTGTATCCAGCTAGGAAATGAGAGAAGGAACCCGTTATTTTAAAGCCACGCCATTTTTATGCTTTGTGGTCTATCCTTGTCTTTCTCCTGGCGAGATGTCGTAATATTTGATTGCTTGGCGCCTCCCATTTAAACCCACCTGGGCGGAGTCTTTATAGTGGGATAGGTTTTTGATAGAATCAGATTACGAAACTTCGACCGTGACTCATTAGATTACATACTAGTAGATTATTTACGTTATATTTCACCTTTCAATACGGGTTTGAGTTCCTGTGAAAAAAAAAAGCTAATTGTGTATGTGTGCATGAGTGTGTGTGTGTGTGTGTGTGTGTGTGTGTGTGTGTGTGTGTGTGTGTGTGTGTGTGTGTTTATTCCGTGCGAATGGAATGCCCAATGAACACACAGATTGTGTTAAGGGGTGAATATTAGGTAACAATCCATTGATTGATAATTGATTGTCTGTGCTGTTTCTATATGCCGCGCTTGACCACAAATCCAAGGTGATGTAGTCAAAGAGGTAGACTAGGAGGGAAGTTTTATTACTTCTTTTTCTCTTTGCCCAAGAGACTACAGAATATATATGCCTAATGGTAGATTATCTTCTTGGTATGTATAAAGCAAACAGCATCCTACGCCTGCAAGATCTTTAGTATCAACAATACGGCAGTCGTACCACGTGTATACTGTTCATCTTCCCAACCATTGCAGGAAAAAAAAAAGTAATTAGACTTTGGAAGATCGAACACGAGTCTCTCATATCTTCTCGTTCCCACTCCTTAATCATCTTCTCTCCTTCCTCCTGTAATTATTGCGATTTCCTTATTCAGAGCAACTTCTGTACGTTGCCATGGCAACAGAGCGAAGTTCCCCAGATAGGGGACACACACACTCACACATACTTTAATATTCACACAGACACGTGCTTGTATGCAAATATGCAAGCGCGCATACATATTTGGCTCTCCCGATTTCCTTTTCAAGACGCCAGTAAAGACTAGACATCATTAATAGGCATGCATAATTAAGCAGGAACATCAGGCAAAATTTACGACAAAATGCGGGGGATCTGGTCGTGGAGAATAAAGCGGGGTAAATAATTTAATCAGTTTCGTTGTCTTTCAAATTTAGACCCAGCCGTTATTTTCTTTTGTGAGTCATTCTTTTTTCTTGTAGTATTGTTTTTGCCATAGTTTTGTTGGATGTATACTAGTAACGATAGTGCGCGAAATCCTGTTGTACAGCATGATCAAGATTCACGTAAAGTTCTGGGTTTAGTTTTGTTGCATTTGTCAACAAATCAGAACAGCAAATAGATATTCAAACTGATATACCACATGCCTTCATCTTTTTGCTAACATCACAACACACACACACACACACACACACACACACAAAACAAAAACAAACAAACCCAAAACATCTGATTTTGAAACTTAACAAACATTACTCCGTAAATCCTTTAAATGCTTTAATAAACCCGGGCCTCCGATAATATGCAACTCGTACAGTGTCGTACGGAAAAATGATTTCGGGGTGCAGCGCGTAATGAAATTAGGATAGACAAATCTGGGTCCGCACTGCGCGTATGAGTCACCCTACTCCATACAGCTTGCGGAGTGTTGGTCTTTGTACCATCGATACTACTGCGAAAATAGCTACCACTGCAAATTCAAGTTCAAGGTATGCGTTACTCTCCCAGAATTTTAAGTGATATATGACAAATTAAGATCTCTTTGTAGGGAATATATACATAATGCATAATGATCTATGAACCATAGAGTTTGAAAAGCTATTTGATCGCCATTCGACTTAAGCTCAGGAATAAGACAGTTCGGAGTTCCTCTTTGGGTATGAGCAGAAAAAAAAGAAGATCATTCGGACCAACAGGCATGTTGGTTTTTAAATTCACTGGAATAAGCACCTGTGATGGAATGATACATGTAATCCTTATAAATGCTGCTTGCCAGCACACCCGCCTGACAGCAAAAGTGGTATTTGGCAATATCAATAGAAAGAGATTGTGAATACATTCTATGCAAAATAATGAAATTGATGTTTCCCAAGTGTTAATTGACTGATCATTTTGGTTATTTGGTTTACGCAAGTTCATTCTTTGTTTGAACAGGATTGATGAATCCATAAACTGTTACGTAAATCTACGCATTATGTCGCTCTAAAAATGAGTGAGATGCCCGTAACCGGCTGAGAAAAAAAAAAAAAACAAAACAAAACAAAACAGAAAAAACGTCATTTGTACCAATGTGCCATGAGTTAACTCCAATCTGGCTTATTAGAGGGATGGTACAGTACAGTATTGGTGGAGATGAGAATTGGGCTTTTAATTTTTGCGAGATACCAAGAAAACACTTATGATATTAGAGCATACCATTTTAGGAGGAATTCAAAGTTTATTTGATGAAAATCGGGTTTGGAATGAATGAAACATCCAAAAACAAAGTAAAACAAAGCGATCATGATAAAGTGTGGGTCCCACACTTTATTAGAATCGCTATTTTTTTTTGATATCTCAGCCATTTCAAAAGCAATTTTCATCAAATAAACGTTCAATTTCTCATAGAATTACATGCTCATCATACGATGTTTCTCATTATTTCACCAAAAAATGTTAAAAACCTGAAATTAGGTCTCAACCAAAACTGTACGATCCCTTTAAAACCTCCCTCAATGACATTCAAACCTTTCGGACAGAACAGTCAGAGCATCCCACACGCCCACATGAGTTTCATTTTGTATGACAAAATAATGGCCTCCATGGCTTGATTAATCAAATACTACTCAAAGACGGATTCATTTGCGTTCGAATTATGTTATTCGCATATTAGGCTGCTCCCGTGTATCTAGTGATTTACCCTTGCACATCTCCGCAATTAGGGAGTATACTTTATGCCTTTAGCATAATTTTATACGCATTCACGCATGTATATTCAGATCGTGTATCACTGAATTTGCCATATGATTATATTGACATGTAGAAAAATGATTATAACCGCATTCCGTATATACACTGTGTGAAGTTCTGCTGATTTTGTCTGATTTGCAGGGTATGAGAGTCACATAATGTACGGCAATGTCACAGATTTTAAGTTCATGATAATCAAACATCAAGGTTAAGACCAGGCATACTAGTATGTAATTTATCTAGGACCAAGATTAAAGGAGACACCAACATAGATCCGACGGTCATAGGAGACTCTGACTTGCATATAATTATAATGATTCTTAAGATGATACTTTTGTAAGAGTTGTGTTTTCTTGTATACTGTGGGTTTAGACACATAAAAATAATGTGCTTAAGCTTGTTATTATGTTTCTCATATCAAATCCAGAACGAGAATATATCCTGTGACAATTCTGATGCGTATTGATACACAATCGTCTACCTAAGACGTGAAGTTAGTGTAACATATACCGCAGGATGAAGTAGTATAATAAAAGCTTGACTTATCTTTAGGAGTCGCTGTTTGATTATCATCGTGCACCTCCCAGGGACCGCACAGGTTTTTGAATGTGTGTGTTTATGTGTGTGTGTGTGTGTGTGTGTGTGTGTGTGCGTGTATGTGCGTGTTTTTGCCTGTATATATATATATATATATATATATATTTTATATATATATATATATATATATATATATATATATTTATATATATATATATATATATATATATATATATATTTATATAGTATATATATATATATATATATATATATATATATATATATATAATATGTCTGTGCGTGTGGATGGGGATCACTCATTCTCTTCCCACCCCCCCCCCCCGAATATTTAGACTTCATCGGAAAGTTATGGGTTTTTCCTGTGATTTTTCTTTTCGATTGTTGTAGGAGATTATTACTATTATTGTTATTATCATTATTGTTATTATTATTATCATTATTATTATTATCATCATCATCATCATCATCATCATCATCATTGTTATTATTACTATTATTGTTGTCATTATTTTGTACAAGCCAAAAAAAAGTGTGTCGGGGGATGGGGCAGGTCACTCCTCCCCCTCCCCCTTCCTTCACCATACGGTTCCGCGGCCCCTGAACATGTTCGACAGCTGCAGGTATGTGATGGCCCCCGTCCCTGTTCGTGTCTAGATTGGTGTGTAGGCTGGCCTTTGTCAAAGACCCTCCCGCTGTACTGATTGAAAGAGGATCGAACAGTCAGACCGCGTCGTTAGGTGAGACTCTAGTCCAGCCGTTAATGAGAATAGCTTTGGAGATCTGACGCTACTGGACGCACTCGGCTTCGACTCTCCATACAGCAGCCCGCTCTTCGCTCGCGACTGCTAGTGAAAACCAGATCGTGCATGCCTTTAAAATATAGGCAAACGTGCATGGTTTTAAAATAAGGCAAACGTGCATGGTTTTGATCCTCATACTATTGCTTTTTATTGTATATCATGGGCTCTTCGAATCATGGTTTTATGTCTTGTAGTGTACCAATACGATAAGTGCTATGCAATTCTGTGCAATTCTGTTCAATTCAGTTCTGATGAAAAGGAGAAGAGGGGTCCAATAAAATGGTTGTATAGTGTACACAACTAACGCAAAAACTTTGATTTTTTTTTTTTTTTTTTTTTTTTTTTTTTTTTTTTTTTTTTTTTTTTTTTTTTAGTCACGAAACTGCAAAGTTTTTCATAACAGGAAAATTAGGACAGGGTTAAGGGAAAAACACAAAAATCACAAACACAGAAGCTATTGTTCACATTTTGCACATTTAACAATACCGAAGATTGATACGGATTCAATTTTTTTATATTGGTTGTTTCTATCCCTAACTCACATTTTAGAACTATTTTGAAGCACTAAAGGTGGGTTTTCGTTTCATCTGCAAATGGCAAATAATGCCTTCGTAGTGTAAATGCTTACAAGCTTCTTATGGTGAATTGAATTGAAATTCGCATTATTAAATTAAGTTTGATTCAATTCTCTCCCTGTAGAGAGCCAAATGCCATATAACCATTCAGTCTGTGAACATTTTTTTGTTTTGTTTGTGGTTGTGTTTTGTTCGTTTGTTTGTGTGTATGTGCGTGTATGTATGTGCGTGTGTGTGTGTTAATGTTCACAATCCTGTTTGTGTTTCCTATCGTAATTTCAATTCAACGCTGGCACGGCTCATTTATTTACAGAGATGGGTCACGACCTCTACAGCCCTATAGGGCTGGAGAGGTATATCTAGCCTACTAACAGATAAACATTAATAGACAGGGGACTAAGACATTTTATTGCAAACTCCTCCTTGATTTGAGTCTAACTTCTTGACCTTGTCCTTGGGCTGACTCTTGATAGTAATATCCTCGAGGTCGCTGGCTGGATTCCTGGATGTGGACGTGTCATGTTTTTCTTTTGACTTCCGTAAACTTGAATTCCACTTTCGATTCAGTTCAGTTCAATTCAGTTCAATTCTTTTACCGTCGTTTAAATGAACATCAACTTTTCTTTACTCACTTGTTGTTTTGAATAGAAATAAACCAGAAAAAGGTATCATTTCCATCAAATCGGTACATACAGTACCAATTCATGGTGTTACACAGGAATAAATAAGGAACAGCACATGCGTATTATATGCATAATTTCTGTTATACGTTGTACCTCTCTTTTTTTTCTTCAAACCAATTACTGTAACAGTTGTGAGATTACGATATTATCGTCTAATTTTACATACGCATTTGACGCATTTGCGTTCAATTCTGTTGTTTCATTGAAACATGTTTTAGTGTAAAATTTAACAGCTCTCTTATCGTATGTCTGATTTCTTGCGCTGATTCTTCAGCCATTTTTTTTTTTGTTTCTCATTGTATGTTTTGAAATCGAATTGAACATGAGTCGCATTAACTTCCTGGGCTTTTTTTGTGTGTGTTTTGTGTGTGTGTGTGTGTGTGTGTGTGTGTGTGTGTTTTTTTTTTTTTTTTTTTTGGGGGGGGGGGGGGGTCACTTGCTTCGTTTTGTCACAGTATAGCAGCACACAGTTTGTGAGGATGTGTTCTGTATGATATGGTACGGTGAGTATCCATTGTAACTATGAGCTATAGGAAGCCCATGGAGCTCCCACCCAGTTGGGTCTAATGTCACTGGTAATTGATGGTCGTTAACAGGACATATTTCCTTTTGCTCTAAGCACATCGCAGCATGGGTCTGACGACAGCAAGAAAGGCCTTAGTTGATGTGCGGGTCTATGAGCTGATCAGGCATATACGTGCCATATCACATTGTTGAATTCACGTGCTCATTGCTTAACGCTTTTCACAGGTGATATGACACAAACTGAACACATCTTTGTTTGACTTTAAATATTTATTCAGTTCATTCACTTCATTTTACATGTCATTCATTTTTTTCCAATAATATACCACTGTCACTAAGCAAGACAGCTTGCAAGAAGAGATTTGTTGTTAAAAAAAACAGGCAATTTAATGGATACAATTTAAAGGAAGATGGCATAATAGTGCGATAAACTATGACATAATGATGCAAGTTAAAGAAAGTTATTGTGTCAATGCAAGTCGATGCAAGTTACTTATATTATTCTGAGGAAATGACTGAAAGCTAATAAGTTCTCACCTTCCAACTTAACAATAATGTTTTTATTATTATTATCATTCCCACATAGATATATATTCAAGTGTTTTAGTTTTGTCAACTGTATGGATATAAATTTGGAATTAATTTTTAAAAAAATCGCCGAAAGCCAGGCAAGAAGTCCTACTTTAAAGTGTGTTTCAATATTTGGAATCTTGCTTTTGTACATCGTGCTATGTCTAAAAAGCTAAGGGCAGATTTTCCGTTACTGGTAATTCGAATCAACAGTGAACAGTAGTATTAACATATATGTAAAACAAAAAATATTAAACGGAGTATAAGGTTTAACACAATAAGTGCAATTTGTACAATATACGTTCTCTCGTAATCTTGAAAAGGAGAGGGCATTATTCGTAATTGAAAAAAAACGGAGAAAACATGCTGGAAACAAAAAGTCAAATAGTGTTCAAATAGCCAATACGAATTCATGTATGTGATAGTATTCTGTACCAGTTTCGAAAACATAAAGTATCCATACATATACCCTATGTTACTAGGGGATTTGCATATTTCAACCTTATCAATACCGGGGGCCTGCGCTGCATGGGTCCTTGCCACCAATAACATGTAATAATACAGTGTGCATACCAAATCGATCGTCCCACGCCGCAAAACAATGGCATGCAACAGGTGTCTAAATATGACGTCACGCATGGTGGCCTTACAATTAATAACATGACAGGGGTTCTGCCTCCCAGTCTTACGACTGCTAAAAGGCCTATACACTCTCTTGTGTGTGTCTGTGTGTGATTTTAATGCGCGGCATATTCAGGTATGAGATTTTCGACGTTACAATACTCACTTTCATATTCGAATTTGTATTATGAATGTATACGTGCGGTATATAGGAGTCACATTTTTGTTTTGTTTTGTTTTGTTTTGTTTTAGCGGGGGGGGGATACTCATGGTTTGTTGGGAAGGCCAGTGGCCCCCCCCCCCCCGGAATATTTGCACGGAACCCTCAAAAGAAATGGGGTTTCTTGAGTGCTTGTTCCATTTTTATTTCATAGTCAGAAGTGTTGGAGGGTTACAGCCCCACCCCACTTGTTCCGCTGCCCCTGATACAGTAGAAACCTTATTATAGAAGCTATCTCCGTTTTCGAGAACCAGAATGGTAACACGCATGTCTTCACTTTAGGAAAAACAATTAGAAATAGGTTCAACTTTGCACCTTTCAGACCAGTTATAGCACCTTCAAAGGTGCTCCCAGTGAGATGAACGTGACGAAAGGTGCAAAGTTGAACCTATTTTTTCTTCGAGTGTATAAAGGCACAGCTCCCTTGATGTAGCGACCATATTTCGGATATACATGACGAGGGTATTATTGCGAGAGGATTTTGGAGTTAACATGGTCACCATTTCCCTTACTTGTTTTGTTCGTTGCAACGAGATTAAAAGAACTTGGGATGGCGGAGGGAGGGGGCATTATCGACCCCCCCCCCCCCACATACACACACACTTGCTTTCTTTCCCATGTTGTAGAGTCATAGAAAAATTGAAAGATGGAAAAAGGAGCAAGAGAAGAGGAAGAAAAAAAGAAACAGGAGTCAATGGTTGTGGTATACAAGTGAGAAAAATCTAAACACACTGAGGTAATCTAAACATATTGAGGTTTACCATGGTTCATCTTTATACATGAAAAAAAAAACAGCCACATGCACATTTATTATTTAATTACTCTTCTTCATTAGTGTCGCCCCACAATTGATATGGTTGAGACACTGTACCGTAGTGGACATGCAGAAAGACACAATTAATATACTGTTTTGACTTCTGTTGGCAATGACGGTGGATCATTATTACTTCCGTGATCGGCAATTTCGTTATCTTATTCCTCAATTACCGATTCGCGAGAAATTAAGCAAAGAGAAATGATTAATATATAAAGTATTTTCACGGTAACTCCTACAATATCTCGGTTTCGATTGTATGTCACTGTTGTATTAGGATTGTTGTCGTAGGTTTTTCTTTCTCACCGCGGCTATTACCACTATAAAGTGAATGAGAGAATGTATGCACAGTTGTACTGCAGCATTCACGATTGTTCGCCATCAGCCTAAACCTCAATCTCATCAGAGTCAGCCAACCATACAAAAACTGTGAATAATATATAGATGAACGGCGGTGAATTGGCTATTGAAGTATACATATTAGAATGTTGTCATTCACGTGTGTAGGTCTTTCAGACTCCAAAGAAACAGAAAAGATCAAAAAGAGACTCCCAAATACATTAACCCCGGAGCGTTAATGTCGGAATTTTCCTCTTTTCCTATAGGTTCATATTGCGTGAGGGTGAATAGTGGGTGGCGTCCTCATGGTAAGATACACCGTCGAGAAAAAGCAACTTAAAGGTAGAGTTTACCTTTGGGAGCAGTGCTTTAGAAATACTTTCTTTGAGATATGCATATATGTGTTGGTCAGTTGTGTCACAAAGCATCCTGCCATGTAAAGATGTTGCAATAAAGCCTAAAATATAAGGAGATATCACTGTTTTTCTCAATAAATCTTAACTGCAGACGGCTTATTCCAGAAACATTTTATTATAACTACTGTTCACATTTTGTATATTCAGCAATACTTAACATTGACTGTACTGATTCAAATTTTTACATTGGCTGTTTCTATCCCTAACTCACATTTATTTATTTTTTTTTTGTTTCTTCTGCAAATGGCAAATTATGCCTTCACACTTCACACTGCTACGTAGTTTTCACAGAAACGAAAGCATTATAGCTAGCAAGGTTTTTTCCTGTTGTTTGTTTGTTTGTTTGCTTACACGGTTGTCTGATTTTTTTGGCCAACACAACGTGAAAGGAGGCTCCCCTCAAGTCCTCCAGCGATCGTATGAAATCAAACGCTCTTATTCTCGTTTGTATGCTGCATGTAAGTTCGTTGCGCAAGATTAAATGCATTGTTTACCATTTGTAGATGAAACATCATAGACCCAGCTCTAGTGCTTCAAAATAGTTCTAAAATATGAGTTAGGGATAGAAACAACCATTGTTTAAAAAAAAAAAGTTTATAAGTATAATCAGTGCTGAATAGTGTTAAATATACAAAATGTGAACAATAGTTATAGTGGAATTGTTTTTAGACTAAGCCGTCTACAGTTATTATTTGGTGGGAAAAATAGCGATATCTCCTTATATTTTAGGCTTTATTGCAAGACTTTTGTATAGGATGTTTTATGATACAACTGACCTACAAATTATGCATCAAATGTGATAACTCGAGCATTTTTTTAATGACTGCTCCTATTGGTAAACAGAACCTTTCAAGTGTGTAGTGGTACTTCTGCATGCGGCAAAGACTATACCCTTGTCATTATTCGTTACTGCCTATCCCAACCCGCCAACTTGCATTGTCAATTGAACTTTGTGATTATAGGGGGGGGGGGGGGGGGGGCGAATGGATTATACCTTCTTGCCATATACTGCAGGGCCTAAAACCAGAAATTTTCTCGGGCATGAAATTTTTGCACATTTCACGAGGAGCCAATATTCGCGTAATCAAAATGTATGCAAAAGTTCGTGTCTACACAGTGACTGTCTTCACTTCATGCATGCCAGTGAGTGGCAATTCGCGAAAAATGCAATGCCGCGAAAACAAGTGCTGGTGGCTCCAATTCAAGAAACTTTCGCGAATATTTCTGGTTTTATATTGCTGTATGTCTTACTTGATACAACGGAAAGGGGAGTCTGCTCGCTTCCTGACAAGACATGTATAGACATTTTTTTTTCTGGTAATGCAGTAAAGATGGTTAGATTAATTGCCTGACCAATAGATATGGATAAGAGATAGAAATGATGAAAAATGCAGTTTGTTTTTGTCTGTACATCAATAAGTTACGATAGATCCTTGAAACTTTGGATGATAGATACATACGAAGAAGATGGTTCTTCTTCGGCAATAATTCGATATTAAATATCAAATGCATGATTATAAATCGTCCTCCGTCGTTCAGACACTCAGTCAATCATCCATTCATCTTTAAATTCCTCATCGCAGATTTATTCAGTCATTCCTACTATTCAGTATACCAGTAGGATCCTTACTTCATTCATTCATTTTTTTTTTCATTTCCAACAAAAACATATAAATATATTACAGAAATTGAATACACAGATTTCATCATAATACAAAATAAAGGATAAGTTTACACACAAAAAATGTAAGTATACGAAAATGTTGGAAATGGGGAGGAATGCGAAAAAGCTGGGCTTGTAGGATGCATCCCCCCACACGTTTATAATGCAAGAAATTATATGATCGATTTCATTTACATTCATGCATTCATTCATCATTCAATTCATTTAATAAATCATGTAATCATAATTCATCTCCAACCATGACGAACATCACTTAATTGCGCGACAAATTAGAGGGAAAACAAGCCAAGTAAACGGGACATTACGGGAGAAAGTTCTGAATATGTTTGCAAATAGCGCCCTCCCTGAAGAGAAAATGACACACATCAATCCGAAACAGATTAGATACAATTGTATAGCCGTACATTATCACAGTGCAATACTCTATTGACACGATAGAAAAAGACAAGTAGTCTTTGGTTGAGCTGCACTGTGGCATGTAATTATGTGTGTGTTAATCACCAATGCCATGTCTATTGTCGAATTCTTTGGGAAAGTACCATTACGCAGCAGTATTGAAGGGGAAGTCCAGTCCAAATACAAGTTATTCTGGTAAGAATTAAAGCGTAAACTATTACGAGTTCAATGGTAAAAATTTGATCGAAATCGGGTGAAAAATAAGGAAGTTATGTCATGTTGAAGTTTCGCTAATTTTTCAGGAAATAGTTCTTGAACGGTCAATATTATGAATATGTAAATGGCAAAGTGAGCATGTCATCCCCTCACAACTTGCCATTATAGTTTGTACAAAAATTTTGAAATTTCCAGTTTTTCATTCAAACGCAATTATGCCCGAGGCTCAAATCCTGATATATCTAACTGATCACTATTCTGAAGTTATTCAACCAGGAATAACATCATGTTTTAGACTTCAATGAAAAAAAAAAATGCATTTTTGTCATTTTTTTTGTACACGATCAATGGAAAATTGTGAGGTTATGAAATGGTCAGCTTAGTCATTTGCATATTTATATCCACTGTACAAGAACTGTTCTGCAGAAATTAGCAAAACTTCAAAATTTCATAACTTCCTTATTTTTCATCTCATTTCAGTCAAATTTTTACGATTGAATTTGTAAGATTTACTTTTTTTTTTTAATCAGACTAACTTATTTTTGGACTGGATTTCTCCTTTAACGTAATCGAATTGTACATTGTAAATGAACTGTAGTTTTTAATCTCATAAGTGACCTCTGGCCCCGGTTTTTCAGGAGTGTTCAAACAGAATGTGAAATCACGAAACACACACCAGTGAAAGCGGGCAATTTGGTTAATGTATCATATTTCATAGTTTCTGTCGTTACACAACGATCCATCTACATAACAATTAAGGCAATTCGGTAGGCACTATAGTGGGCTGTTTGCTTGCTTGCTTGTTTGTCTGATACTTGCCCTTTAAAAAATCACAGGATTGGTTCATAACAGGGATCAATATCCAGACATTATGGATTATAACCTTTCAGGCACGACAGATGGAATGCAGCAACACTTCTACAGCTAACCATGATGTTCCTGTTATGGTGATTGGTCTTAACTGTTTTTCATAAATGAAAAGCGAATAGTACAAACCTAATATGGTTGTAGAAATATACGAATGTCACACGAATCACGGAGACACGAGTGCCATGGATGGTCATTAACTGCAGAGATACACATTTTTTTTTAAGGTTATCGAGTGTTTTGTGACTGTTTTCCCTTCATAAAATTTGGCATGGTTTAACAATGCCAAAGCACTGTATAGCTTAAGAATTTAGTGACACAAATACCATTAACATAAATACCCATTATCGGCAGTGATATCCCTCACTTTCCGAACTTTTGTCATTTTCATCGATTGTCTTTGTCCAGATGCTTTATGTGTGATCAAAATTGTAGCAGCCGGGATTTGCCGAAATTAGCATGAGAACAACACAAACATACATTGATTGCAGCCCAGAGTTGTGCTACAAAATATCAATGGCCTTTATTGTCAATGTGTTTCTAAGGACACGATACACCGTGGCATGCTCAATCGTTTCTCATAATCATTGAGAATTCTGAAAAGGAATGTCGAAAGTGTCGTTAGATTCGAGAAATAATTTGCAGAAAGCCAAATCAAAACCATGATCATCGAATGGTTTACCATACTGTTATTTATACCTTTTTTTTTCTTTCGTACATTTATATTTTACGAATGATCTATTGCTATAATCAATAGAAAGATTGTGAACGCATGAATGTAACGTCGCTGTAACCTACAAAATTACTTCGAACGAATAACTCGGTTGAGATCAATTTTGCACGCCTAAATTCGCTTACGTAATACCGGCATAAGAATGTACGGCGGATTTTCTGAGTTTCTTGCTCAGGTTTCGCATTGTTAGCCTCAATGACCGCATGTGGGTGTAAACGTGTCTTTTAATCACAGCTACTATCTATTGTGTAATCAGGAGCTATACTGTCGACGCATTCATTGTGCCTGCGTATACGGCGTAGCGCGCTCGTGTACCAGATTTGCGAAAAACCGTCGGCCCCCGACACACCACGGTCTTTAGCAGCAGTCTTTTCAACTTCCACTGCAGGTAGCTGGGCTCGAAAAGCGATGCGTACGCCGTAGTCATGGGGAAGGATTTTGCAGGCTGCCGTCAGAAAGCATGGGTTCTATGGTTATCGTGATGCCAGCAGTATCCGATTGGAACTATTAGCTACAGCTATCTCACCAAAGGGGATTTACGACGAGGGTGTCTATTGGCGTACGTGCCCTTGGCAGTTCGAGGATATCGGCCCAATGAAGACAAGTAGGTTGCACTGATTCATTTTTGCTGTCTTCAGTGGCTTTGCCTTTGGTTTTCGCTCCATGTAAACTTACTCGTCTTTTATGGTAGCTAGGCCTAGGCTACATCAATACTCAAGCCGGTTTTTGTTGTTGTTGTTGTTGTTGTTTTGTTTTTTTGCTGGGGATGAACATATATTCCGCCTCTCGATATGCCGTTGATGCGCTCATAATCTTTTAGAGACATATTCGTGAAGTCATCTTCCTTACTGTAACTGCAAATTGTGTATAGCGTTGTGTCTTTGGAAGATTGTTATTAGTATCTCGTCACAAGACGTACAAAATGTGTATGTAGATTGATGACAGCATTGACTACAGTCTACACACGGCTTTCTCGTCTATCGAAGCATAGGACCCTAGACTGTATGTATTCCGTGGCGTCTCTTACTATCAGCAGGGAGGTGAGACAAATATCAGTTACTGCCATGCTTGAAAGATATATGCACGAACTTTGACGACCAACACATTTCGTACGCATCAAAATTCATAATAGTCTGATTGATGCCATTATAGGCCTAGCCTTGAGAGAAAAAAAAAACCAACTGAACCAACGATGGTTGAATTGTTCTAAGATTTTGGTGATATGAGTGTTTCTGCCTTTACTTTATAACAGCTACGCTCAGTAATGTTTGAAAAATAACCAGTCGTTTTCATGGGAAAAATGAGCAAAATGCAACTGGTACAAGCCGGCGAAATGTGCAGTAAACGTTTAAGGTGGAATAGCTGTAATGCATGTTGCAACGACATATACTGGCGCTGTTGATGTCAGTTGAAACGCGAAAATTCAAGAACTCCTGACTCATCCAGTGAGTTAATCTGAGTCATTTATGATCTAGGACGAGAGTTACCAAAAACCTTTTCCCGAGAACGCATACCATTACAACATCATGCAGTCTTTCTTGGCGTGTAGTTTTTCGCCTATAAATTCCGTTGCTTCATAATCTATTAATGTAATACATTTCGTTTTATGCATAGTCATATAGAGATCTTACCAAAGTTATGAAGCCACTTGCGGAAATATTTCTATTATCATTTAATACTCACAATTAGATGGTTATGATTTTGGGATATCAGATATTGATCGTCAATAACTTAAAGGGATCGTATAGTTTTGGTTGAAACCTAATTTCAGGTTACTAACATTTTTTGGTGAGATAATGAGAAACCTCTAGTGAAATATGAAAGAGCATGTAATTCTATGAGGAATTCAATGTTTATTCGATGAAAATTGGTTTTGAAATGGCTGAGATATCCAAAAAAGAGTGATTCTAATAAAGTGTGGGACCCACACTTTATTACGATCGCATTGTTATAATTTGTTTTTGGACGTTTCAGTCATTCCAAACCCGATTTTCATTAAATAAACTTTGAATTCCTCTTAAAATGGTATGCTCTATACTATATCATAAGTGTTTTCTTGGTATCTCGCAAAAAGTTAAAAGCCCAATTCTCATCTCCACCAATACTGTACTATCCCTTTAACACAGTATATTGTACGTTTGCGAACCCTTCTGTATTTCACATGAATTTGACATTGCATTTTTCAAGTCGGTCGATGTTCGTGCTAAAACTGGTAAAAGAAAGTGATGACGTTGTATTAGAATACATGAAATTTCAAACTTGTCTGCACCCGGCGAAATGCATGTGTCTTTAGACAGGCCTTCCTATGCATGCCTTCATGCACAATACCCCGTGTTTGTGAGTACACGATTTGTATGTACACTCGAAACGCCTGGTTTGTGACGCACAAAGGCCCCTGCGTCGAGAAACAGAGATGTGCGGATACAGTCGTGTACATGTACTTTATCTTTCGCAACTTGGCATGTTGTTGTCGGGGTAACGAAGCCGGCTCCGAAGTCTATATACCTGGGGGGCACGGCGCTGAAAGACGTAGGTTATTGTTCATCAAAATTATGATATCCTACTGAGAGGGCTTTGTGTACTTTGGGGATATGAAATGAATGTAAAGCACGAAGTGTTGCATGTAGACCCTTGCAACGCATGCAGACACCTTTTTGTATAAGTCGCAACAGGCTTTCGTTCTTCCCCTCTCTGAATCGTGTGTGTGTGTGTGGGGGGGGGGGGGATGGAAGGCAGGGAGGCTATAGTTCAAACACAAATTGATAAAGTTCACCTTGTGCCAACATAGATTAGGACGTTTGTACAAAACTGTACAAATCGGAAAAAAAAAAGATCTGTGGTGTAAATGTTACATCAGTGTATAGTATTTTCCCATTAAAACCTAGAACGAAAACACAGTATTTATAGCATCTGTCAACCATCATCGAATTTTGAGTAACGCAAGACTAGGTTTTCATCGATCGCTGATCGCACAGAATCTTGGTGTAGTTTTTAAAAAGTTTATGAATACATGTATGTTGCTCAAAATATGTAAGTCCGTTGATTATCATATCCGTAATTTGAAAAGAATAAGACTTTATAATAATATTATTGATATAGACACGTGTCACACTTTTGCCAGAGCCTCGATTACATCTTGTTTAGATCTCTGCAATTCCATGCTCACTGGCATCACAATACGACCATCGTTCGTCTTCAATCCCAGCGGTACAAAGCTGCCAGAATTGTCCACATAACACCTAAACACACACAAACTTCCCCCATTATTGCCCAGTTACAACGCTGGCTTAGAAGCCCCAAAGAATTTAATTGTATGTTATTAGCCGTTTTCGTGCTTGTGTTTAAATCTATTCACGAAAAGGCCGCATCTGCTCAATACCTATGAATATAAGTACAAATGTACATGTACGTGTACCACTTGGAATAACGATCTTCTAAGCGAATTCCAAAGATCCATAAAATGGCTGGAGATCGTTCTTTCTCGTACATCGCCCCAAAACTTTGCAATTCATTACGCCTCCCCCATAACGAACAAACCATCCAATTTATTGATCAAGAAACATTCATTCCAGAAATGCTCTAAAGAATATTTCACTCTGTTCTTTTTGTTTATTTTTATTTCAGTGTTAAGTTTATCATTTCTGATTTATCATTATGTGTATAAAGCGTTTTGTACTCTTTGGAGAAGAAAAAACGCGCTATTTATAAAATGATGACTCTGTTTTAGGAAGCTATGTCGTCGTATATGTGACAGGGGGAAACACCCATTGCTGTGAAAGGATTCACGCGGTTGGCAGTAGAATCCGGACACAATAGATACCAGAATACCGGCAGTACCGCACACATTCCCTGCATTTTATTAATTAGACCAGTTCTTTGAAATAGGACTCTTTGTCAAAAGAGTGATTCACACACACACACACACACACACACACACACACACACACACATGTACCAGCATTTACTTGAATTTTGCCTTCTGCACGTCATTGATTTTCATAAACCTTTCCCACGTTCAACATTATTCGTAAATCTGCGGTCATATTCGGGCATACGTGTGTGAATTATGTGTAAAATTATTGTCGAATTCCATGGAAAAATATATCGTCTCATTCCATTTCAACACTGTCAACACCCATCATGTTGTTTTTTTTTTTTTGTGTGTGTGTGTGTGTGTGTGTGTGTGTGAATTCGCATCTGATGTACTGTCTGATGCAGTCAAATTTATGAATGTTTATTTCCGGGTGGGCCGAGTGCCAAGTTATTCCATTAACTTTATCGCCAGATGAATAAACGTCAATACTTGGAATCCACACTGCATACATCAGTTCAAGTTCAAATTTATTTCGTTTTCCACAATCAAATAATACGTGATCAGTCGTTGCTTTGTCGGACAAACCTTGCATGGGCAAGCTTTCTGATGGCAAGGAGCAACATTTGTGTAATAATAATAAAAAAGATATGCATAAAATTCAAATGAGTCAATAACCCTGTATAGTAGGATTTGGAATTTGTGAGACCTTTTTTTTTTTAAACTTGAGCCACATACATTGTACATGTATTTCATGGATCATCATTGTGCCTTTAATTTTGTTAATTAGACCAGTTCTCTGAAATAGGACTATTTTTCAAAAGAGTGATTCACACACGTACACACACACACATACCAGCATTTACTTGAATGTTGCCTTCTGCACGTCATTGATTTTCATAAACCTTTCCCAAGTTCAACATTATTCGTAAATCTGCGGTCGTATTCGGGCATACGTGTGTGAATTATGTGTGAAATTATTGTCGAATTCCATGGAAAATATATCGTCTCATTCCATTTCAACACTGTCCACACCCATCGTGTTTTTGTGAATTCTCATGTAATTTACTGTCTGATGTAGTCAAATTTATGAATGTTTTTTTTTTTCCGGGTGGGCCGAGTGCCAAGTTATTCCATTAACTTTATCGCCTGATGAATAAACGTCAATCCACACTGCATACTGTACGTACATCAGTTCAAGTTCAAATTTATTTCGTTTTCCTCAATCAAATAATACGTGATCAGCCGTTGCTTTGTCGGACAAACCTTGTATGGGCAAGCTTTCTGATGGCAAGGAACAACATTTGTGAAATAATAATAAAAAAGGTATGCATAAAATTCAAATGAGTCAATAACCCTGTAGGATTTGGAATTTGTGAGACCTTTTTTTTTTCTTACCTTGAGCCACATACATGTATTTCACGGATCATCATTGTGTCTTTAAGTGAGTATCTCACTGGGCTGGAGACTGTTTGGAGACATGGGACTCATTTCATAAAAGATGTTAGGATAGCAACTCTTGCTGGAATGGTAACTTCCCATAGCAACAGCCAATCAGGAAGCTGGATTCTTGTCGTTCTCATGACAATAGTCATTCCAGCAAGAGTTGCTGTCATATAATCGACCTTTTTTTTTCAATGAAATGAGGCCCTGGTGATGACTCGAGTCTTTCTGGTCGTGGAGTGGAATGATCGTGGAGACGTCTCCGCGACGTCTCCGCGGAGAGATCGAACATGTTCGAGAGAATCGAACATGTTCGAGAGAATCGAACATGTTCGACTTTCACGGAGACTCATTCCAGTCTCCAGCTGGTCGCGGAGACGTCCCCGCGCGGTCTCCTACACGTAGTCGTGGCCAAGTCGCGTTGACTAGTTTTAGGTCCTCCGAGGCGTCTCCGCCACTTTGCGGAGACCCATTTTGGCTACTATCTGTTGTGTCGCGGAGACGTCTCGGAGACCTCGCGAATGAAATTAGACTCCACGACTTGGCCACGACTAAGGAGATGTCGTGGAGACGTTTCCGCGACCAACTGGAGACTGGAAAAAGTCTGCGGAAAAAAAAAAAATTGAACATGTTTCATTCTCTCGTGACTCCCCGGAGACTCTGCTACATTCCAGGAGACGTCGCAGAGACATCTCCGCGGCTAGGGAGACTCGAGTTGCCACCAGGTCGCCAAATATAGTCTCCAAATGAGATACTCCTTGGACATGAAAATATACTGCACTTGAAGACTAGAACGAGTAGGACCATATGCAAGATGTGACAAAGGGGCGGAGGAATTCAGGAGTAGTCTGTAATCACTCCCAATAGTGACATTATTTGAAATTCCTCGAACGAATAAAAGTTATGGTCTGTGTATGTGACACACTGCAACAGAAGAGTGTATATGCCGTATAGAAAAACAAAACAACCAAAACATAGGAGTATGAAACGTATATCATGTAGGCCTATACCGAAAGCTCGTATCACATCACAAAATAATCTCCGTGTGTTTGTGTACGCACAATGTCAAATGTACTCATACATTTTGCGGGATATGTAGAGAACGGAAAACTTAAAGGGAAGATAAACCCCAAGAGCAACGTAGATTGAGTGAAAGCAGCAACATTAGTAGAACACATCAGTGAAAGTTTGAAGAAAATCGGACAATCGATGCAAAAGTTATGAATTTTTAAAGTTTTGGTGTTGGAACCGTTGGATGAGGAGACTACTAGAGGTTATGACGTATGAGTGGACAACAATACCAAGAAAATATAAAGAAAATTCTACAAAAATCCATATTTCATGAAAATTACAAATTCCATCAACTTGATATTGACATTATGTTGAGGGTAGCAATTATTCCCCCTACTTTCTGAAAGCGGTTGGTCCATTGCTCTTTCATAATTCTAGAAAAGTGAATTTTTGTTGAATTTCCTTTATATTTTCTTTGTATTGTTATCCACTCATACGTCATATCCTCTAGTAGTCTCCTCATCCAGCGGTTCCAACACCAAAACTTTAAAAATTCATAACTTTTGCATCGATTGTCCAATTTTCCTCAAACTTTCACTGATGCGTTCTACTAATGTTGCTGCTTTCACTCAATCCACATTGCTCTTTGGGTTTACCTTCCCTTTAATACCATGACCACCTCTATGTCGTCATGCTTGTGAAAACAAAAGGAACAGATTTCTTGTGTTAATAATTATATAATACAATCAGGAGAAAACAATGCAGTTCCCCACAAATCAATGTGTGTGTGTGTGTGTGTGTGTGTGTGTGTGTGTGTGCGTGTGTCTACGTCCGTGTGTTCATGGAGGTATTGTTTGTATGTACCTCCATGGTGTGTGTCTCTAATAATGCAATTATAACAGAGACGTGACCAACGGTCACTTGTCTGTCAATAATGCTTGCGTGCATGTATTGTGTCGTCACAATAAATCTCGGCATGAAGTGTCCATGCGAGGTCAATATGATATTTCTACCATATTTCAGTGTGACAAAGCGGTATTATGGGGCTTGACATTGTACTTCACCTACACCTTCAGGTTGTTCACCAACTTCCTGTGGACTCTACACACGCACGCACACACACACACTGTATATGCAAAAGATATTAACACCTATAGCGAAGCTGATGACGTTCGCAAATATTTGACCTGTGTAAAACTGTGACATTCCAGTGACCCGCAGACTTATGGTTTCTCTGTCTATACATCCTTGTCGTTTCCCTAAGCAAAAATAAAGCCGGGGAAAGAGATTTAGAGCCTTAAAGGGACTGTACAGTTAACTGGTCGAGGAGATGATTCATGTTTATAACATTCCTATGTGAGATAATGAGAAACCTTCTATGAAATATGAAAGAGCATGTAATTCTAAGAAGGATTCAACGTTTATTTGATGGCGACAGGCCACGCCTTTTATTAGGATCTCTTTGTTTCACCTTGTTTTTGGTATCTCAGTCATTTCAAAACCGATTTTCATCAAATAAACTTTTAATTCCCCTTAAAAGTGTATGCTCTTTGACATTTCATATAGAATGGTTTCTGAATATCTCGCAAAACATTAAAAGCTAAATCCTCACCACAACCAGAACTGTACAGTCCCTTTAACATACAAAAGCTTTACCGAAACTCAGCTCCTTTGTCCATTGATTTAGCATGTTTTAGCCCTAAGCTAGCCCCTTCGCACTTCCCTAAGAACACCCTGCCTCGCCCGTGACCCCGTTTTTGTTTGACTTTCAGATAGTAATTCCCGGGGGCATCTCGGCTATCTCAGGTCATCACACACGTTAAAAAGTAAAAAACAAGGACAAAAACAAAGGTGACAACCATGTTTTGATGAAATCTCGACTAAACCATTCTGAGAAACACTTTATATGATATTCAGTTTTTCTTTATGTTTCCGTAACTTTATAGTCGTACCGTAGACACATGCATACAATATAATTCATACGTATTCACCTTGTTTGTTAAAACAAGGAAAACCAAAAGTTTGCGCAATTGTTAGTCATGAATGGTTCTGAGTTATGAGTGCTCCAGCAAAATCCAACTTTTCGACTTTTGTCATGTAAAATATATTATTGACATGTGCTGCAAATGTATTTCAATTCATTTTCTCAATATGATCATGGAACCCACCTTTGTACATCGAGACTGCTGTGTCATAACGCTTTGTAATACGATGAAACGGTACCTTTTGAATGTTACTGCTATGTTTAATATGTTTTGTGTGGACAGCGAAATACAATGATGATTCACTGCATTTTGTATGGCGCCAGATTTTTTTTTCTTTAAACACCCCCAAGACGTAGACTACTCTGTTTACGAAAAGATAACGTTGATTCATAATATGCTACTTTCCCTTTATATCGCCTTTTCTTTGACACCCCATAATCAATACTCTGATCTGACACGTTGTGTATACGCCTGCGGCGCCGGGCGATGTACACTTGTTACGATCTCGCACTGAAATGTTGACTCATCACACGTGTCTATACATAATAATACATGTAATTACAGATGCTGTGTAAAGTGTGTTTTTCGTACCGGTACTCTATGTGAGTGTGCGTCTACTGAGTATTTCATATCATTTCATTTAGTCCATTTCCATCAATAACGCAGAGGCAATTAACATTTTAATACAAATAAAAACATAAATCAATACAGTATTGTTATCAGGGCAAATACAAATTGAAGTGCGATAAATGTAGATGTCTTTTATGACAAATACAAAATCAAACTTGATTGGAACGGAGGGGGCTGCTAAAAACACAGCATTTAGTTTGGAGGGTCTCCTCATGCGATATATGCATATATACATGCATGTGTGTTATATTATACTTTCATGAAATAATACATACATGTACATATTATATGTCTGTCCGTGTTTGCTGTTACATATCATGCAATGCTTTAATCATAGTATAGATTGAAGATCACTTTGTCGAAGACTTCCATGTAATACTTTCGCACAGTTTTCCTTTGTGCGACATCCGTTTTGTAACCATCACAGGGAAGCTTAAACCAATGACGTCCCTGCTTGAACGAACCCTGTAGTGACTTCGATTCGGTTTGCTATAAATTTTAACGGTGGTGTGTACATGCAACCCCAGTGTAGGCACACATGCACATTATCAATAGTAGCGAGAATCGTTACTTCTCTGCTTGTAGTTTGTTTGATCTTGGGTCTTCGGTCGTCCATACTGTATATCACTCCACCCCGCTCCAAAGCTTGTTAAGCCAACATAATTAAGGCAATTGCTGAGCGAAGACAGAAGGCGGAATCCATTTGCCCCACTTCATGATTGTTGCCATTTCGGTACTGTCCACGCACTGTGAAGAAGTGCTTATGTTTCGTGTTCTTATTACATGCATGTTTCATGTAGCCATACATACCACATGTACATTGCAAGCAGGTTGCAATTAATTGCTTTTGCTATGAGAGAGTGTTACAAGTATAGCTTCACCCAGAGCCGAGCCGATGGCTTGATTTTTTTTTTTTCATGAGAACACAAACACCTTGAACCAAAAGGCATGTGACATAAAACACTGTACTAGGGCGCGTAAGCATGCTAGAATTTGCTCTGTATAGAAGTCTTTATTGGGGAAGGGGAGGAGGAGGAGGAGGAGGAGGAGGAGGAGGAGATGGAAGAGGAGGAGGAGGAGATGGAGGAGGAGGAAAAAAAGATGAAGACAAAGAATGTAAACAGAGTGATACGATGACACCAAATGGTAAATCGTTCGTTGTATATATAGGACTAAAAGAGATATTGTAGGAAAGGTAAATATAGAGATGACTGGATATTCGAGTTAGTTCAAAGTGGAGGTGATGTGGTAAGGAACAGAGACGAGGTGGGAGGTTAAAGAGCATATTGTATACGAATGATCTTTATTCTTTTTCATTGAAAAAAAAAACATTTTGTACAAAAGCAAATTGAGGACAAGGAACGAGAACACATACATGTACATACAATGCATAGCATATATTGATTGTAGATGGAAACTGCAAAAAAAAACATGAGGGTCTTGTCAGGGTAAGTCCCAACAAAGAGAATAAGCCAGTTCGTAGTTCCACTTTGCGCATGAGCAGAAAAAGGTCATTGGTACCAAAACGAATGATGGTTTTTAAATTCACGGAGATAAGCATGTTCTGTGATATAATGATTATTCATGCAATCCTTGTACATGATACTTGCCATTACATCCACCTGACTGCAAACCTGGTATTTGGTAATACGAATATAAACATGTTTTAATGCATTCATTACAAAACAAAGAAATGGATGCTTCCCCGGAGGTTGTTTGACAGACCATTCTGGTCACCTGGTCTCGCTATGCAAGATCATTCTTTGTTGAACACGAGTTCCGTAAATTGTTACGCCGGGCAAACTTACCGGTATGTATTATGTTGCTTTGAATATGAGTGAAGTGCCTAACCAACTCAGAAAATAGGAAGGTCATTTGTACCAACGTGCACATGAGCTAATTACGAACTGGCTTATACGAGGAGACAATGTTGCTTAACGATCACAACATGAAACAGATGAAAATATTACAAAACCAGATACAAAGAGAACAGTAAATGGGTGGAAAGTTGGAGGAAAAACAAGGGGTTTAATAATAATAATATGAGGAAGATAAGGAGGAATGAAGAAGAAGGATACTAAGATAAAGGAAGATAAAATGAAGTAAAGGAATGTTATCTAGGAGAAAAACAGAGTTAAACAAAAGATGTTATGTTGATTGTATAAACGTATATTTTGGTGACGACCACATCAGTAGTCAGTGCGTGATATCGCGTCTGCGTGGACACGAGCGGCAATGTGCTCATGTTTGTTCATTTGACAGTGTTTGCATTTCTGATTATAAAGGAACACGTCTTTCAGCATCTTGGTAATCATCTTCTGTCTACAGATACCAATCGCTGCAGTAGAGTACCGTGGGTATGTCACCAAATACGGAATAATGAAGAGCATGCAAATCTAAGAGGATCATGAGGAATTGGAAATTTATTGAATGAAAATCGGTTTTGAAATGACTGATATAATAAATTATCCAAAAACAAGGTAAAGCAAAGTGGTCCTATTAAAAGATGGATTCTATCGTATATAACCACTTTTATGAATATTGAAGAGCATACAATTCTAAGAGGAATTGAAAGTTTAGTTGAGGAAAATCGGTTTTTGAATGGCTGAGGTATCCAAAAACAAGGTAAAACAAAAGGTGAATCCCACCATTTATTAGGATCACTTTGTTTTTGGATATCTCGGCCATTTCAAAACCGATTTTCCTCAAATAAACTTTGAATCCCTCTTAGTAAGAATTACATGCTCATTTATAATACATTTAAATAAGAGGTTTCTTGTTATCTCACAAAAAAGTTGGAACCTGAAGCCCCATCTGAACCAAAACTATCTACCATCCCTTTAACCAAACAGAACAATAAAAAAGTCGTTGAACTTTGAACCGAAGTAAATAAGATAAAGAAATCTTAGATACTCGTATCTTGCAACAGTTGTTTGATATCGACCACACGCTCAAGTGAAAATTAGGTGAGGTGATAGTATCATCGGTCTTAATTCCCGAATTCTCTTGTTTCTTTTGACATAATATATAACAGGGCTCGATATTAGAGACATAGAGGCATAGAGACACCACGGTAGTGATATATGCGCTATATAAGCACTATATATATATATATATATATATATATATATATATATATATATAATATATCATATACATGTATATTAGCGGTGGCCCAGTGGCCCCGGGCCACTAAAAAGTGGTGTCGGGCCACCAAAATGTCAGATTTAAAGATTTCTAGTGGCCACCAGACAACAATGAATTTAGTGTCGAGCCCTATAAGAACGTATATTCAATTCAATTCATCAATTCAAACTTATATGATTTTATGTGCGTGTGTGTATGTGTTTTTAAGTAACTGTATTTCTGTGTGTTATATCTGTATACAGTATTACGCGTATACTTAATGTGATAAGTTCCTTTTTTAAACGATGGATGAACAAGCAGCGTATACGTCACATCACATCTTTTGTTTTTGTTTTTTACTTTAATTGTAATGATTAGGTAATGAGTGCTCTCTACCGGGGAATCATGTCATCAAACAAAATATTCGGTTTATTTATCAGTTATGTATTTGCAGTTTACATCAGATTGAAGCGTGCCTTGATTTCGAATATCGAAGAACCGTCTCTCATTCAAAGACCTGATTACCTATAGAAGTGCAGCAGCTCTTGGATATTGGATATAATTTTTGTAGGTGTTGCCGGGTTATGCATAGGTATGCATGCCATTCTAACTCGAATGAATGATCAATCACATACAGGTATCACCCTGATCACGAAGAAAATTGTTGGTTCGTAATGTGTTATAACGGTGAATTTAAGAATGTAAGACTGACCAAGGAGGGTTTATACATGGAGTTCTAACTAGCTGTAATTATTCAAACAGTTGTCAGATTCCTATTGATGTACAAAAGAATTCCACAGGTGCACTTGTGCCTTTGATGATCGATGTTCGACGCCGCCGTCTTGCTGAGCAATCTGAAGATTCATTTTGAATGTTATCATAATGTTGGCCATATTTTGCTTATTTATCTATTAAATGAAATGAAATTTCACTTAATGATAAAGCATGTAAAACAAAGGTCAATTCCGCCCAGAAATTCGCGCAAAAGTGTAAATCAGAGCTGTATCATGTGAAAATGTGTAAAACTGCACCATCAAGGAAAGCTGGTTTTATCACTTTTCCGCTTAATTTCCACTAATGAAACTAATATGGAATAATCTTCAAGTATAATTCTTTATTGATAGTGCCCATGTATGCCCACTCGAGTACTTTTCATCTTTATATCAGCAATTTTGCTCAATTTCTATTTCCGCATCCTCGTGTCTGTACCACCTACCTTTTATAAGAAGGGATAGCGAAAAGAAATTACCATCACAAAGACATATCTTGCTTTGAAAGTGGCTGGTGATTATGCAATGAGACACGAGTCAATTGTCTTATAATCTGCGCGGCAGATCCTGTTTGGCACATGCTTCAAATGTTTTTGAGCGGCGGCTTCGAACATGGTTTCAAAGGAAATAAGACGGTTGTGACTCCATTCTCTAGAACCTCCTTGGACTGACTTGTTCAGTGGTGCAGGCTGCTTCAGATATACAGTGTAACTTTGAATGGAAACACTTTACATAGGATTTCGTACATACGTGATCCCGCTTCTTCTTCTTTCTCAAGGTTGATTGGTCGATTGGTTTTCTATTCCTTTGTACATTAAGCCTCCCCACTGTGACTTCACGTTATGAAACTTGAGCTATGTTGAAATAACAATTTGCTTATAAACATGACTCAAATTTGTATAATGCGATATATATTGCAGTGCATTGTACCATGATAATATTTAGGTGAGCCCAGAATGTTGACAATCCCTCTGTTCTTTGTTAGGCCATCGACTGAGTTGAATCAACCACAAAGTTATTATGGCGTCATATTAGGAGAATGTATGTGAAAGAACTCGACTAAATCATCAGTGTACAGACAAGCATCGTGGAGGCTAGGGAGGGGAATACTTCAAAACTGCGGGAAAAAAAGGCAATAACATTTTATACATTATATCGACTTAAAAAAAGAAAAAAAATCCGTCTTGACAATTGACAATCCCGAGGATAACGACGAGTCGCTGCATGCAGGTGACGTCTGCGAAAATAACTGACTGCCACACTTGAATAGTAGAGCCACCTCTTCACTGAATGTATTCTATTGAATGTGTGTGCATGTGTGTTTGTGTGTTTCAGATTGTAAAAGTCACGTTGTTTGCTTATTTGTTCGCTAATTTGCTTTGTTTGTGTCTGTTTTGCTGAGGTAAGTCAGGGAGGTGTTACAGAGATGGAGTGGCGACTCTTCGTAATTCATGTAAACACATGTTTGGGTTCAAGGCGTTACGACGGGATGTCTAGCATTCCACTATGCTTTGAAGTCATGCTCGGCACCGCTCTAGTTGCAAGATGAAGTTCGGAGACGAAGAACGCATTTCACCTTTCGTTGAATTACAAGCTTTATTTCACCGTAAAATTTTAAATGAAATACTCGAATTGGTTTAGAATAGTTTAGGAAAGAGTTCAATATTATAAACATCTATTTCTAGTTTCTTCGTAATGCGCAAATCGAAATGAAATGAAAATTAGGCCCTCTTAAAAACCTAATATTTTTCTATGATGCGCACATTTCCTTATGTTAGTTTTCTATCTTTTAATCTGGGATGTTTTGATCTTTCAAATGAAGTACATGTACTCCGCTAAAGCGTGTTCCTGCGTGCTTTTAAACTATTTGCTGTTAAAATTGCCAGTTTTACACTGCATTTTGATTCGCTGCTCCAATTCAAGGTACACAAATTCATTGTTGCCATCACATTGAAAGAGAGAGCGAATTGCAGTAGGGGCAAGTGTTTCTAGATGTGAGAGCATTAGTCCCGATTACTGATGTTCTCTATTGTCAAAGCACATGAGCAACACCTGTAGTTCAACGCATAACTTCTCGGCGGTACCGCGCATGACTTCAAAGGAGAGCTGTATAAATTATCTCTCCTTCTCTAGCACCTCCCTGGGTAAATAGTGTATCGAGGATTGAGTGAGGAGGAACTCAGCTAATTTAGATAATGCACGGAACTGCACTATGTACTGAAAACCCAAACTTCCTCATCAAAGTTTCTGTTTACCATTGGGAGTACTGATTTGAAAATGTTCGAGTTATTACATTATTTCGATGCATATGTGTAGGTCAGTTGTATCACAAAACATCCTACCATATGAACATTTTACAGTAAAGTCTACAAAATATGAGGAGATTTCACCATATTTCTCGATAGGCCATACATATGTACATGTAAATGTTTATGGTGTGTGTGTTTTTTTTTCTAGAAACAATCTTATTATAACTATTGTTCAGATTTCATTTATTATCAATACTTAGAACTGATTAAACTGATTAATATTTTCACTTTTCAAAATCCTAACTCACATTTCAGAACCATTTTAAACATTATTTAAAGCTGGGTTTTTGTTTCATCTGCAAATGGTGAATAATGTCTTTAAACTTTGATCATGAGCATGAGAGTTTGATAGCTGGAAACAAGACGTGACAGGAAAAATGTAAATTATCTTCCCATGCGGTATACTGTTTTGAGCCAGGAAACTTACCTCCTTTATAAAACTCCAGAGAACAAAATATCCTTCCCATCCGTAATACCAGTTTCTGCTCCAAGCGACTTGCATTGCAGCCAATTGGCCAAGTCCATTATTATCTTAACCCATTGTGTGCTTTGAGTACTGATTGTCACAGAAAATGCACAGAATCAAGACAGCTGTGGTTGCATTTCTATTATATAAACAGTGTATTTTTTTTTGAAGGCTTTTAACGGAAACCAAAAACCAAAAGAGAAACGTGGATTGAGTGAAAGCAGCAACATTAGTAGAGCACATCAGTGCAAGTTTGAGGAAATTCGGACAATCGATGCAAAAGTTATGCATTTTAAAAGTTTTGGTGTTGGAACCACTGGATAATGAGACTACTTGAGTTTATGACATCATGTGTGGACAACAATATAAAAAAGTACAATAAAATTCAACATGCTTTCACTTTTTTAGCGTAATGAAAGAGCCCTTGACTAACCGCTTTCAGAAAGCCGGGGGATAATTACTTCCCTTAACATACTGTATTTTAGTATCAAGTTGATGGAATGTGTAATTTTCATACACAATGAATTTTTGTGGAATCCCCTTTATATTTTCTTTATTATTGTTGCCTACATATGACGTCATGAACTCTAGTAGGCTCTCTATCCAGTCATTACAACACCAAAACTTTAAAAAATGATAACTTTTGCATCGATTGTCCGATTTTTCTCAAACTTTTACTGATATGCTGTACTAATGTTGCTGCTTTCACTCAATCCTCATTGCTCTTTGGGTTTTGGTTTCCTTTAATTCCAGAGTGGAAAAAGATAGAGTTTTGATAGCGCTGTTAAAGGAAGTATCCGCTCGAGATTACGCTGTAACAATCGGAAGCACACGTGGGATAAGACAACGCCTCCCTCGAAACGCTTTCTGTCATGAACTTTGCCAGGAAATAAAATACCGGTAAAGAGCGCACCATGTGTTATATGTAAAATGTCGCATCAGAGGTCATCATGGGGACTCCCATACTCCCACTTCGTCTAATAGCCATTAACTTAGTCTCAACCTACATGGTCTAATCCCGTTTCGTATACAACCAGTTCGTCTGACCATTTAGTCCATATGCCACTGTAGTCCCATTTGCCAGCGATCTACTTCCAGATGGGCTGTTCCCATTTTGTCTAATACCCACAGTTTATAAGACAAAATGGAAAAAAAATCCACGGAGTCAAAATTGCAATTAGACCATCTGGTCACTAGGCGAAATGATAATTGGTCAAACTGAACATTGACCAAGTGACGATTAGACCAAACGGGCATTAGACGAAATTGATAGTAGACCAAATGAGTTTAGCCATAGTGATGTTAAACGAACTGGGAAGTAGACCATCTGATATTAGACCAAGTGGCAATAGACCTTCATGTGATGGTGCATTAACACGTATTCAAGGCTATTGGGTTGCTCTCTTTAACGCTCTTTCCTTTTTGGTCACTCTTCCATTGTAGTCGACATGAAGCGTCTACTCAAGCTACGGAGGCCAGTGATACTGAAGTGCTTTGCGTTGCTAGGCGTGGCATCTCTCCTCATTACCCTAGCGACGTCGCGAACATCGTCCTCTCGTGGAGACATCGGGGCGCTGGATGACGCTGCAAGAGATATGTTGGAGAGGACAAAAGGGCGACGGGATGGACTCGAAATAAGAGCGGGAGTACGAAGCGAGAGAGCCAATTCAATAGGGTCAGTCTTAAGACCAGGGTATGTACTGCATGAGATTTGAAGTGGATAGAACATGATTATATCCTTTCTGATACATTATAAAATGTGTGCATCCACGTGTTCATGCTACATAGATGGGATCCAGAGTACATGTCATAAATCGTTGCTGGCTTCAAATCCAGCCATATAAAAACTTTATGTGTGTCGGGAGAAGGTGATTTCCTGCAAAATATGCAATAAAATATGTACAGCATGTACAGAGTTCACAAAGTTTGTACACTCAGGGAACCGGAAGAGGGGGCGTTTCTATCCCACCTCCCTTACTGAACCGATTTAGCCCATCGTCTAGCAACTGCTGAAAATCAACGAGGTAGCATTTTCTGTGTAAAGAAGGCAAATATCCTGTTCTGGAATCAGGTGGACGCAACCAGGCTTATCGAACGTGCACACTTGCACGGCTCACGGCAGGAATTGTCACCATGCATGCAGAGTTTCCACTCGTGGGTCTTTCCCATTTCTGAGTTATGGAACTTCAGTGTTCTCCCCCTGTCGCTACGTCGTGATGTTTGACACAAACACACTGATTGTGCAAATTAGCCGAGGTGAAGACGTCATCAACTCGCCACTGTCACACTAATTTGTGCACAAAATATTAAATCCATGTTATTTGACCTATACGTTATCCAGTACCCCCCCCCTATAGTTCATTGCTGCTAAGTTTCAGCAATAAACAGGGCGATATTGTTTGGATTAAACACTGCATTTGGTAAATATTTGTGTGTAAGTTACGATAACGATTCCCGATGCATTCTTGCTTTCGTTTCTGAACAAATGCTCATGACCTTTGTCATAATGTATTTTTCCCCATTGGGTCACGCCTTTATTCTTTTGATGTCAGTAGGCCTATACGGTAAAACTCCTTCAAGGGGCCCCGACTCGCACGCCAATGTGCCCGCAGGGTAGTCAGGGTGCCAAAAACACGACTGCGTATACAGTTTCTCGTGACAGGCGTTGCAATGGTCATTCAAATCAACCACACCATATACAAAGTTAATAATGATAATAATAATAAATAATGTATAAAGCGCAGAAACTATGTCTATATATTCTACTGCGCTTCAAGAACTCTTAAATTCCTATGTTGCACAATGCTGCCTGGGAAGTAAAAAAAAAGAAAAAAGAAATAGGCCAATGCTAAAACAAAAAGTTTTCACTTGATTTAAAACTGTCTAAAGTCTGACATTTCCGAATGTCTAATGGTAATCTACTCCACAATCTATTGGGGCTGCACAAGTTGTATATAGAGGACTGTTTATTCCTCACATATTCATCATGCTACCATGGCCCTCTATAACAATGGTCTTCAATAAAGAGGCCATACAGTCCTTTATACGATTTTCCGCAATCATCGAAGCTTTATATTGACTCTTTTATTGCGTAGCATTCTACTCTGTAGAAGTTATCAACCGTATATGCATTATGAGAATAGAGGCCATTCAAGGACATACACTGTAGTGTGTTCCTGGTTGTGCACCATACAGAGCCTGAGTGAATAAATGGATGGATGAATAGATGTATGAAATAGTACATCTATTGGTTATAGTGAATGAAAGGAAGTTGCTAGGGGAACGAATGCATTATTTAGCGTATGTACATGTTGCATTGCATTAGAAACTGTGCCGGCAAGTACTCAAGCTACTTGGGAAAATCAATTTTGGTATACTCTGTCAGAGACAAGTTCCCACGTTATGAATCATTCGGTGATTTTATCAACCATTATCATGTCATATACCTTAATTTTTTCATAGCTTTATTAAATGTACATGATAACAATATCGGAGACTCAGCATTTGGGGCAATTATATAGATTAGAGATTTCAAATTTGAAACATAATTAAACAATATGCATTTTCTACGTGGTTATCTTGCCTGAGATTGTGAAGTCGATCCAATGCTTTTACATGATTTTATTTTTCTTTCAATAACAAACCTGAAACTTTTATCCTCCGAATGTCATTGGGAGCTACAATGTAAACGTCAGTTCAATTTCATCTTGATAGAGCTACGTATTAGTTTTTGTTTTGTATTGTTTTTTTTTTTTTTTTTTAGTGATTTCAAAACTTGGTTCATCTCTAGACAAACAGTCAAGAAGTTGGATGTTTTAAATGATTATTTGTTTATATTGCTTATAGGAAAGACATTTTTACGTCAACAAGTCTATGCAATACGTTCAATTCCATGTACTTATTATTTTATCTGTTTACGTTGGCAGAAATGTGGGATGTGGGATATCTATTCTTCTATAACGGTGAGCCAGAAATGAAAAAAAAATCATGATAATATTCTGTCAAACCTTGTTTCATTTCTCAAGGTTATTAAGACCCGATAGAGAAGTCGGAGGAACGTTACAGGGCCAACGGCACGAACATGCCCAAGAACTCTCCCGCGGCTTGAAGCAAGACGAGCTATTCGATCACGAACAGGATGCCGTAGACCCGTTCGCAGCGGGACACCACGTTCCAGACGACGAAGACATGCTTCGCGGCGCCCGTGACCCATGGCCGGGAGACAATGCAGAGAGCGAGTTCCCTGCAGGGCGGGAAACCATCGCAGACGGGAGGGACGAGCCTTATGTAAGAGGTGATGAAGCACCAAGAGCAAATGTAGATAATATGGTACACGGCGGTGACGCTGACGTCTCGAACCCTAAACGCCAAGTGGCGGCAGTCGAGCCGCAGAAGGTGGCGGCAGTCGAGCCGCAGAAGAAAGCGGCCCCCGCCCGCAAGGCGCAATCCTCGACGGTGCTGAAGCAGAAGCGTGTACGCCTGGTTCGGAAGACCATCCGACACGGGAAGGTGATCAACGAAGAGGTGCTCGGTGTGAAGACCATGATCGTCGACGACAAGGGAAAGCCAGTCAAAAATCAGCGCGCCGCCTACGATGAAATATGGTACAGCGACATTCTTAAGGGGAGCTATCGAGCGAGGACGGTGCACCTAACAAACGTTACGAACCAAGGGTGAGTTCCAATGGCCATATCCTCAGATTCACGTATTACAGAGAGTCACAAGTGTAGTCGTTTGATGCAAACTAAAGCGATCATTTATCACTTCATACATTTCTAGCAGATAAAGTATGGTAAACACGGTTGATCGCACAGATAATTTAAATGACAGGCATGAGGGGGGGGGGGAGAACATTCGAAATGTTCTGTTCCAAATTAATATGCAAAATGCATAGTGTTGGTATTGCTCGTCTTAAATCGCAACTGTATAATACTCTTGACCTGATAAGCATGCTTATCTTCTCTTCATGGTTAAAGTGCTACACCACTTCATCACATGTTTAAAGTGACATCTATGTATAAAGTGTTAATCTTGCAAACCAAAAGGAAGAAGTGTCTCCTTAGAGGGATGGCATAGTATTGATGGAAATGAGGATTGAGCTTTTTACTTGTTTATGAGATACCAAGAAGCCAGTTATGAAATAAAACAGGGCATACTAGTACCATTCTAAGAGGAATTCGAAGTTTCTTAGATGAAAATCAGTGTTGGAATGATGGCTAAGACATTCAAAAAGAAAGTAAAGCAAAGCGATCCTAATAAAAGGTGTGTCCCACCTTTTATTAGGATGTATAGGGCCTATACGGTGTATGAAAACAAACATGAATTAAAAAAATGTACGTCACTGATCGGTCTTTGGAAATTCTTAAAGTTATTCCAGCATCTCATGTCAGTAGGAAATACATTTCGCAAAATTATTTTAATGTTTACAAACTTCTCCAAGTAATGTTCTGTTTTGCATGGATGTGCTTTGAGAGTTATGGCCTCTCTATGGCTATGTCATGAAAGCATTTGCTATGCTTCAATCGATGCCGTCACTAAATTTACGGCCGATTTTCAGTGGAACTGCAACAGTTATCATTTCTGTCTCCATTTTACCCCACTGTCAAGTGGTATCACACTTCAGTTGAACTCGGTGGTTGCACTTAATGGTTTTAATCGGCACGTAAACCAAATCACAAATTTTGACTCCCAGGACATTATTTTGAAAATGAGTCTAAGGTTCGTTAAGAGCGAGGCGGGTTTTGCTGAGCTAAAGTGCACTGTACCAGGAAACATAATGCTGTTAATTCTCGGGATTTCCCCAACTGGCATACGCATTATGTGACATTTCAGATAATGTTCTACCGAATTGAATTAATGATTAATATGGTCTATTACCACATCTGTATTAATTTCTTTGTCCTTGCGTTTTTGTGTACTTTATGATTATGCTCCTGCATGCCTCTTCCTGCAGACGGTACTTAACAGAGGAGCTTTGGAAGTTCGATGACCCCAACTCAGAGAGACTCTTTCTGTACAATAAACTGCTACAGCACGACTGGCACGTCAACAGGACAAATCTAGAACTCCTCAGGTCGGTTAAATACAATCTCTACATAACAGAATGTCCGTCTGAATTGATACGTTGACCATGTACATCTGGTGAACGCCCAAGACGTGGTGACGTTGGCGTCCGCCTAGGGCCTGCGCTATGTTATCGTCTTTGTTGTTCCCTGCGTACCTACAATTTAAACCCCACAAAGAAGTCTGTATACCTTTTTGTTATTTTTCCGTGATTTTGTTTGTTGCTTTAGTTATCATTAAGGTCTATTTTCCCAATCAAACCTAAGCTCTGGCGCAAGTTCTAATTCCAGTTGCTAGAGAGTGTGCGTGTTCTTTCACCTGTTAAAACCTTATTTTTCGTCCTAAAAAAGAGAGGATTTGCCAATGACATTATCACCTCCTGTTTCATTTATTGTAATTACAGTAAAATGTGTAATTCTCAGCATCATCATCTCCATCATCATCATCATCATCACCACCATCATCACCATTTTAATCATGTCATTGTATATCGATCACCTGACAGGAGAGAGTTGGCAGAAGATGGCGTGGACTCTAGACATACCTTGATAATGACCCGCGAAAACTCGCCCCTCGGTTCTCAGTACCCGTTCTACGCCAGCTCCAGGGTGATGAGTGTTGGCAAAGAAATTCAGCGGCTATACTACTACAACGTAACCAAAGAGCTACATAGATACATTCCAGAGGTAATATCGGCCCTCGTGTTCCTTCTTGAGGGCATTGTAATATACAGTACACACAAATGTCTTGGGTGACTAAAACTTGAGCTCAACATGATAGGATATTATGCCTACTGGCGTAAGCTCGTTTGTTGATTTAATGAATACAAATATGAAAATGTACGTGAGAAAAATTAAATACACAGTTGTCATGCTATTTCGGCATTTGTTCGTAACGTCAAATATAGTAACATACTCTAGTCTTTACATCCTACTGTATTAGTGTAAAACCATACAACCTAGTCTGGCTTCGAGACCATGTGTTCGTACTATTTCGTAAATGGCGTAAATACTCAATTCTGAGTGATACACGCCATTAAAACCAGAACAACAACATTCACTTTCCCAGATTACAATTTGTATTAACGCCCGCTATCGACAAAAGACGTAACAGCTTGAGGTGGATGACGTCAGTACCGATAGCTCGGTTGAGCTGTAATGTTTTATGTACACACGACAATACAGAAGAGAATTGGGTACATAGGAAAGACCGGAAAGAAAGGCAGTAAAACTTGACATTTATGGCCCAATGGATAAAAGCTTATCAGACTAGGATCAGTGGCAAGACTGTGGTTGAAGTCTCTGCATGGTTGCAGGTGTTGTAGTGCCTCTATAGCAAGGCATTTAATCATTGTTTGTTCCGCCTTCGGACATTGATCTTTTGTGGTTGGCTGTTTACGAACACTCAAACCCTTTGCCATGTTTGCGGTCACATAATACTGATGATAATTTACGATTCAAAGAACTAGGATCATGTGAGCCTCTTGGAAAAATGTTCTAACCCCCGAAACCATGCACTTCTCTCTCATACCAGCTATTCCTATATTATGGTGAATAAGTACAAAAACAAACAAACAAACAAACAAAGAAACAAACGAATACCACGAAATCAACCGTGTGGTAGAAGAAAACACTATCATTTCTGATTAATATACCCTATATATATATATTTATCTGATTAGTATTCCCATACAATGTATTAAATTTTGTCTGTCACACTTTTTGTTTTGTCTCGTACACAGGTGAGTCCGTTCCGAGAGAAACTCTATAAGAAGTGCGCAGTGGTGGGAAACAGCGGAAGCCTCCTAAACAGCGGGTGTGGAAGCGAAATCGATTCCAGTGATATGGTTTTCAGGTATTGATGCACTCTGATATGACAATATTTATTTGTGAAAGAAACAGTCATTCTGTAGTGAGTATACATTAATTAGAAAAGTTGTGAAAGGATAGCATCGTCACCGAAAGGAATTTGCATGGCATGGATGTGATAAAGAGAGCAATGGTGTTATTTTATCAACACGTCATGATTCTTTACACTTTTTTTATTTTTAAGTACATTTTCAACGTTCGTTTGTTCGATACTTTTTTATCCTGATTGCATTCGACTTGGTGTTTCCCTTCAATGTAGGAAAAGCAGACGTGTGTGAGAACTATAGCACTCTGAGAGAGTTCGGGGAGGCCGTTGCGGCTTCATTTATTATACTGAATTAAAATACGGTCGTGCATTCAAATCAAGTTGGGAGCAAAACATCCATCGTTTCGGTGGGAATATGTTCAAAAGATTTGTTCAAGCGAAACTTTGTTTGTTACCGGGTGTTGTATGTGTGGTGGTTTTTTTTTTCTCAATACGTTACAGTTTTAACTTCGGGTCGAAGATAAGATAGAATGTGGTGAGCTATGTTAGGCCTTTGTCTGACAGATAACCCCTCCCCCTTTTCTGTGCACGCAGCACACTAAAGACGCCTTTGATGTGACTCATTTTGATCCAAACTTTTGTTAGTTACGATTCACACCAGTTATTGTCTGACGTCCTCTCTCTCTCTCTCTCTCTCTCTCTCTCTCTCTCTTCCTCCAAATAAAAGGACACAAATTGGGCTCTCCTCACATGCCCGCGAACAAACGCTGGCGGGTGTAGAAAACAATCCACAACAATTCGTTTGCGTGATTTTCTTTCTCTATTTATAAGTGAATATAAATGTACTTTTTTTGATCATCTGCTTATTCTTTATCACATATTAATGTATGTTTGGTTTGATAGTTTATTGAAATTGTGACTCGCAGCAATGAAATTGCTCACATTTGTACATAAAACGCATGATGAATACATAGATATAGACAAATTTATGTCTAATAGTGAATGTTTTATTTTATTATATTTCATTTTCCCTACATTAAAATCATAACTACTACCGCTAGTGAATCATTACGCTACCAATCAAAAGTGGAGCTACATTGTATTCGTGAAAAATATGGACGTCGCTGTTTCAATTGCATGTCTTTGCAGTGTATTGTGTGTGTGTGTTTACTTTACTCATTTCTGCATTTGAGTATAAAACATTGATTTTAAAAAGTACTTATATAAAGTACTTAAAGGGAATGGCTAGTTACTGATCAGTGGGAATGCTGGGGGATGATTGTAACAATCCTTGTGGGATTCATTTAAGAGTACATAGTATATCTATTGTTGTGTGAAAATTATTCGCAGCAGAATGGTCTCATATTCAAGTACTGTGCAGTTTAATGTTTCCAGGTTAGCGTGCCTGTACAGTGACGGGGCATTTAACTGCGCATTACTTGAATATGACACCGTTCTGAAGGAAATAATTTTCACACAACAGTAGATATATAATGTACTCTTAAATGAATCCCACAAGGATTGGAACAATCATCCCCCAGCATTCCCACTGATTCCCACTGATCAGTTACTAGCCATCCCCAGTGCCGTATATTAGGAGAGTCTGGCCAACTGCTAATTTGGACGCCATGTCGTTACCGCGCGTACTACGCGTCACAGGATTAGCGTGTACGCTCAGACGTAACAAAATAACCAAGCCAAATAAGGGGCAGTTAACAATGGGCATTGCGTATGAGCGCACTTCATAACGACATGGCGCCTATAGATCACGTGACCAGCTTTTGACCAATCACAGGCTTCAAAACACGTAAGCCAAAAACCGAGTTGGCCAGACTCTCTTAATACAGTATACGGCACTGGCCATCCCCTTTAAAAGTTATATAATTATGAATGCATGATGTTACAATATTATGTGATTTTCACTCTCCATATCATGTTTTTCTTTCCAGATGTAATGCTGCACCTATTAGGAAATTTGCTGAGGATGCCGGAAAGAAGAGCAATATTACAACATTTAATCCAAGCATATTTCACAAGAAGTAAGCGGTGGTGAAAGTGCTTCTTGTTGCCTAAACGCACCATTTAACATGTTTAAGCTCTTACAAATATAGTGGAAATAACGCCAAGACGAAAACAGAATCCGAACTGTACTTCTTTTTTTAGTCAATGACATATACTTATTCAGCCCCAATTTTTTAAGCCTTGTATACGGCGTGTCTTCATGTCTTCGTAAGAAGTTTTTTGTGTGTGTGTGTGTGTGTGTTACACTCGAGAATTCATGAAGTGCAGATGACTGCCGTTATAACTCAAGTCCTCAGAATCGACAGTTTCCCTTCGTTATACAGCGAAATTTCGTTGTAGCCGCACTGTGTAGGCACTCCAATATGCAAGTTGATCGTCATTATCTACATGTATTTAGTGTAACAACTGAGTAAGTGCTTTTATGAACAGAAAAATAGTTCAGCACTCTCTTATGAAATTGAAATTTTTCTCTGCCCAATCATATTTCTTTTCACACCCGCTTACAAGAGGGGTAATGTATCAGCGGTGTTGTATTGTCCAGACATACCGGCATTTGTTTCAGTAGCGCTCATTTTCAATAGCGATCGGAGAATTGATTTTTGGGTGGTGGTGTTTTTATTTGGTTGTTGTTGGTTTTTTTTTCATTACGTCGAAGCAATCACCTGTGACAATGTTAAAACATAGCTAACGCAATTTTCATCGTGAATCATTCTGTGACCAACTCTACCTCGTTCCACAGACCATTACTGTTTTGTTGTGTTGCGCAGGTTGAAATAATCGTCAGAAAATGGCAAAGGAAGTGCATCGTTATGCAGTTTGTAACGAAAGCATTATTTGGCAAAGGTAAAAACGTCTGTTCTTTCTATTTTTGGTCTGCCCCCCCCCCCCCCCCCCCCCCCACCCCACTTTTCTAAAGATTCAACGGCCTTACCAGACAAGAAGACTACGCTGCGTTTCGGGAGAATATCACAGAGTACCACGGCTACGTTTGGATGACATGTATCGGGGCGGCTTCCCTGTACAACGTGTGTCTGTCCACCGTGCAGGACGAGGCGAACACGGACCAAGCCGATCCCCGCCTCGTGGTGGCGCACTCCAATGAGTTTGTCAAATTCTGGAATTTCTGGAAGAGGAGAAACTTCACGAGTCAGCCGTCCACCGGTACCTATTTTTTTTTTTTCATTTTGTCTAACTTTTTATAAGTTTGTTCACAATTTGATGCAAGCAAAGTGGACATCGGAGTCGAGAATTAGAAAATTAGATAATGGCTACTAATAGATGTTATTTAAAAGTGTAATCGTTCGCCATTTTGCAAGTTGGTTTTAATAAATGTATTGAAATCAGAGAAGAAAGAGGTAGAAGATAAATCCAAAGCAGAATAAAGATAAGAAGATTATGGCGTTCTAAACCCCCACCATACACACTTTGTGCTCTCTCTTTCAACAACAACAATAACAACAAAATGGAGGGGGAGGGGAGTGGAAACAGAGGGGGAAAATTCACAACATCTATGACTTTCCACAGGATCCGTCCTTTTGATTCTTCTCGTCTAAGCTTGGGTAACGTCCATTGTCCTTGACCCCCCCCCCCCCCCTCCCCCCAAGCTCACACAAGGTAATTTTGTCGGATTCTTCTTTACAGGGTTCTACATGGTACACGTAGCGATGCAGTTGTGCGAGGAGACACACGTCTACGGTTTCTGGCCCTTCCCTCTGCGGCTGGACACGGGGTTCGAGCGGGTACCTTACCATTATTTCGACGACGTTCTGCTAGAAAAGAAACACGGAATGAACAGCGAATTCTCCAACCTCCTACAGTACCACGAGCTGGGACTCTTACGACTACACACGGGGAAATGCCGGGGAGGATAGCGACGAGCTAATGGGGTATTAAACGCCCCCGCTCTTCAACTTTTTTTTTGCCACTGTCAGCTGCTGTAAATCCTGATGTCAGTGTTTGAGATGCTGAGAATGTTTAAGGGGCGTGGCTACCAGCATAGCCGCGAGTGAGGTGAAACCATTCCGTCTATAAATCTTCGTGTGTGCTTGCTTATGCATGGACTCTGTCGTTGAGGAACAGAGCAAAACGTAGGTGGAGTTGGAGAACCGGTGACGCGTCCATACACACTTGTCGCGATGGTGATTTTTGTCCACCGAGAAACATTACTACAGAGAGGGTTATGGTACGATGAGGATTACCGTAAAGATGGTGAAGAAGCGATTGAGAAGCATTGTGATGAAAAACTAGAACAGGGAGAACCTCTGATGAAGATCAGGGCCGGTGCTGCCGTGTACTTTTTTAGAAGTGAAGGGGCACAGCTTATGGGAAACAGGGACGTCAATTCAGTGTGAGGATGGCGGGGGGACATTTTGGATGACGGGTAATTGTGTCGTAGAATCGGCTGACAAGCAATTTTAAAAAGGGCTTGACATTTTCTGACGCCACTTCGGGGATTAATCGATTGAGAAGAAAAGGTCTCGTACTTTTAGGTGCCATTTTCCCTACAAAACTCGGCTGACAAGCTTCACTGTTTTTTTGATGCCTCTCCTCTAACAGCATCGGCTGCTGACGACAAAAAATCTAACCCTATATTGTTTTTTTTTCTGCAAAAACCCAAGTGTGAGGGGATATGTCGTGGTAAGAACCTATGTATTGTGCAAAAAAAAAGAAGAAGAAGTGGTTGCGCCGGCCCTGAATATTAAGTAACAAGTTCACTGAGAAGCAATAGTGATGAGGTCGAAATGTTGGTGATTATGATGGTCAACATGATTAAAAATTATCAAGTTAGGGGAAAGAGTCAGTACTGTTGATTGACTGTGTGTTCTAATCGTGATGGAAGTATGACGAAGACCAACGGGCGCTCATACGTATGACAAAATGAAGGCTTCATTCGGAGGGCGATGACGTTCAAGGTGCTGAAGCTTTTTGTAATGAGGTGAATAAGATGAGGACGACAAAAAAGTACTTAGTCACTTTTATCACTTTATAATTGCCAAAAGTCAAACTTCGTCAGCTGACTTTGGATAGTGAGACTCCGGTAAGGATGACGTCACACTGGCCCGAAATTGATGGCCATACAAACATGGAATTTACATTTTTTGCGTGAAGTTATCTCCGAACTTGGTTACAAGCCAGTCAAAGGCCAAAGTACGATCTTTTGCTCGAGGACGGAGAAACTCTACGCGCCGTTATAGGAGGGTTTTGAGATGCCTTGATGAATATCCCGATGTATTTACGATCAGGGCCGGAATTTGAGCATTCCCATTTACCTATACATGTAGTAGTGTACATCGTTGCTCAACATCGGGACAGTGTGAAGCCTATGTAAAGTATGTTCCAAAGAAATAAATTGTCTCTCTTTCGTGAGTTCTCACTTATTTTCGATTGAAGCTATGCGACAGATCAGTATTTAAGATTGTATTTGTAAGTTAAAGGACAAGTTCACCTTCATAAACATAAGGATTGAGAGAATGTAGCAATATTAGTAGAACACATCATTGAAAGTTTGAGGAAAATCGGACAATCCGTTCAAAAGTTATGCATTTTTGAAGTTTTTGTGCAGTAACCGCTGGATGAGAAGACTACTGCAATGTGTGAATAACTTAGATGTCACATGCGTACAACAATATAAGGAAAATATAAAGAGAATTTCACAAAATTTCATCTTTTGAAAAAAGTACACATTCCCCCGACTCGTTATCGACAAATGTTATGGGTAATATCATTCCCCCTGCCTTTAGAAAGAGGCAAGTCAAGTGCTCTTTTATTATGCGAAAAAAGTGAAAATATGTTGAATTTTCTTTACATTTTCTTTATACTGTTGTACGCATACGACTCACAAGCTGTAGTAGTCTCCTCATCCAGCGGTTCCAACACAAAAATTTTAAAAATTCATAACTTTTGCATCGAATGTCCAATTTTCCTCAAACTTTCACTGATGTGTTCTACTAATATTGTTGCATTCTCTCAATCCTTATGTTTATGAAGGTGAACTTGTCCTTTAAACGATCGAGTACGAGGAGTAAAATATTCCTCGATATGTCGTTTTCTTTCTTTTTATTTATTTATTTTTTGGCTATGTCTTTATGACAAATTCAATCACCTTGATGATTATTTTAACGACATTTGAAGTTGTTCTTGTTGTCAGATTTTTTTTTTTTACAGAATAATACGGAATAATGATGTCAGCAATCAACATTCACTTCAAAGCTTTGTTGGCGGTTTCGCGTAATGTAACTTCCTCAGGGTATTAAGGTATAGCCATGGTTTATACGATCTTTCTATCCCTCTCTCTCTCTCTCTCTCTTTCTCACTATCTACCTCAAATATACTCCAAACAATGTGCGCAGACTATTTTCATGGAGTTTATAAGAGTAGACTGATGAAAGCTCATTTCCATGAAGGTTTGAGAGTAAGGGTAATTTCAATCAGGTCGCTTGTACCGCTGTATGCTGTAGAAATCTTCATCTCTGCTTGTATTGCGGTACGAGGGACTCCAGGGCCCTGTTTTATGAAGAAATTGATTATGAAGTTGATTTCAACTACAACTGTATAAGTCTATGTCAGCCTGTCTGTTAAGGAAATTTAAAATCGATATTATCTTTTGATAAAACGGGGCCCTGTTATAACGAAGTCATCGAGAGCGGCATTTTTCTTTCAATATATTAAAATATTGTTTTTTTAACCGAGCAGTAAATTAGGTATACAGAGATATATAGGTGATCATTAAGGGCCTGAATTTTTACTTCGCTGTAATCGAGAATTCCACTGTAACCGCCTTCGTTATAACGAGAGTACACTGTATACTGTATTTATTACCTAGAGTACATGGCTCACTGGGATGTAAAAAGAATGCGCATTTCTGTCACATACCACAATGGTAACTCGGCAATAAACATGTCAGGGTCTTTCTTCTTGAACAAACGGAACTACAGTTTTTACTCATTGTGAGCCGCAATGATTATGCATAAGTATATTCCTGAAGCAGTGATTTTAATTAAAAAAAACTGGACGGTATCATTTTGAAACTGTTTTCGTAGTGACTAAATTCCTTGCAACTTTCAAAAATTGCAGGAATCTTTATGAAACTAGCCATACATGTGACGACATAGATCACGTGATACGCCGAAGTCATTTCATTGGTCCCAGTGGAAACATTCCCCCACCCTTTTCTTTATTTATTTCAGTTTTTAATGAGTTAACAACACATCTGTTGTCGTGAACAAACTTTCACGATCAAGCTGACTTTTAGATGCTTACTTGTTATTTAAAAGATGATGATTAGAAAAAAAAACAATGAGAATAAATTATTTTATGAGCGTTTTTTCCCAATGATGGTGGAGGCAATATCCTCTTTAATCCAGCATTGCTGAAGAAAAAAAAAGAAAAAAAAGAATTGAGATAATTACATATACAAGCAAATATTAGCGGTTAGAAGGAGCTCGTGCGTTTGCTGACATCTTGGTCTTTCGCTAGTACGTTTATGCCCAGACTATTTGGTTGTGGATAGTTATGTTAAGGGATAGCCGCGATGAACAATGCACTGCCAGTTGTACAAAGATGTTCCATTTACATTGTAATGATATATCATTTCACGTTAGCAGAAAGAACAAGTTATTCGTCTCTGTTAATATACCGACAGTAAACCTATCATGTCAGTGTTAGTGTAGGCCTCTAATTAAGGAAAATCGTGCTCGTTATTTACTACTACTACGACAATAGTAATAGTGATGATGATGATGATGATGGGAAAAATAATAATAATGATAATAATACTACTACTATACTTCTACTACTACTACTACTACTACTACTAATAATAATAATAGTAATAAAATTAGTAATGATAATATTAATTATAATCATTATTATTATTATCATCATCATTATTATTATTATCATTACTACTATTTCTACCATTACTATCATTATTATTGTTATTATTATCAATATTTCAAGTTTCAAAAGGAATGACGGTTAGTGGTCTCAGCACCAGCAACGCAGTCAAATGCATACTAGTAATTTCATCTGTGCATGTTTAACTGTTCATCGCTCATTACACAAAATCATCCTTGGGGAATTTCGTCCGTCCCGTTGATACGAAAGAACAAAATTTTCTTTTACGTCGTAAAAAAGAAAATGAAATGACATGCTGCCTTTGTTGCGTAGTCAAAGTAGGTTTACTTCCGTGCGTGGGCCTCTTAGAAAATTAGAAATAGACCTACCACTTTATAGAGGATTCACAGAGGTAGGAACGCAAAACACGAACTGCTGAGCTCCGTTTCACATGCGTCCCTTTACGAGTGCAATTTACGACTCTAATAATATTATTGTTATATCTCGACAAATGTAAAAAAAAAAAAAAAATCGCATTTTCACATTGTTGAATGTATTCGTTCTGTGGAAGCTTATTTTATTAACTACTTTGTAATCTGAAATTTTTGTATTGACTATGCATCGATGATGTTGTATAATTAAATATGTACTAAATAAAGTGACCTGTTATTATACCAATGCTGTAAAAATGTTAGTTTCTACTTGTTTTGTCTGTGTTTGTTCCCTTGCGTTGAAACCCCCAGGAAAATACCAAAGAAATAATCGCAAAAGGATGACAGATGTCGTATCAATGTGGGTTTTTTTTTCATTCGTTTCTCATCAGTCGCAAATCATAGAATGTCACTGATAAAACAAGAGGAATTTTACATTTCACACTTTCGTCAGCTTCATTGTTACAGCACATTTGTTCCCACACTGTGAAAAACACGTACAGAAATATGCTTTAACCAAACGAAGTTCACTATTGATAGTTTCAACAACAACAAAAAGGAAAAGAAAATTGGCGCAAGGGTTTGAAAGGTAAATGTTTGTGAGTACTTAAGCTGTGGAAGGATTCTGGTGCCTTACCACGGACACTTATTTTGGCAAGAAATGGCTGGAATCAAAGTAGTTACCTGGTGAGATCGAGGCAAGCTGTCAATATCACTTTTATTTTCATGTTGACCAGAACGTCTTAGCTGACAGGGATGCATACATGAATACACGCTTTTCAGAAGGAGGAGCATCTGGTCTCGACCTTCGTGGTGACAGGGGACGTAACAACCTGATTCCATGTGTTGAACCTATCAGTACCAAAATGAGCATGTATTTACTGTGTTTCGTTTTTGGCCGAAGCCAGCTAAAATAACAGGCGTTTAGCTTAGCTTGTCGGCAGGTATAACACACGTCAACATCCCTTTTGCATAGGTATGCTAGTACAAAGGTTGTTTGTTTTGGAAAAAGCAGTCTTCATCGTGTTCGTCATCCATATTGAGAAACGACATTGCAAAGGGTATTATGTCATCCCGCGGCGAATTTTTCAAAACATTTTTCCTTGAAAATACGTATATCGTTGGCAAACAATATAAGGTATAGTAATTCGTTCTCTCTTGGAAAGTGTCATCCATGCTGACCTTGATATGCACCGTAAAATTTATACATTATGATTTAAGGAAAGGAACATTTAGATGTAGACTCGTGTCGTGGAAGGATTTCTTCGTCAGTTCATTCTTGTCTACAATGATAGGTATAAATATCTATGTTTACAAAAGTGAAGTTTTATTCTCATAAAATCACAACGTCATACCTTCTACAAACAGACAAATCAGTTGACAGAACTTCATTGAGCAATGGTATATGCAGATTTGACAAAAAGACTACAGTTATACAGTGGCATGACATCTACCTATAGTAAGTTAGACGGTATGTGTGTGATTAATCAAAAATATAATCGGTATGATATCATCGGTATGATATACAGTCATTCAAATGTCATTATTTTCACATGACTTGTAATTGGTGCTAAGCCACGTACAGGTGTGTGGTGAAAGGAATATCAGTCTGCTCTTCCGCAGGGAAACATAACCCCATGCTAAAGAGAACTGAAATAAATAGATTTAGAGAGATTTACCCGTAAAAGACTGGGGGCATCATGGCCCTCTCCGGACATTTTGAGATAACTTCCAGAATTTATAAGATCTCATAACTTCATGACTTTTCTTTTAGAGTCGTACGCACCTTTTGATACCTAATTTGCGTATAATAACCTGCAGCGGTTACGGTGTTACGTAACATTTTACTGTCACATGTCAGTAAAAAATGGGATATTTGTATGTGTTTAAGTGTATAATGAACTAGGTTTTACGAGATTCTGATGTGTTATTTCTGTTTTTCTTGCACAGTTTGTTTTTCAGCTTTTAAAATCTGTTCTGAATGTAAACAGTAGAAAACAATAGAAAACATAGGAAATAAAAACAATAGTTAACAGAAGAAATACCGAGATACCGGAATTTCATATGCATAACGAGTTTAACTGTTTAATTAATTACCTAACGTTAGGTCTTAGACAATCATTTTTCTTACAAATACATATCAAGCAACTTCCTTTCACATATTTCACATAAGGAATCACTAGCAACCATATTGGCACAAAATAAACAAAAAATAAAAAGAATCCCACAAAAATTAGCATATTTGCATAATTAATTAGCCTCGGAGAGAAAATGATGGTAAGTTTTTTTTTTTTTTTTTTTTTTTTGTAAAATCAGCTATGCATTCTTGTAGGGTACGTCATAAACTAGGTGCATGTTGAATTTGGCAAGTCCATGGCCGAGATCTTAGCAGGGGCGGATCCAGGAATTCCGTAAAGAGGGGGCGCGTTTACAAAATTAAAGGGGGGGGGGGCGCACGCACCCCTCCCCCATTTTTTCTTTTTATTTCTTTTGTTTCAACAAAAAATAAAGGGGGGGGGGGCGTGCGCCGGTTGCGGTCCTCCCTGGATCCGCCCCTGCTTAGGGCCTCCAAAATAGCCCAGTCTTTTCAGGGTTAAACCAAAGAGGACACAGAACAAGCACGTGGAACTGCACTTGAGTCACAGCACATTGGTATCACAACCACCAATAACGCAAATTGACGATTTTACTTCATCACCTACCAACTCACCCAATATATTTTATATAAACGAGTAAGGAAACAGCATCCATTTTAAATACGCTGGTTTCGTCACATGGACAGGAATGTCTGTCTATGACTCCTCTTCAGCACCAGTGAATAAACGCTGATGAGTTTAAAACGTAAGAATATGCAAATTTAAGTGAATTACATGGCATTATTGCAGCGAGTTTCATCAGTAAAAGTGTAACTAATACTTTATTCATTTATGCTATCATTACTAATGTTAGTAGCAGTGATGATGGGAGTCATATTCCTCTGTGTATTTGCTTCAGAGTTGATCATATTTGAAATCGTCATGGATTCTTTTTTTTTTTGCCGATGAAATAGGTGAATTAGCATATATTACGAAAGATAATTCTTCTGGCGAGATCCACTCTGGAGTCTTTATGATTATTATCTTCTTTCACACCACTGGAGGAATCACTAACCCTGACGGAGAGTACTGTCTGTTGGAAAGCACGTCAAAAATGAGTTGTTCGTCCTATCTTTAATTAGGGTAGATTATAAACACATCGTTTATTTTGAAAGCTTCACTCGAAGTCTATAATATTGGCTTTCACTCCATCTGCACTCGTAGGTCCTGACGGAGAGGAGTGTCAGTGGATTCCTGCCGGTGCAGACAGCACGTCAAAAATGAGTTGTTCGTCCTATCTTTAATTTTCCTTTTTTTTTATTGATTCAATATTGCGTTCCGCCGTCTCGAGACAGCTCCAGATGAACTTCAGCAGCTCGGTGCTCCTCTCCACATCTTCTTCATGGCTATTGTGTGTGTAATTTTCCATTAAGATCATGTCCTCCTCGGGAATACTTCGGAACAATTCCCTTGGATCCCGCCCGTCACTTTCCATTTCGGTTTTATGCGTGAAAACGTATTTGAACTTCACACCTTTAAAAGATAATGAGAAACAGAGAGGGACAGAATTAGGGGAAAACAAAAGGAATAAATACAAACGCAGAATGCCCATACATACTTATATTGCTGGTTGAAATATCACACAGAAACGCCAGTGTATAATGACAGAAAAATAGAAGTTTCAACTGTTAAAGTGAAACTTATGTCGGTAAATATTAAAAAACGATCCATTATTCAAAGCTTAATCATTTTTATTTGCGAGATACTGTAGTATCGTTTTCAATCAAATGTGCATATTACATTTCTGATTACGTCACTGTCTCATGAATTCCTATTGGTTTTCACATTATATACAATACACTTTTTTAGATCTGCAAGTTACCAATCACGACTTCGAAAAGGACATGTGATGTTGACTTGATTTGTGAGACAGTTGTGAGGGTGGGTATGCTCTTATTACAATACCATAATTTACAGGTATGGATACAACTTGTAGGGTGGAACATGTGAAATCTAGAATCTCATATCTGTAACATTACTGTCTGCTTTTACGAAGAAATATGTTGCTCTCTCTGTCTGACGGCTTTGCTTTATTTTGATTGCTGTAAACAATAACTTGAGTTGAGTTTCATTTAGATATCCCAAACTTACAGCTCCATCATTGAAAGAAAACAAAATTAATTTTTCATTATTTTCATTTTTTTTTATTATGTACCTCAACTTCTCTCTCTGCAAACTAGACTTGTGTTCGGATAAGACATCATTATTATCACGAAATATGGGTTTCGCGTTTTTGTATTATATATAAGTATGTATAAAAATGTCAAAATTGTACGCTTTTTCACACATCATCACGCAGTCATTGAGTGATCACTGCATGGCACATATAGTTTGTGGAAACTCGCCCTTGAAAAGAAGCGTATCAAATTCAAAAAGTTTCTCTCCCCCCCCCCCCCCCCCCCCAACACACCACACACATCTGTAAGATACCAACTTCGCAATATCGGCTTCATTAGAAAATATTTGAACCGATCTTCTACTGAAAAATTAGTCCATGCTTTGATATCCTCTAGGCTCGATTTTGGAAACTCCGTCTTATTTAACTTACCACAAACTCAGCTCTCCATGTTACAGAGGCTTCAAAATGCGGCAGCACGCATCATTACACTATCCAAGAAGTACACTCACATCACCCCTATTTTGAGATCACTTCATTGGTTACCAGTCAAAGATCGCATTATTTTTAAGATTTTACTTCTGACTTTTCATTGCATTCAGGGCGCTGCTCCTCAGTATAACATTGACTTACTCCATAATTACATCCCTGCTAGATCTCTACGCTCATCCAACTCCGGTTCTCTGATAATTCCAAGATTCACTACAATATGGGGCACACGTGCAGGGGCGTCACCAGCTTTTTTTCAAGGGGGGTGCGTTTTGACCCTTATGTAACGAGATTTTTTTTTTTTTTTTTTTTTTTTTTTGGACAGACATTTGGAATATAGGAAGCTCTCAATCCCTAGACTTTTACTATTGTTGAGGGAAACCAAGCGGGGAAAGGGCACCGGCATAGCTAGGATTTCATCTTTTACAGTAAAAAACTACCATTTGGAGCTATATTTTTTCGCTTGGAAATAAAGGGGGGAGGGCGCACAGGGCGCAGCTCCCGGCAATTACTGGCAGCAACATCAGGAGAAAGGCATAACAATTAAATGCGAGCGAGCGGAGCGAGCGAGCTTGAATATTTTGACATTTTACAGTAAACAAAAACCCTGCCGTTTGTTGCTATATTTTTTCGCTTTGGATATAAAGGGAGGGGGCGCACCGGGCGGAACTGCTGGCAATTACTGGCAGCAACATCAGGTAAATTGCATAACGATTAAATGCGAGCGAGCGAAGAGAGCGAGCTTGAAAATTTTACATTTTACAGTCCAAAAACTGCCGTTCTTAGCCATATTTTTTCGCTTTGGAGATTAAGGGAGGGGGGCGCACCGGGCGCAACTGCTGGCAATTACTGGCAGCAACATCAGGTGAATTGCATAACGATTAAATGCGAGCGAGCTTGAAAATTTTACATTTTACAGTCCAAAAACTGCCGCTATTAGCCATATGGCTATTTAGCCATGGAAATTAAGAGGGGGGGGGGGGGGATGGAGCGCATGCCACCGGGCGCAACTGCTGGCAATTACTGGCAGCAACATCAGGTGAATTGCATGGCGATTCAATGCGAGCGAGCGAAGAGAGCGAGCTTGAAAATTTTGACATTTTACAGTAGAAAAACTGCCGGTTGTAGCTATATTTTTTCGCTATAGAAATTAAGGGGGATCGCACCGGGCGCAACTGCAGACACATTACTGGCAGTAACATCAGGGGAATTGCATAAAGATTAAATGCGAGCGAGCGAGGAGAGCGAGCTTGAAAATTTTACATTTTACAGTCCAAAAACTGCCATTCTTAGCCATATTTTTTCGCTTTGGAAATTAAGGGAGGGGGCGCACCGGGCGGAACTGCTGGCAATTACTGGCAGCAACATGAGGTGAATTGCATAGCGATTAAATGCGAGCGAGGTTGAAAATTTTACATTTTACAGTCCAAAAACTGCCGTTCTTAGCCATATTTTTTCGCTTTGGAAATTAAGGGCGAGCGCATGCCACCCGGGCGCAACTGCTGGCAATTACTGGCAGCAACATCAGGTGAATTGCATAACGATTCAATGCGAGCGAGCGAAGAGAGCGAGCTTAAAAATTTTGACATTTCACAGTAGAAAAACTGCCGTTTGTAGCTATATTTTTTTCGCTTTGGAAATTAAGGGGGGAGGGCGCACCGGGCGCAACTGCAGACAATTACTGGCAGTAACATCAGGGGAATTGCGTAAAGATTAAATGCGAGCGAGCGAAGAGAGCGAGCTTGAAAATTTTACATTTTACAGTCCAAAAACTGCCGTTCTTAGCCATATTTTTTTTCGCTTTGGAAATTAAGGGAGGGGGCGCACCGGGCGGAACTGCTGGCAATTACTGGCAGGCAGCAACATCAGGTGAATTTGCATAACGATTAAATGCGAGCGAGCTTGAAAATGTTACATTTTACTGTCCCAAAACTGCCGTTTGTAGCTATATTTTTTGCAGTAAGGGGGGGGGGGGCGCATCGTGTGGAACTGCCGGCAATTACTGGCAGCAACTTCAGGAGAATGGCATTACGACTAAATGCCAGCGAGCTGAGCTTGAAAATTTTGACATTTTACAGTCCAAAAACTGCCGTTTGTAGCTATACTTTTTCGCTTTGGAAATTAAGAGGGGGCGGGGAGGGGGGGGGGGCGCCCGGTGCGCCCCTCTCCCCTGGATCCGCCACTGGTAGTCAAGGGTGTCGGTTTATGTTCATGACTGGGGGAGGTATGACCAGCGAGGTGGCGTCGAAGTGACCAATTATGGGAAGGATGTCCAAAATCTCTATGTATATAGTCAACACTGTATAGAATACACTTGCACTAGTAGATATTTATGTATAAAATCAGCGCTGTAAGAACCAGGGGTGCGAATTGCTTTTGCCCACGATTTTTTCTTTTTTTTTGTTTTTGTCCCCGATGCAAAATTAAAAAAAAAAATGAATAAATAGATAAAAAATAATAATCATTTAGTATCCGGCGTTGAGGTCGCTCGCAGACTGAAGGTTTTTTTTTTTTTTAAGGGTCTGAAGGGGGGTGCGTTCGCACCCAACGCAACCCTCCCCCCCCCCCCCCCCCCCCCCGGTGACGCCCATGACGTGCCTTTGGCCATGCTGCTCCCACCTTATGGAATAACTTACCTTCAGCCGTAAAAAATTGCTCTTCATCAGACTCCTTTAAAAGCAGTCTAAAAACTCACTTGTTTAAAGCCTCAATTTGATTACTCATTACATGTATTTGATATTTGTATGTCTTTTATCTCCTTCACTTTCTCTTCCTTCCGCGCCTAGAGCACTCTGCAGAGTGGATTTGGCGCTATATAAATCATATCAATCATTATCATTATTATTTACACACTTATTTTCCTCGCTCACTAAAATAGAGAAATTTAAGGAAAAGAAAAATTCTGGAGCAAGACACTTACCACACAACTTTTCTACTTCTTGGGAAAAATTCACTTAGAAATGTCTTCATATCGTTGGTAGCGTTTTCGTCTCTGTTAGAATATGAATTAAGAATAACATGAACGGACAATCCCTGTAACGAATCAGAAACAAATACTTCACAATGTCACGTTTAAACTAAGCTGCTCATTGAAATTCAGAAAACCCTCAATTATTATTCCATGTCCTTAGACGCCTTCAATCCGACCATTAACGCAAATTGGAAATTAATTCCCGACAAAACTTTGTCATTTCAAGACACAAGGGTCTTTAATATTCCATCTGAACAATCTCATGAGGACATGCTGTCAATGCTGACGGCAATGATAACTATTATCATCGTTTATTTTCCTATCATTTTAATCATTGCCGTTTCAACATCTTCCCTCATTCACCAAGAGTAGCCTCAATATAGAGTATGATATGTAAGAATTGTTCTCTCAGATGGCTCTGATGATGATCTAGATAGTAGTCCAAAAGTACAACCTCCCCTTTTCACAAGGGGTAAGGTAAAACATCTCGTGGGCGTGTGAAAGGACAGGGCCGAATTCGAACATGAAAAGCCTAAATTGCATAGACAAGCTTTGCGGCAGGAGATTGAAATGAACTTCAATTCAAAAGATGATTGTGGCGGTCTTCCTGCAATAGAGATCTATTAAACAATTCACTTTGCAATAGAGGTAATAGTACAGTGAGACTCTACCGTGTCATCTGACGCGGTACAAGCAGCTGCGATGAAAAAAAAAATATCCAGGATAAAAAAAAAGAAAAGAATAGAAATCCTTTCTGCGAAATGAGATTATTCATGATCGACGGGACGAATCAATTTCAAACTTGATCAACACTGATCAATATCTGCCCTTAGCCAGCCTTACTAATGACACACTAACAGAATACTTGATGACCCAACAGATAAACAGCTATTATGTGATAGTCATAGAGTACAGGGCCCTGTTTTATGAAGAGTTATAATTGATTTATCGGAATATATCGCTGATTTTGTATGGTAAGTCTATGTCAGCCTGTGTTGTAAGAAAATTTATAATCGATTATATCTTTTGATAAAACGGGGCCCAGAGGCTGACAAGTCTCGTGTAGTTTCTTGCCCCCCCCCCCCCCCGAAGATTTTTTGAGTTCTCATGCATGATTATAGGGAAAGAAATTGAATACATGAGTCCCACACTATAATGATACAGTGTACAGTAAATTATGTTCCGAGACTAAAATGATAAATTATGTTAATGTAGCATACATCCGCCTCCCACGTGTCGATTGGCTGATTGATATTTAATATTCAGGTAGTGAAACTTCTGCAATAATTCATCTGTGGCTAAAATATTCATTGATTGCAATTGTTTTCCCGTTTTCAATTTTAGAAAAGTACTATGAAGTCACTGTAATAAAGAGAAACATGTTGCTTATGATGCCTGCAACATTCACTAAGTTTGATTTTGTCAAAGTGTGGTCTCACCTTGTATCAGCCACAAAAATAGGACAATGTATTCTTTCTCCAAAGTCCACTTTGTCCCCTGAAACAGAAGTGGTAAATTTACAATCAATTTTCCTTTGAGTCTACACAGCAGAGCATAGTTGCCCTGTAGATGTTATAATTGATAGGTTTTACGGCAATCCGATACAATGTGATACGTAATTGAGTTCACTATTAAGCCAGTTTTGCTTCTGTTAATAAACGTGGGAGAGAAGCAGAATTTCGTTGTTTACCTTCGACATCATTGACGTGCCTTCTATATCATTGATTTTGCTTTTACAAATTCTCTTCTAGAGAAATGCTCAAGTTCTATTGGTCATTTACCAACGTAACCCAAACACACACAGACACACACACACAGACACACACACACACACACACACATACATGACATACACGAGCTACTCAAAGATGAAACCAAGATTCCGTTTTCTCTGTGTGGCTGTTTGTGTGTGCGTGTGTGTGTGTGTGTGTGTGTGTGTCTGTCTGTCCAATACTTTATTTCTTTCGCGGGGGTTCATATCTTTTTTTCACAGTAATATAACAACTGGATGCTTAGAAATTAGCCTTTTCTTTTTCGTGAGCGCTGTTCTACACTACTAGTAAATTATGGCGCAGCACGAAATGGAAGAATGGTGTGATGCACACCATGACACTGAGTGGCCGTTATGGCATGGGAAATGTCTTTGAAATCATCTTATTCAGTCTAAATCCATTGTATGAAAAAGAAAGTTGAGCATTTTCTGAACCATACTTACAGCTATGTTTTAAAGTATACGTATACCCTAGCTTTGCAGCTTTTCTTTTCTTTTCTTTTTTAACGAAAGCTGAAATAAAATTACTGCAGTATTCTGATCACCCGAAGAATTCACGTATTTTTATCTAATTTCGAGTCAGAAAAATAATACGATAAAGTAAAAATTCAGCTGTAGTTGGACGGAGAATACTAGGTTCTTACTCAATTGATCCATATATTGAGTGGTAATATCCCTGTAATCCGATAGGCCTCTGTTGTCGAAGAGCGTTATACTGTTTGTCAGGTGATACGGTATTTTTCCTGGTGTGTAACTCCCACCTTCCATCGAGTCATAGGATTCGTCAGCGTGCTTGTGGTACTTGCCTGCAGTATGATAATTGCGACAGGCAAATTATATAGGCAATGGACCAGTGACTACACAGCACATATATATCAAATATTACACACATGTATATGTATATCTATACATGCACGGAACTTGCAAATCATGGGACAAGTTCAACACTATGGAGGAGAATATAGTTTGTTTGATTTTTTTAAGTTCGGTTACACAAGACAATATGATGGTAGGAAGCATGATAGGTAAAATAATGTATTATATTCGGATCATGTTAATGTATTAAAGTGTAGCATTTTGTTCTTAAAAAACAGAAGAAGAAGAAAGCCAGCCAGATAAGGACTGCCAGGATAATTGTTAAACTGTGACACTGCCATCAGCCATGCCCTGTGTGTCGCTGGCTTCTCCGAGAGACTTCTACATTTATCTACTACGTGATTAGATTTTATTTCGACTATTTATGTACCAGGCAAGAAAAAGTTGAAAGGCAAATATTGATATCAAATATCAATACAAATATAACACGAATGATATGCTCTGTGCATATAGCATATCACCTACATTAACCTGAATTAGAAACGTGACAAAGCAATAGATTAGTGTATCAATACACTGAAAAAAGGAAGAAAAGCAAGCAGCACGTGCATGTGATTTGATAGCAAAGAAAGGTTACAGCGGGTGAGCTAAAATCTAATGTAGAATGCTTTTGAGCAATTTCCGGGAGGGAAAATCTACTCCATCTTCCAAATAGCATCAACATACAACAAATAGATAAGAAGACTATAGTACGAGTTTATCACCGTCGACAAAAACATATCTATGAATTTGTAAGTTTACATGAAGCAACGACATTGATCACATGCAAGCAGACATTGATGGTCATTGGTCGTGCTTTTTTTTTTCTTTTATAATTTTTGATTGTATAACACAGTATCCGGAAACATATTATATGAAATCCACAAGCTGCAGTATCAACCAAGCATGCAAGGTTTACGCAAACTTCTCAACGTAGATGGTATGAGCTGCATGTAATTGCTATTGCGCCATTCTTTTTTTTCTGTTAATATATTAGTGCTATTTTGATTCATAACGGAACACTATTAATATAATATTACGTATTGTCTTAATACAGGCTCCATAATGTCTCCATCACATTAGCAGACTAATACAGAAATGGGTTGATGACGATATTAAACATAAAATGTCAAACCCCACAAAATAATAAAAACGTAAAAGAAATGAAAACCTAATTTGATTAAAGATTGATTTGAAATTCCTTTATTTCTCAATAGAACCTTGCTGACACAATATCATGGATTTCGATACATGCGATTAAAATCATATCTTATAATGAAATCAATTTAAAAAAAAAAGAATAAACGTCACATTTCTCCTGTTACACCAAGATGCATCCCATCACCAACATCACGTTATGGGCAGCACTTGATGCAATGACCTCATTTTTTCTTCAACTGGTCAACTTGTTCACAGTAAAGTATTCCAAGTTTTCACCGATAAATGTCCATGGAACAGTTAAAATAAGTTAAATATTAAATATGTCACAGCAAAGAAAAGTGTATTACCTGTCAGGGCGAGCATGACCGAATTGACAAAGGACGACTTGCCGGCCATCATCACACCAAATAACCCGAGATTCACCTTTTTCACTTTAAGTTCACTTTCCGTTGCATCACCATGCTTGTAGGATTGTATTCGTGTCCTCAGTTTTTCCAGCGGTTCTCGTGACGCGACTGAAGAAGGGAGACACAAAATACTTCGCTACATAATACACGTAAGATTAGTTTTCTAGTATACAGTTTGTATTCATATCGACAGGTACATTACATGGGATGTCAAAACAACCCTTGGTATATTCCTATTGAACCGATCACATCCACCCTACCTGAGTAACACAAGCTGTGCTTCTGACCTATGCTCCTCTACTTTGTTTCCTATCACTTTAATTAATTTGCCATATGTTCCAAATGGCATTAGAATATACGTTTCGATTGTTTTTGTACGTTAAAAAAGGACAGATGTAATTGCATAGTATCAATCATTACAACTCAGCTATGCTCGTTATTCATAACGCTATGCTCAAAGTGAAAATAAAGTCGAATCGAACCTTTGCAGCACCATGTCCGTTCCTCACACGACACCTACTGCCAATCCAATACAAGAATCTATACGCATTAATAGTTGATAGAGCCCTAGCTGTCAAGAACTGCTTCGAACTTTGAAAGAGATTCATACGACATCTCGGAGTTCAACTATTTTTGCTAAACGCAGAAATGAAATTATTGTGTGTTCATTTTCGTCGAAGACACCGGACTTGAAAATACATTTCGAAGTGCGCTCTATTACTACATATTTACAGTGATTAGTGATATATTACCTTATTCTTTATACCTATTGGTGATTATCAATTCTAATCATTAGCATGACCTGCCCTCCCCTTGGTGAAACAAAGGTTTATGTTTGTTGATCAGCATGTGCGCGCCTGTAAAATAGCGACTGACTGGAATGCTCTCCAGGTCGGAGTGGAGAGTGAGCACTGACAGTGCTGGCGGGAAAAAATGTCTAGTGATCGGGGTAATGATAATAGTGTGTTAAGCGCATTTAGAAGTCTGAAATGCGCTATATAAAAAACTAGCTATTATCATATTATCATTATTCTGAAATATTTTGTGCCATCTCCTCCCATGAATCAGTTTTCTTCCAACAGGATGTTCATTAGGATGTCCTTCGCTGCTCTCTCTCTCGCTCTTTTTTTCTTTATCTCTAAATACTCTCTCGATGCCCGACAGAACTTCGATAACTCGTATATCGGGCCAGCTCTATTCAGGAAAGTTATGATCTTTCATATGAAAGCGAAATTATGAGTAGTGATCTCAAATTCAATCACATCTTTTCAATGCCCAACTGCTCTCATAATAATGCAGTTTTCATTGTCATTTCAATTATCCCTGCCATTAGTTTGCCATCGCATTTCAAAATCATCCTCATGCATTATGGATTGTGATAATAATCCTTCTTGTTTGTCAAGTAAGTCAAATTTTCATATACGATGCTATATCAATTTGTTACATTGATATCAGGTTAAAACATATTGCATCCATTCACTCATTCATTTCTCTGTTAGAGCATTCAGTATCAGAGGTGCCTTGAGTTTATTTTATACAGACAAAATCAATGTTAACATATTCTTACTTACCCAAGGGAACGTTTTCAGTATTGGTGCTCGTCATTCCCTCATCATTGCCAGGTGCTTCTACGTAAGATATGATGGGTGGAGAAGTCCAATCAGTCAACTGTTTTCCAAACATGCAATAATTTGTAGCATTATGAGTCAGGATCTCCTGGGGCCCGTTGCATAAAACTCCAACTGGATTTTTTTTCCGGTTGAAATCACAAAATTCCGGTTGGAATCTCCCAACCAGAGTTTTTATGCAACGGATTTTACATTCTTATGTTAGCAACCTTGAAAAATTCAGGTTGGGCAAATCCCAACCTGAATTTTTTAAGGTTGCTGAAAAATCTTTATGCAACGGGACCCTGATTATAGTTTAGAGTTCAAACAGGTCTTAAATATACCATGGTGCGCCACGCAGATTATCTATTTCCTTCTCTGTTTAATGGTTTACTGTTATTGTTATTTTTTCCCGCTCGTTCCTATTTTTTTTTTGTTCCTGGCTCTTCTTTCTATTCCGAGAGGAGGAAATATCCTTGAACGGATTGTTTGCAGAAATAAGAAATGTATTTGCCATTGATGACATAAACTGGTACTTGGTAAACGTTAAAGATACATATATCAGTTTTCGATAGTAGCGGCGGCCCATTGGCCCGGGCCTCCAGAAGCAGAAGTCGGGCCACCTAATTCGATATGCTTTCATGACCACCAATTTGGCCTGCACATGCTTTTTTTAAAAAATTTGTACATAAAATATAATCATAGCCTTTATGTGTTTTTCTCAAGAATTGGGAACCATTCCTCGAGGCTCAGTAGATTATGTCCACTAACTGCAGCTAGCTTCCGCGAATAGTTGCGAGATTGCCGGTAGTCATATCCCACAGCCAAATTCGACCAAAATATATGTATGTATTGTTATAGTGTTACATATATATATATATATTGACAGCAAATCTTGCACATATAGACGTGGCTGGTGTTGGGTAGCACCCCTTTTATCATCGAGCTTTCGGGCGAAAAGCCCTTCTTCAGGATCTACACAGTCAATGACAACAACATATAAATAAAGTCAACCTAGGTATGAAATCATACTAAACTTAACTAACCTCATATACTATACATTTCAAAATATACTCAACATAAAACATACCTCAATTCAGCGCATTTTATAACAAAAAACAAATCAGTGCTCATACTATTATTAACCCGTTGAGGACTGGCTGATTTTGCTACAACACGCATTTCCCATAGACCCTTGCCCGACTATACTCGGGACTCGTCCTCAATGGGTTAAATACAATCTCAAAACAAAACTTACTGTATTGGTGCTGGGTGTGGTCTTGCAGTGTTGTCTGTGTGAAAGTTATTGTCGGGTGTATCTTATATGTATTTGTGTATGGGGGGGGGGGCGTTTCTGTACTAAGGCGTTTCTGTACTAAGGTACTACAACAACAGACAGCTGACCACCAAGAGAAACTACGACTAGCCACCTCTCCTCGCACCTATCACGACACCATGAATGGAATTCATCGCGACTGCATGACTGCTAAAACCGGAATTGTGAAGCGCAAAGTACGGAAATTGGGTCGTGATGAAAGGGAACAGAACTCACAGATAAACAATACCAACGAGAGTCACATTAACGCCGTGTCCGAACGCGTCAGTAGAACAACAAACACGACCTCTGAACGCAAGCGAACCAATAGGAGATTCAGGAGGAAAAGACAAGGAAGAAAAACGTCAAAGAATACATGTAACAACAATGCCCAAAATGCACCCCCTGAATCCTTAGTCGAAAACCCCAAGGCAGCCATTGTGAACCTCTCGCACTACAAATTATCACCAGCAGAAACAAGTCTACTCTCCAAAGGTCTGAAATTTTGTCCCACGCCCCCTCAGGTTGACGTTCAATCTATCAACAAAGATTTTGAATCGTTTAAACGGAAAATGTCTCTGAAAGCCCATTTTAGCACAGATCAAAAAGAAAAAAAAAAGAAAACGCTAACGCTAACACCTCCAGCCTTCAGAATTACCCCGGCACACAAGACAACACAAACACGTTCATTCCACCAAAACCAGCAAATATGTGGTCACCTCCAATCACCAATCCCCACTTGAGTGTCTACCTCAGCAATAAACAGTCAGAAATGGAGGACAATGCTAAATTATATAACTCATCGCGACACAATGATAATCTCACAAAGGATGAACGGGAAGCACTGAAGGCACTGAAGTCAAAGAAGGATATTATCATCAAACCGGCTGATAAAGGCTCGGCGGTTGTCATCATGTCCACAAATGACTACATTGCAGAAGGAGACAGACAATTATCAAACAGTACCACATACAAAAAACTCCCTGCGGACCCCACCCCACAACACTTACAGAAAGTGAAAGATGCAGTTCAGTTTTTAGATGTAGACTCTGACACAAGAAGGTATCTGGTACCAAAAAACCCAATATGCCCAAGTTTGTATTTCCTCCAAAGATTCACAAGCAAAACAATCCAGGGCGCCCGATCGAATCCGGCTGCTCCTGCCCTACTGTAGAAATTTCAAGGTTCCTAGATTTCCACCTCAGACCACTCGCACAACGACTGTCATCCTATCTAAAAGACACAACCCACTTCCTGAACCACATCCTCGACATCAACACACATCACACCCCACTCTCTTCAAGAACACTCCTCGTCACTGCAGACGTCACATCGCTGTACACAAACATACCCCACCAAGAAGGCATGCAAGCATGCAAAAAAGCACTCAACACCAGAACTAGTACACACCCATCGACAGATCAACTCCTCCGCCTCCTCCATCTCGTACCCACACTCAACAACTTCTCATTTAATGGTGAACATTACAAATGTACCTACAGATCCAAGGGACCGCTATGGGAACACCGGTTGCCCCCACATACGCCAACACCTTTATGGGCAAATTAGAACATGACATACTATCGTTGACAAATCCTCCTCTCCTCAAAACTTCATGGCGACGCTACATTGATGACATCTTCTTCCTATGGAACGGCTCCCCCCGCTCCCTCGCATCACTCCAAGAGAAAATGAACAACATACACCCAACCATCAAATTCACGTTTGACTCCTCACCCGTACAAACACACTTTCTCGACGTCACAATCAAACACGTGGACTCACACAGAACTTTACACCAAACCCACTGACACCCACACATACCTCCTCCCCACATCCTGTCACCCAGCACACTCTTATAAGGGTATTGTCTACAGCCAAGCCCTACGCGGCACACGCATATGCTCAAACACAGAGTCACTGGAACACCACCTACAACAACTCGCACAACATTTCATTCAACGAGGCTACAACAAACAAATGGTCCACAACCAGATAACACGGGCAAGACACACACCACGTGATGAACTTCTCTCCTACAGAAAGGGAGGCGACACACACAAACAGGACATATTCTTTCCAATCACATACTCGCCTGCCACTGCCAAGCTACCCCACATCACACACAAACACCACCAGACTCTACAACAATCTGACAACACCCGGGAATTATTCCCCAAACCCCCTACCATCTCCTTCCGCCGTGGACGCACAATAAGAGACCTCTTAGTTCGGGCCAAAGACCCCTCCAACAGCGCGCCATCACACAAACCTAACGGATTCTACCGTTGCAACTCACGAAAATGTAACCTTCACCAACACATCGTAGAAACTACAACATTCCAAAGCACAACCACAGGTAGACAATTCAAGATCTCCTCACACATCAACTGCAAATCCACATGCGTCATATACCTCCTAACATGCTCGCTCTGTCATAAACAGTGCGTCGGGAAAACAGAAACAACACTGTACACAAGAATCAACAACACACTATCAGAAATACGTAACTACCACAACCCACATCACAAGACACTCCCATACACCAAACATTTCAACCTACCCTCACACTCATTATCCAACCTACAACTTACAGCCATCGAAACTATCGAGAGCAAATCACACACGACAACACTACGCCGAGAATCCTTTTGGATTGACAAGTTATAGACCCTCCACCCAAACGGAATTAACATAGAATCTTAATGTCACCTTGTTATTTTTCCATAACTGATTGTCAGATATGTATGAGTAATTGTAGAAATAAATATAAGTATGTATGTTTGTATATATACTATATTTTGCAGTTGATTATTTGAATTATTGGGAAGTATTGAATAGATGTATGAAGGTGTATTATATAGAGATAGATGAGAAGAGATTTATTGAATGTTAGTGTATAAAAAATGTTATTTTTTTTTAGATTATTAGAATATTTGTTAGATTATTTGAATGTTAGTATATGATAAATGTTATTGTTTGAGAAGGTTAGATATATTCTAGTTAGATAGAATTAGGGATTGATGTAAATGTAGGTAGATATATAATAGGTAATGTAATAATGGTATACGTATTTTGGGATAGTTGAATTGTAGTTAAAGTAATGTGGGTGTAGGTATGTAAGTATTTGGATAAATAGATTTATGTGTATGAATTATATTTTGTATGCGGATATGTATGTTTGTATGTATTATAAGAGGTGTATTAATATGTAGAAATTGTAATGGTAATTTGGAAGTTTTTTATATTGTTGGATGTAAAAAAAAAAATGTGAGTATTGGTAGTTTATGATTGATTAAATGAGAACGAGCCTTAGTACAGAAACGCCCCCCCCCCCCCCCCCACATACACAAATACATATAAGATACACCCGACCATAACTTTCACACAGACAACACTGGAAGACCACACCCAGCACCAACACAGTAAGTTTTGTTTTGAGATTGTATTTAATGATAGTATGCTGATTTGTTTTTTGTTATAAAATGCGCTGAATTGAGGTATGTTTTATGTTGAGTATATTTTGAAATGTATAGTATATGAGGTTAGTTAAGTTTAGTATGATTTTATACCTAGGTTGACTTTATTTATACGTTGTTGTCATTGACTGTGTAGATCCTGAAGAAGGGCTTTTCGCCCGAAAGCTCGATGATAAAAGGGGTGCTACCCAACACCAGCCACGTCTATATGTGCAAGATTTGCTGTCAATAGATTTACTGTCCTTGTACCGGCCCGCCATGTTGTGGTTAAGTTCTTTGATGTCAGCATATATATATATATATATATATATATATATATATATATACTATACATATATATCTTTTACGGCCGATCTTATGATCGGAATTATCTCTCCACGATAAGTAAAGTTTACTCTATTTTGATAATAAAACAATCATTCATCAACATTTGGAGTCATTAAAAAAATCATACTTATGCCTGTGGCATTTCAAGCCCTTTATTATATTTTGATATGCACAATATCATATCATTTCATTCTTCATTTTTGTTCTGTTTTGTTAAATTTTTGGTTCATTTAATTTCATTGTCCGGCCATCTTCTATAGGTCCTACTTAAACCAATAATGTATGTTTGTTCATCTACACTGTAAAAACATCGGTGTTAGATTTAACACCACGGGTGTTAAATCTAACACCGATCAAACTTCAATAAAGGACCACACCCACAGGTGTTAAAAATGCACCGTGATGGTGTTGAAAAGTGTTCACCTGACACTTTGTGGTGTTAATTTGACACTGCACTGGTGTTGATTCAAAAATGACACCACATGGTGTTGATTTGATATTTGTTGGTGTTAATATCAATGGTTTAACACCCGTCCAGCTTCAATAAGAGACCACACCAGCTGGTGTTACTTTGGTGTAAATTTATTTTCACATTTTTTCAAAAATCGAGTATTTTAATGTAAAATTCTTGATCGTCTTGTTTAAATTAAAAATCAACAAGAAGTGCAGTTACTAAGAAACTCTTCAAAAAACAGTTTAAAATTTGGAAATGACACCCGTTGGTGTTAATTTAACACCATAAATGAGCACCGAAAATTTAACACCAGCTCGGTGTTCACTATTTAACACCGGACTTTTTGCAGTGTATCTGTGTGTGTACCTTCGTCGAATGCTACAATCTAAGCTACTTGATGCCATATTAATATTTGATTTTGAAAAAAAAAAATCTGACGTATCCTTTCAATCTAAATCTGCATTTCTATGTCTGACTCATTGTGTAATTCAGTATAAAATAGACGTTGATATGTTGTGCTGTTGGTTACTAAATTAAATCAATAGAGCTGCTATGACAACACTGTGTCTTATTGTCGCTTTGAAAGACGTTAAAAATGAAATGATATCTACCTCCTTTGTGTCCATTCTTCTTGAGTATGACTTTAAACAGAAGAAAACCCACCAGACCCAAGACGATGAGAATCACCACAATTATTACGGTAATTGCGGCGAAAGGTAATCTTCCTGCACGTGGACGAAAAAAAAGAGAGAATGCACTGTAAAAACATCGGTGTTAGATTTAACACCACGGGTGTTAAATCTAACACCGATCAAACTTCAATAAAGGACCACACCCACAGGTGTTGAAAATGCACTGTGATGGTGTTGAAAAGTGTTCACCTGACACTTCGTGGTGTTAATTTGACACTGTACCTGGTGTTATTTTGACACTGTACTGGTGTTAATTCAAAAATGACACCACATGGTGTTGATTTGATATTTGTTGGTGTTAATATCAATGGTTTAACACCCGTCCAGCTTCAATAAGAGACCACACCAGCTGGTGTTACTTTGGCGTAAATTTATTTTTACATTTTTTCAAAAATCTAGTATTTTAATGTAAAATTCTTGATCGTCTTGTTTAAATTAAAAAACAACAAGAAGTGCAGTTACTAAGAAACTCTACAAAAAACAGTTTAACATTTGGAAATGACACCCGGAGGTGTTAATTTAACACCATAAATGAGCACCGAAAATTGAACACCAGCTCGGTGTTCACTATTTAACACCGGATTTTTTGCAGTGTGAGAAGAAGAAGAAGAAGAGGAAAACGCAAGCCTCGTGCATAATGACCACGTAAAACAGAAATGATAAAATTTTAATTAGCTGTATTGTGTGCGCGTGGTACTTGCAAATAAGTATGTTTATGCGTCCATTTGTGCACTACAAGGAAATGCTTTCTCACGAATCTCATGAAAATGTTAATCAATCAATATAATCATTAGCAATGTATCAACCAATTTATGGTTTTTTTTTATTCTTAAGTCCTGAAAATATCATACAGCTGTTAACATGATTATCCACTGCCATGACAACAATTTTTCATCATATTCAAATTGTCAATAATAATCATTGCAAAGTTCAATAGACGAAAAAAAATGGCAAAAGTTTCAAGATTTGGCATGTTAGATGAAAGAATTTTGCAGCTTGCCAAATTGCCAAATATCTTGGTCGAAAAATTATGTCGGACGCACAAAAAAACCAAAGCGATGACGTCAATGGTAGAATTGTCATATCATGACATTATTACCTCCTTCAATTAACATGATGTGCTTGTGACTCAGACCAATATAATGGCTTTAGCAAGCACACATACCAATACAAATACTTCCCACTGACTTATGTTCATTCTACATTAAATCACTTAGATCAAGCTGGAAATTAGTGATCTCAAGTATTTTTCTCTTACCAGATCATACACTGGTGTAAGATCTAAGTGAAACTAATCCATGCCCAACTAAGCTTATGTGTAAAATTTACATGTTTTATCGAAACTGTTAAAAAATTTCATGAGCAATATGTTGAGCAAATTAAATGAGGTAAAAATGTAAAGACTTAAAAGGCTCAAATTCGAGTACACATGAAAACAAAAGGGAGTTCAGTCCTTCCTGTATCAAAATATCCTGAAGTTATAAGATTAGTTAGCACTGGTGAGGCAAGTATAGATGAGGGGTAAAGTATTCCTGTTACCAAACATCCATGATCGTAAAAAGACTGAGATATCCTCTTATCTTGTTTTCATTTCATTCTTATGTCAATGTGTGATTGCGATCGCTGTGACAATCACATATAAATGCAAGTGCACCTTAACATCAAGGTCAAACCATTGTTTCTCGTCGATTAACTACTGCTTCATTGTTATGTTTGTATGAGTTAAAACGTTTTGGTTCAGCTTTACTGTACATTATAGTGGTGTTTTTTTAAAGATTATACATGCATACAGTTCTACCTGTTTTTAAGGTCACCGATATTGTTGCTTTGGCAATCCCCTGAATAGCTTCTCCACGGGCACTGCATGTAAATGTTTCGCTGCTACTCTCGGAGCTAACTGACACGTTCGCATAGACAGTTTGGTCGCGGGTACCGTCCAAGCGTCTCTCGGAGGACGTCTTCAGGACCGTTATATTGGCGTTCCCAGAAGCTGTCATTGACAGGGCGAAGTCTGATTTGACTCCGTGTACTGAACACGAGAGCTGGAATCCTCGGCTGCTCACATCCTTAGTGCAATGCTGATTACCCTGACAGTTGTCAAAGGTAGGACTATAAGCTGTGTGATCGACAAAGCATAGATACATCCCGTCGAAATGTAACTAATTGTATATTCGGCATATCCATACAATTTCAGTAATTCAGAGTCTCTGCTCTGTGAATGAAAATAGTTTCTTTTCGATGCAAAGTTATATAAGGACCCCAAAATCCTAGTACCAAAACCAAGCAGAGAAGGCATTTAGCCAATAATATTTCTTTACTATAGGCCAGATTGCAAACACATTTAATACCAGATTTATGCATCGGAAAGTTACTGGACCTTCAATCTCGCTGCCCACATATGCATTCTGATTAGATAAAATCAAACCCGACCAGATTCACAAATATCTCACAAATAGCACATGATCTCGAATCTACCATAATTATTAAGTTGCACTTATGCAATCCACTTCTGCATTCATAGAGACGTATGGCCTAGGTGCAATGAAATAATACAAATTTTAATTATGCATTTAGAATGCTGTCAGAGGTAAACGACACAGAAGGGTTTTTTCTCTCCTTTTCTCCTACCCTCCTGTTTACGGTGGGTTACTGTCTAGGAAGACAGAATTTTTAGGCCAACAGCTGGCGAGATCGATGGTTTGCAAGCTGCATCCTTCTCGCAGGACGGTAAGAAATGCTTGGCTGGGTTTCCCGCGAATTTTGTTATGATTCATTTGGTTATCAATAAAGGCTGTACCCCGGTATTTGAATAAAGATAATGCAAGGGAAGGTGAGTAGTCAAATTACAGGTTAATTAACATTGTATAGGTAGGGAAGTGAAAGGTTAAAATTAAGGGAATTGCACTGATTGGAGAGTTATAATGTATGCAAGGTTAAGGGCGGGAGAGGGTGCGTGAGAGAAGATAAATAGCTGTGAAGGAGGAATAAGAGATGAGAAGCTAATCCGATGTGAGAGTGGAAAGACCGGTTTGTATGAGTATTTTTTCTTAGCACAGGACGGTCCGTCAGAGCGCGTTGCGGTTTGGGAGAGTGCTGCCTGCCCCATCGATTCGTCCTCGCCTCGTCTGCCTATCCGCGAAGGAGCTAGAATCAGTGAGTGTATTCTCCGAGGGAATTGACGAAGCAGACTGAGTGAGATGGAGCTTGAGAGATTGACGAAGATAGGTGAGTCTCTCGGGTTCAAGGGTGATGAGTTGCAGGATTTCATAAGCAGAGAACGGGAGAATGCTAAGGAAGAGCGGGCGAGAGAGAGGGAAGCGAGGGCAGAAGAGCGAGTATTGATTAAGTTAAAGTTGGACTTAGAGAAGGTTAAGGAAAACTCAAACAATGGGAACAATAGTTGTCATGGCTTAGTTGTACAGGCCCCAAAACTACCGACGTTTAATCATAGTAAGGATCAGATGGACGCCCACCTTAACAGATTTGAGAGATACGCAACCACACAGCGGTGGCCGGAGGAAGCGTGGGCCACGAATCTCAGTGCTTTACTTGCGGGGAAAACCTTAGAAACGTACTCAAGGTTGAGTGATGTAGAAGCACAGGATTATGGGGTTGTGAAGAAGGCGCTTCTTAATAGGTACTTTCTAACAAGTGAGGGGTTCCGAAAGAAGCTACGGGCGGCGAAGTCCGACAATGGGGAAACCGCCAGTCAATTTGTTGTTCGAATGCGGAGTTATTTAGACAAATGGGTGGAACTAGCGGGAGCAAAACCTCAGTATGAAGCGCTAGTAGAGTTGATGTTAATGGAGCAATTTCAATTCAATTTCAATTTCAATTTATTCGGCAACTGATTGATACAACATAAAAAGGTGCACATTATAAAAGACATAACATTCAAAGGCCGGGACCCCTTGTAAGCAACTAGTGCTTGTTATGGGGCCCCTTTGCAGCAATCAAACAATCAATAACAAAAATGCAATTAAGCATATATCGAAATTTCTGTCATAAGTAGTAAATTAGAAAATACAGAATTACGTTACAATATACACATAGACATACGCAAGCATACACTCAGTAAAAAATGCAATGCAAGAGATTGGTAAGAGGGTGAAGAAACGAAGATAAAGAAAGAAGAAAAAGTACAGCTGTTGAAGTCTACTCAGTCAAGGATGATAGTTTTTTAAATGTAACACGTTTGAATAGGGTTCTGAAACGAGTAAGTGTAGTACTGGATTCAAGATCAGAAGAAATTAAATTCCATTCATGAGCCCCTGTGAATCGAATAGAATGAGACCTTGTTGTTAAGCGACAACTTGGAACTCGAAGATTATCTTTAGAACGGGTTGAGTATGCATGGAATGACGAATTTGTTCTAAACATGTTTTGAAAAATGGAAGGGAGTATCCCTTTATGATACTTAAACATGAATACCAATACATTAAGTTGCACAAGTTCAAATATAGGAATGATTTTATTTTTAATGAAAAGAGGTAAACTCGGACTTCGAAAATCACTTTTTGTTACAAGCCGTACCGCACGTTTTTGTAATCTGAACAGTTTGTCAATATGAACTTTGTATGTCTTGCCCCAAATTTCACTGCAATAGTTAAGGTGAGGTAATATTAAAGCATTGTAAATAAAAAGCAATATTTTTCTTGGTAAAAAAGATTTAAGTTTAGATAGAATTCCTATACTTCTCGATATTTTAGCGGTGATGTTTGTAATGTGACACTTCCAATCGAGAGACTCATGGATTAAAATACCTAAAAAATTCATTGATTCAGTTCTATCTATAACAGCACTTTCTATTTGTATTGGAGAAAGATTTTGTGGTACTTTCTTTCTTTTGGAATGGAACAAAACATACTTTGTTTTCTTAAAATTCAAAAGCAATTTATTGCATTTAAACCACTCATTTAACATACAAAGTTCTTTATTCAATGTAAGTACAAGTGAAGTAACATTTTCATGAGAGTAAAATACCACAGTATCATCTGCAAAAAGTGAAAATCTCAAAATTTTTGAACAATTGATTATGTCATTTACATATACAAGGAATAAAAGGGGCCCAAGTACAGAACCTTGCGGTACGCCAAGAGTTACATCTAATTGAGTGGATTCGACACCATCGACCACCACATACTGCCATCTATTTGATAAATAACTACCAAACCATTGCAGAGGTAAACCTCTTATTCCGTAGAGATGTAGTTTCGTTAGCAGGATGTGGTGGTCGATGGTGTCGAACGCCTTTGAGAGATCCATAAATACACCACAGCAATAATTACCTCTGTCAATTTCTTGAAGAATGTAGTCAGTAAAACAAATAACACTGAGTGAAATAGAATAATTTTTACGAAAACCGAATTGCTCAGAAATTAATATATTATTTTTAGTAAGGAACTCATAGAGCCTGTCATACATAAGTCTTTCTAGAAGTTTAGAAAAAAATTGAAAGAAGAGCAACAGGTCTATAATTATCAATATATTTTGGATCATCTTTTTTATGCAAAGGTACAATCTTCGCTGTCTTTAATTTTTCAGGTACAAAACCAGTGCTTAAAGATTTATTAAAAATATCACATAAGGGGTCAACTATGTAATGTATACAATCCTTGACAACACGAGGGGATATATCATCAGGCCCACTTGCCTTTGAAATTTTTATAAAAGAAGACAATTTTAACAATTCATAAATAGTGGTGGGTTTAACAAAAAATGATTCAGCGTTCTCACATGAAACAAACTCTTGGAATGAATGTGATGGGCTGCATACCGATTTTGACAACTTTTGGCCAACATTAATGAAATAAGAGTTAAATTGATTCACAATATCTTGCTTTGAGGAAAACTTACAATTATCAAAATATATATTGTTTGGCATTAAATTATGTTTTTTCTTACCTAAGATACTATTTATATGACACCATGTTTTCTTTAAGTCACCTTTTACAGACGAGAACAATTCATTATAATATCTATATTTAGAATAACGAATGGTGTTTGTAAGTTTGTTTTTATAATCTTTATAAGCAGTCTTATGTTTTGTGTCTGGATTCTTTAAACTTGCCTTATATAATCTGTTTTTACGATTTATAGACTTAAGAATACCTTTAGTAATCCAAGGTTTCTTACACTTATCCACCTTATTCACATGAATAGTCTTAAAAGGAAAACAATCATCATATATATCATAAAATTTTTCAAAAAATGTGTTATAACACTCGTCAACATTTATACATTCTTTTACATTTGACCAATCGACATTTTTTAGTTTCTCACGAAATGACAAAAGGTTTGTATCATTGATAATTCTTTTACGTACTTCTTTTTTCTTTGAAATGTTATGTTTAATACTTGTTCTGTTTTTTACTATGCCAAATACTGGAAAGTGATCAGAAAGGTCATCATAGATGATTCCGCTGTAAATTTTTTTTTCAGGGGTGTTAGAATATATGTTGTCAATTAAAGAGGCTCTATTTGCTGAGATGCGAGTTGGTTTTGTGATCATTGGAAAAAAATGAAAAGAATACATCATGTCTAAGAATTCATTTGTTTTGTGATGGGAACCAGAATTTAGTAAGTCGATATTGAAGTCGCCCAGGAGATAGATTTCTTTCTTTTCATTTTCCAGTATTTCAAAAATATCGTTAATTCTGGAAGTAAAATCTGATATGTCAGTGTTTGGTGGACGATAAATACATGCAACAACAATAGATTTGTCATTAAGGCTAACTTCTATAAAGAGCATTTCATAATTGTTTGATATACATGATAAGTCGGTTCGTAATACAAACTGATATTCATTTCTTACATAAAGGGCTACACCACCGCCAACCTTTCCAGCTGGTCTACAAATATGAACAAGAGAATAATTATCAATATCATACAAACCTAAATTCACTTTTGTGTTAAACCATGTTTCAGAAACTGCTATAACCCTGAAATTAAAATCAAGGGAGGATAAAAGTGTGTTAAAAGAATCAAAATTTTTCTGAAGGCTTCTTGCGTTTATATGGAAAAGGGAAAAATCCGAACACTTATTTGCATATTTTGTATGAAAGTCTTCAGTAAACATATATTCACAATTATTTTCGAAATAGTTCTGTGCGTCAGCAGTTTCATTATTGTCTGTATGATGTACGGAATTAATAGTAAAAGGGTTAATCTTTAATGACTGTATTTTGCTGATATCAATCTCAGTAGACAAGTGAAAAAAGCTGCGTAAAGATAGAGAGAATTCATTATCATCGGAAATATGGTTAAATGGCAGGGCATCTGAAACACAGTTTACACACAACCATGACTGAGTAGAGGAAGAAGCATTGCAATTCACACACGCATACATTCACGTACAGAAAAACCTACTGTTAACTAAAGTATATAAATATATATTATCAAGCTGGTACGAGGAATAAATTGTAAAAATGAATGCTGGGATAACTGTTGTAGTGCCCAGCAATGTAGCCTTATTTCTTCCCAGGCAGTAACAATTTCAGACTTCTAATTGCAAAAAAGAAAAAATACAATATGAATTATCTTTAACGTAAATGACAGATCTGCATTCGGCAGAATCAAGCTTCGTCTATATAACGAAAATCAAATTAGAACAACAACAACGAAAAACTTTAAGCAATTCAAGTGATTAAAAAGGAGAAAAAAATCCTATTGAAGGGGTAAAAATTATAACAGTCACTTTTTTACCTTTGCTCTGTAAAAAAAATACTACGTTCGCCAATAATTACGTTTAGAATTATGTAAAAAGTTGATATTGCATTTAGAGCATTGAGTATCATAATTGCACAATTAAGTACACTGGAGAAGTAGATTAAGATATCCGCGATGAGTTGGCAAAGTAAATTAAGGTCGGAAATGCAACAGCGCCGAGGATAAAGAGAAGGCATTTCCTTGCCGAACAGATGATAGCATGATATAACATTTAGTGGCCAGGTTTTTGTGAACTCAGCAGGGGGGGGGGGGGGGGGGGGGAGGGAGGGGTTCCAATCCAGGCGAGTGCACTGCTGTATGTTAAACCATATGGGGAGTAGGCTGACGAGCGAAAGCCCGCGCGTTTATGATCACGTGGTCACAAAAAGCGGCATCTCGCTGGCATCCAAGGGTTCCGCGTAATCTGGCGTCCTCCACACACATACTATACGCACACACACACACACACACACACACACAAAAATCCTTGATGCCCTTGACTAAGTGGGTAATAGCTTTTGCTTGAACATAATGTGAAGAAGGTTCCACTGGCAGAGCTCAATGGACGAGAACAACTCGTCGAAGGATCGACCGTGACACCGGAATGAGGGGGGAGGGGGGGGGGTGCGATCCACTCGAGTGCACCGCTGTTAGCATCCAAGCCATACATGGACTGACGAGCGAACATGGTTGACTGAGCAAGTAATAGCTCCTGGGCTGGACAACAATGTGAAAAAGGTTCACTGGCAGGGCCCAGTGGATGAGCAAGAACCGTAATTAAGGATGACTTTCCATGCCAATAACCCAAGATAGGCTGCAATATATAAACAATGACGTGAAAAAAGAATCGCTTAGTGAGCTCCATCTCAGAATCAATGACACGTTGCGTTCTCATTTCAACTTTAACGGACTTGCACAGCCTTAGGAATTTCCCATTAGGTTCCTGAGGTCGTCTTTGCTCTTAATGGCGACCCTTCTCTCCCCCTGTTTAAGCAGTGCATAGATTCGGCCATCTTGGGTCCAAGCGACCTTTACAGCTTCTGATGATTTGACTGCCCAGAAAAGCTCACTTCTCGTTTTGGTGAGGCTTTCATGAATGAAAACAGGGGTCCCTTGGCTATTCCGGAGCACTTTCCTTGCCCGGTAGATTCTGTCACGAGAGTTGTAGGTCGCAAATTTAGCTATGATCCCCCTGGGTTTTCCGCCATTTCGGCGTCCTAGTCTGTGGCTCCTATCAAGATCTTTACAATCAACTTGTAGATTCATCTTTTCCCTGCATAGCTTTATAATAGTTTCATCAGTATTTTCTCCTTCTGTCTCGGGTATGCCATGAAAAATTATGCAATTTCTCCTAGAATATTGTTCTGCTTCCTCATTTTGTTGGCTCACTGATTTAAGTTTGTTTTCGAGAACAGCAATTCGGTCGTCACGTAGCTTTAATTCATGTTCGAGAGTTGCGTTAAAAGATTCAGCCACTTTATCAGTTATGATTGGTGTTAGTTCAGAAATTACTGCTTCTTTGATGGCACTCACCAGTTTATTAATAGTTTCGTCGTCTTCGATGGCTTTGTGTAATTCCTCGCGTACGGTGCTCGTCAGGCACTGGGGCGCCGGGTTTTCCGCTTGAAGTTTTGTGTTCTGTCCGCGAGTCGGCATGGTATCCGCAGAGCATTAATTCAACTTGTGTTACAAAAATGAGTAAAATCCGATGTCCAGGATCATGAATTGATCAAATCAGAGATATGTAGACGTAGATGACTATAATGATACTCGTAAGGGAAAAAAGTTACACGGAGAATGATGTGCAAAATTGGTGACTAGGCGAAGTAGCAAGCATAAAAGAGGAGCTCACGCAAAAACACGTCCGTTCATGACCACGGTCTTCTGAACATATTGTTCAGACTAGTTGTTCGCAACCAATGGTACTGTTCATTCGAGAACGTAGGCCGACAGCCCTAAGTGAAGTGGTCGAGATCGCCGACCGCTTCGTAGAATCTCGATCAGGATGGTATTCACCGGCAGGTCACAAGGGCCCACTAACCAGGCCTACTTCGAATCAGAGTAGTCGTCCCAATACAGGTACCCCTCGCCCAAAGCCGGACGCCAAACCAAAGGAGGAGACCCCGCGTGACAAGCCCGGATGCTGTCTATGTGGTAGCACCCGACACTTCGCGAAGAACTGTCAGAAACGCCACAAGCAGGAGAAGCTGGCCGCGGGAGTCGAGAAGTCGGCCTATCCACAGGCGCGAGACGGGAAGAGTTCGGGAGCTACGGCCGCGACGGACGAAAAAGGAGAGAGGGACGTGGTAGCCGACAACCGTCGAGAGAGAGACAAGAACCGGCGAGGCACGGGTGAGAAAGGCTGTCTATTAATTGACTCTTGCTTTTCATGTAGTCCCACCACACAGGTACACGAAAAGGAGCAGGGAAACGATACCATGCTACCGAGTGTAAGTGCCGCATGTGGAGCTAAGTCAGTCCGGGCAATGCCAGTAGTTAGCGGACTTCTCAACGGCAAGAAGGTGACTGTCCTGCGAGATAGCGGATGCCCGACAGCCGTTGCCAAGGCCGAGTTGATCGACCACCAGCAGTTGACAGAGGAGGTTCGCATGTGTGTCCTGATTGATGGCACGGTTAGAGAATTCCAAGTCGCTAAGGTACACGTGGATACGCCCTATTATAAAGGGAACTTAGAAGTTTTGTGTGTGTGAATAACCCGATTTATGACTTGATACTAGGTAATGTTTCAGGGTGAGAGAACCGAGCCAGCCAGACCGGGAATGGACGCCAACTGAGCCTGACGAGGATACAGCCCTGGCAGTGGAGTCTCGGAGCCGACGTCGTGACGTTACCAAACCACTGAGGGAACTGAAGGTGCCTGGTCAGAAAGAGGCGATAACGGCGGAGCAATTTCGGCAAGAACAGGAGAAGGACGCCTCGCTCGGGAATATTTGGAGACAGATCGAGTCTGGAGAAGAGAAGGGGAGCCGAAGGGCAAGATGGATTACCCCATCGACACTGGGCAGAGGGTGACAAGCTTCCAAGCAAACCTGTTGAAAAGATATCCGCGGAGAGATGATGACCAGCAGGACAATGCCAAAACAGGCACCCCGTTCGACGTCGCTGCAGCCTCGGTCGTCGAAGAGGACGACGAGCCCCACACCGATGACGCCGAAACGCACACGGACCAACCTAAAGCAACGCTTCTGGAAGTACCAACGCTACAGCAAACTCAAACCTGTGAAGACGTGAAGGTAAGCCCTGATCTCATGAGTAAACAAAAATCAGAAGTAAAGCAATTACTGAACAAGTACTCTGATTCGTTAACAGATGTCCCCGGAGTTACCAACGCTGGCTACCATGACATCGAGCTGACAGATCCGAGGCCAATCCAGAGTCGGCCATATCCACTGCCCCACGCCCTAAGGGAAATCGTGAAGCGTGAGGTAAAAGAGATGCTCGACTGTGGAGTCATCGAGCCTTCGACGTCACCATACGCGTCGCCAATTGTCTTAGTGTCCAAGAAAGACGGGACCAATCGATTTTGCTGCGACTTCCGCAAGCTTAATGTCGTCACCGTCAAGGACGCAGAACCGATACCAGACCAAGATGAGATATTTGCCATGTTAGCAAACGACCAGTACTTCTCGAAGATAGATCTGACAAAAGGATATTGGCAGATGCCACTAACAGATAGAGCGAAGCCACTGACCGCGTTCGTCACCCCAGATGGCCTCTATCAGTTTCGTACTATGCCATTCGGCCTCCAATTGGCCTCGTCAACGCCCCGGCGTCGTTTAGCCGCTTGATGAGGAGCATACTTCGTGGAGTGCCGTGCGTCAATAATTTTATCGACGATATCCTGATTCACACCGTCACATGGGAACAGCACCTGGACGTGCTCGAAGAAGTGCTGCGTCGTCTGAGACATGCCAACCTCACGGCCAAGCCAAACAAGTGCTTGGTCGGCTTCAACACCATCGAGTTCTTGGGCCACCAAGTAAGCAGGGGCTGCGTGAGGCCCACGCTCGACAAGGTCGACTCCATTGTGAGTGCCCCACGGCCAGAGACGAAGAAACAGCTGCGGTCCTTCATCGGGCTAGCGGGGTACTACCGAAAGTTCGTACCGAACTTCTCGGCGACTGCCGCCCCACTGACAGACCACACTAAGAAGGGAGAGCCAAACAAGGTAAACCGAGGAACACCCTACCCTCCATATCCAGGTGATGTATCATTTCGGACAGCCTGCATTCCGACACCTCTTTGTTGTTACCAGCTGCCTGTATACTCTTTGATCTCGGCTGTCTCAAATCACATCTTCACAAAACAATGCCATCATTGCTCTTGAAAATGACTTCAACAAAATGGAGCAATACTCTCGCAGATCTTGTATCAGAGTACTAGGAATCGAGGAAAAAAGAGATGAAGACACAGACGCTGTGATTTGCAATGTAATGTCAGCCAAACTGGGTATCACCTTCGATGTCAACGATATCGACAGGTCTCACAGGACAGGAAGACAATCTACACCCTCTCAACATACAACAACCCGCCCAAACCAGCCTCGACCAACCGCACCTCGCCCTATAATCGTCAAGCTCGCATCCTACAGAAAGCGCAGTGAAATCCTCCGAAAACGAAAAGTGCTCAAGGGGTCGGGAATCATCATCGTGGAGGACCTTACTCTGAAAAACCAAAGACTCTTCAAACAGACGCGTGGGCATCCAAAAGTCTCTCAAGCATGGACCTCGAATGGACGTGTCATTGCATTACTGCCGGCAACTGGGGGGAAGTCCATCACAAGAGTGATCAACAGTGAAGAAGACTTGCGTAAATTGTAATCCATGTATGTTTGTCTGATATTATCACAATTATGATACCTTAGTTTATAAGAGAAGAAACTGTGTTGATATAATGTTTGAATGTTGTAAGCTTTGTGCTTACACATTCATTATATGCGATAATTATGTTACCCTGGAAATGTATGTTCCTTCAACAACCAAAACCAAATGCTATTTTGATTGCAATGTTGCTTTTCAATGCTATCTCCTCACCCGTATTGTACAAATGTTTACTGTTTTGTGGTATTTTAATTTCTGGTATGAATCTTGATGTCCCCGTTGATATATCTCATTGTCCTGTCCCTACTTCTTCTCTATACTCTGGCACATATAGTACATTCTACCATTTCTTTGTGCGCCACGGTACACATATGATACATGTATTTGTGTGGGATCAGATTATTCCGTATAAGGATATGGAACTTCCACTATGACAACCTTTTTATGTTATAACTGCGATTCATTTTGTGATGAAGGATTGTTGAATCTGAGCTTATCTGAATTTTCGTGTGATAAAAGTAAAGAAAGATTAATTTGCATTAATTGTGTTGGTAATATTTTTCCATTTAATCATACCGCAGAAAATGAAGAGTATTATGATGTATGTGCTTCATTCTTTGAGTATGTCGTAAGTGAGTACAAACAGTATAACACTCACAATTCTGAGGTGTTAGAATTATTGAAAAATGAAGATTTGGATGAAAATGCATTTAAACAGTATTATACTATGAATGAATTTAATCATAAATTTGATCAGTTATATCAGCATCACTCTTTTGTTCACTTCAATTGCCGTAGTATTGCAAAAAATTTTGAGAGTTTTGAGTCATATATTAATACTTTGAAATATAAATTGGAAATAATACGATTGACAGAAACATGGTTAACAAAGTCATCTCCTCTACAAATGCATCAACTGCAAGACTATGTTTTTGAAAATAATGATATAATTCATGGACGAGGAGGTGGAACAGGAGTGTATATCCTCAAATCTGTTCGATATGTTGTGAGATTAGATTTGACGAGAGAGTACAATAATTTTGAATGTTTATTCATAGAAATACCACGTAAAGGCAAGAACAGGTTAATTGGAATAATTTATCGTCCACCACATGCTTCCATTCATGGTTTTGTTGAAGAAATAATGCAAGTGTTTGATGAAATTGATATTCATAAGTTTGATTGCTGTATTTTGGGAGATTTCAATATTGACCTATCTCAAATTACTCAAAATCCAAGTGTTGATGCCTTTTTTGATTGTATGTCATGTTTTTCATTTTATCCAGTCATAAGCTCCCCAACTCGTATTACAAACAAAAGTAGAACTACTTTAGACAATATATTCCTCAATACAGATACTTATTATACACCTGGTATACTTGTTTGTGACGTTAGTGACCACCTGCCGGTCTTTGTCATTATGGCTGAATTGTTACCTTCAAAGGATCACTCTGAAATTTGTTTTAGCACAAGATCCATCAATAATGAAACTCTTCATAAATTTTGTGTTGAAAGTCAGAGTATATCAGTAGAAATCACAAATGATGTGAATGAATCTTATGATAACTATGTGCAAGAGATAACAGATATATATAATAAGTGTTTTCCATTAAAGGAACATAAATGTAAAAGGAAGAATAAGAAAGTTTGGATGACTTTTCATTTGCAGAAGTTATGTCGGAAAAGATCTGCTTTGTATAAAAAGTATTTGAGAAACCCAACTCAATACCGTAGAAATGTTTACAAGCAATTTAGAAATTATGTTACGAATGAGTTGAAAAAAGCAAAATGTAAATATTATTCTGATAAATTTGATATTGTGAAGAATGATATTCGGAAAATATGGCAATGTGTAAATGGGCTCTTAAAAAATAATGAGAATAGAAATTTAAGTTCACACGGAATAAAAATAGATAATGAGTTCGTCACAGATAAAGCTGAAATCTCAAACGTGTTCAATGATTATTTTTCAACCATTGGTCATAATTTGTCATTGAATCAAGGTTTTTTGCAAAGATGATGGTGAGTTTATATCCTTCTTAGGCACCCCTGTATATTCATCAATATTCTTTAAGCCTATCACATGTGGTGAAATTTTGTCTATTGTTTCTGAGATGAAAAATAACACTAGTGCAGGATCTGATTTCATAAGTATCTGGGTTGTGAAACAAGTTATACCATTTATTGTGAGAACATTGTGTGACATTTTCAATATAAGTTTATCAACTGGTATAGTCCCAAATAATATGAAAATAGCACGTGTAATCCCAATATATAAAAAAGGTGATAGAAGTATTATGAGTAATTATCGTCCCATATCTATTCTTAATACATTTGCTAAGATATTCGAAAGATGTATTTATAATAGAGTTACCACATTTCTTCAAGATTCCAATACACTCATTCCAAATCAGTATGGTTTCAGAAACGGGCACTCCACTTGTTCCGCAGTATTAGAATTTATGCAAAATATCATCCAAGGGATTGAAAACAAAGAATTTACTTTATCTGTCTTCATTGACCTGTCAAAAGCCTTTGACTCTATTGATCATGATATTTTATTGCATAAGCTTAGTCATTATGGTATACGGGGTGTGGCTTTTAAGTGGTTCGAAAGTTATTTATATAATCGACAGCAATATACTGTAATAGAAGGTTTCAAATCGGATTATAAGTTTATAAAATGTGGAGTCCCTCAAGGTTCCATTCTTGGCCCTCTTCTCTTTTTGATTTACATAAATGATTTACCAAACTGTTCTCAATTGTTAAATTATATATTGTTTGCTGACGATACAAATATTTTTATGCGTAACAATGATCTGTCATTATTATTTGACAATATGAATACAGAATTGAAGAAATTACATACATGGATGCAGGCAAATAAGTTAATTTTGAATGCAGGAAAAACTAATTTTATGATATTTGGGACTCGTGAGTGTACTGATAATTTTGTTTTATATTATAATAGTGATATGATTAAACGTGTAACAAATATAAAGTTTCTGGGTGTTATGCTGGATGATAAACTGTCTTGGAATAGTCATGTCAATATGCTCTGCAACACACTGTCGAGAAATATTGGTATATTGCGAAAACTGAAATTTTTACCTAAGCATGTGTTGAAATTGTTATATCATTCTTTCATTTCATCTCACTTGAGTTATTGTACTCTCATCTGGGGCCATTCAACTAAAAAGAATGTGAAACGTATTCATTTGTTGCAAAAGAAAGCTATTCGTATCATAACTCATTCACATTATTTGTCACAAACTTCTGCATTATTCAAAAAAATGAATATATTACCAATTCAAGATATAATCTCCTTCCAAACAGGAATTTTTATGCAACAGTATTTATTTGGTGCATTACCAGCCCCCTTACAACCATGTTTTCATCTCAACAGCAGTATCCATTCTTATAATACAAGAAACGAACACAATTTTCATCCTCCCCTTTATCGAACCGAATTAGCCAAGTCAACAATTTTTTATCAAGGTCCCATTTTGTGGAATACTTTACCAAAAGAACTGAAAACCTACAAATCATTACAGCAGTTCAGAAACAATTTTAGACGCACTTTCCGTATGTAATAGCAACATGGTTTTGTATATTCTGCCAGTATTTTACTCTCTTCTTTTTCCTTCTTCATCCTGCTTTGATTGTGCACCATTTGTGTTCTATATATTTTGTATCTATATATTGTAAGTTGAGAAAGTCTTGTATTTACTTTGGGGCCTATTCCCAACAAGCCTGAAAGGCTTTAATTGGTCCCCCACAATGAATATGTTTATACTATGACTTGAAATGTAATGATTGTTGTTTTTAATGTGGAAATAAATGAAATGAAAGTGGGAGAAGGAACAAGAACAAGCGTTCAGGAGTTTGAAGGCCGCACTGGCAAACGCACCCATCCTCCAACTCCCGGATGTCGCCAAGCCATTCGTCCTCCACACCCACGCATCAGACAACGGAGTGGGTGCTGTCCTTCTACAGGAGACTGAAGGGGAGAAGTTTCCAGTCGCATACGCAAGCAAGAAGTTACTACCTCGAGAACGTGTTTATTCGACGATAGAGAAGGAGTGCCTTGCCGTGGTGTGGGCGGTTCAGAAATTCGAGCCTTACCTATACGGGCGTGAATTCGTGTTAGAGGTCGGCCACGAACCGTTGCGGGCGATGAAAAAGGGCAAGGTAGCAAACGCCCGAGTGCTCAGATGGTCGCTAGCCCTACAGCCATACCAGTACCGAGTAGAGGCTATCAAAGGGAAGGAAAATGTCGGGGCAGACTACTTGAGCCGCATTCATTCCGATGAGTAGAAATAGGGCACCAATACAAAAAGGTGCAAATAATTACGAAGTAAGTAATATCGCAAAGTTGAGCGAAAAGGGAGATTGAAATGTGTAGGCAAAAGGTTGGAGCGGATGTATAAAGAGGGAGAGAAAAACTAGATATATCGCTGCGGCTACTGATATGCCTCCGCCATAATGCATGGTATTCCTAATAGGTCTATAGTACAATGTCTTGACAATGTGTGATGACAGTTTCACACAATTGGCAAAATATTAAAATGACAGGTTTGACACAAATGTGCTGAATGTTCACTTTCCTAGAACTAGGTTCAATTGGATGAATGATTAAAATGTCAGAGTGCAGGTATTTGGGGAACTGATGATTTTTACTTGACTTTTGACCCTTTTATAAGTCTATGCATTGAGTAATTTTGAAGGTATTGAGAAAAAGTATAATTTCAGTATCAAATGGGAAAATAGCATTATCTAAACCTGGCCTTTGACCTTTGACCGCACAGTTCCAAAGAGAATCACTGTTAGGTTGAACATGCATAAATATGTAAGTTTCATGATGATACCTTGAGTTACTTTCAAGATATGGAGGAAAAAGTGCAATTTAGCACTTCCACTTGACCTTTTACCCTTTGACCTTTGATCTTTTGGCAAGAAACTTCCCCCAAAATATATATTGGGTAATACATGCCATACATCAAGTTAAAAAAAAAAAAACCTTCAGGCATATTGCATTTTAAGGAAAGTAGTGATATTTTGAGGAGTTGACCTTGACCTTTGACCCCTGACCTTTGACCCATGACCCCCAACTTCCCTAGATAATCACTGCCCATCGGTACAAGCATATATACTAAGTTCCATGACGATACCTTGAACCATTTGTAAGATATGGAGAAAAACATGAAATTTCAATTTTTTTTCACAATATAACCTGTGACCTTTGACCTTTGACCCTGTGACCCTAAAATCCACACAAAGTATTATCCCCTTAGAATATACCCTCATACCAAGTTTGATGTAAAACCACCACATGGTTCTTGAGATATCGACAAAAACAAAACGGGACGGACGGACGTACGGACGGACGTACGGACGTACGGACGGACGGACGGACGGACGACCCGAAAACATAATGCCTCCGGCCACTTCGTTGCGGAGGCATAAAAAACATAAGAAGGGGGTGAATTGTCAGAGGTAAAGGGCACAGAAGGGTTTTTTCTCTCCTTTTCTCCTACCCTCCTATTTACGGTGGGCTACTGTCTAGGTAGAAAGAATTTTAGGCCAACAGCTGGCGAGATCGATGGTTTGCAAGCTGCATCCTTCTCGCAGGACGGTAAGAAATGCTTGACTGGGTTTCCCGCGAATTTTGTTATGATTCATTTGGTTATCAATAAAGGCCGTACCCCGGTATTTGAATAAAGATAATGCAAGGGAAGGTGAGTAGTCAAATTACGGGTTAATTAACATTGTATTGGTAGGGAAGTGAAAGGTTAAAATTAAGGGAATCGCACTGATTGGAGAGTGATAATGTATGCAAGGTTAAGGGCGAGAGAGGGAGCGTGAGAGAAGATAAATAGCTGTGAAGGAGGAATAAGAGATGAGAAGCTAATCCGATGCGAGAGTGGAAAGACCGTTTGTGCCCAGGGGGAAGGGTCCAGCCACGTCGAAGTAGGAGGGAATCCAGGATGAGACTCCGCTTAGATTCGAGCTAAAAGGCTGTGGGGGAGAAAGCGAGAGAGGAATTGAACCTGTGACACTCCGAGGCTAAAGTATTCCTGCTGCTGAGCGGAATTGGCGGACGGGGCACTGGACGACAACGTCGAGGGCAGACGGCAACTCTCCGCGCGGGTGCAAGGGCAGAAATAACTCCGCATCTGTATATTGCAACGAGCTGAGACAGCCGCTTAGCTACGAGCTGAGACAGCCGCATAGCTACGAGCTGAGACAGCCGCATTACTACGAGCTGAGGCAGCCACAGTGCTACGAGCTGGGACAGCCGCACTTCTACGAGCTGAGTCCGGGACCAGCCGCTGCTCGGTGACACAGTCACGGCCGCCAACAGAGAGACGCTGTCATCACTGGCCGGGCCAGACTGGTCGACGTCGACACAAACGCCATACCCTCGCGATCTACAAGACGCACGAGGGCGCCCTCCAGCTCCGGTCGCGACGTCATAGGACAGTGAACTCTTTATCACGCCTGACAGTTGGCATGAACAGGAGCTCCGTAGGCAGTGGTATAAGTGTAGTGTAATTGTAACCGGGAGTTTGATGAGAGTGATCTAATTTAATGAATTCAGTGGAATATTTGATTTAAGTATATAAGCAGAATGATAATTCGTTTATGTTGCATTGCGTTATGATGAGATTTGTCAGAAAACATAGAACCCGCAGAGGAATTAAATTTTTTTTTAGTGCCTTTTGAACTTAAAGAAAAATCTTCACGCTGTGTTATTTACGTGGTCTATACTAGAGTAAAGTAGCGCAGGAAGTTCCCCCCGACAAATGCATATTCAAGTCTTGAGAGGAGTGTCATAGAGCAGGTACTACAAGCCTTCAGTCGCATGGTATCAATTTAACCAATTATTCATAATATGATAAAGAAAATAGAACACAGTTGATATCATGTGCATGTATGTATGTTTTCGTCATGGACAATCAAAAATGTCCCGAAAAGCGGTCAATATCCATGTAACGTGAGAGTTTGATAGCAAACTGGGTTATGGGTTACTTCTCAATATTTGAAAGTCTTTCACCATGTTCACCATCAGATCTGAGAGGAAAATGAAACCTTACCAGTAATCCCTCACTTTTCTTGAAGTAATGATTAACGATATTCATATTTTCTTTTGATTTTCTCTCTTTCGAGTAGGTTTATGCGCAAACATATGAAACCGACAAGATCGGAGTAACAACGTTCCGTGTGCGATGAAACTTCATAAATCTTCATATATTTCATATACTGTGATATATGTATAGTATAATATAAGATATCAGGTAGCATATCATGCATATTGTCAGTCTGAGTCAGATAAATGGACATCACTGTCAACGTTTATATAACTAAGAATGATTTTAAAAAAAAACAAGTGTAATCTAAAGTGAAAATGAACATTTTGAAAGTAGATAATTTTCTGCAATACATTGTCATTCACAAAATATGCTTCTTTTTGCATTTATGCTTTTCTCTTTATTTCCTTTCAAAATAATTTCTTGTCGAGTCCCAGTTATCAACTAATGTTAGTGGGGTTTTATCGCCTGCAATGGCAAAGTATATCTTTTAAAAGGTGATCAAATATATTTACTCTGCTTTTAAGACAACCATGTGTCTCCCTTGATATCTGCAAATATGCTCTTGGGTCAAAGTCGTTTATTTTAGACACTTTCCTTCATCTAGGGTAGAGAAACGAAATGAAAATTCTCAAATGAAATGAGATGAGATATACAAGCAGTATTTCAACAGCGAAGACGTACCGTTAACAGTTAGGATTGTGGAGTTCCTCCGACTCTTTGAGTCATACGCGAAAGCTTTGCACGTAAGTGTCGTCTCATCAGCTACATTGACATCCCACATCGCTAAGGTAAAATCAAAGTCCATGCTGAATTTACCACTTTTGTGAGAGGGAGAAAGGAAGGTACCGTTCGTATAACTCGCCACCACCTCTCCACTGGATGCATTCACCCACTGGACCTTATAGGGTGTGTAAGGAAGCCCACATGGAAGTAAAGCGGTTTCTCCCTTCCAAATTGTCAACCTCGGTGTTGTCTGCACATGGAATTCTGGTGTGGAGAACACGAGAAATATTATTGTGAATGTCATTAAGTTTCAACAATGGTTATACGCAAATTGAGAGAAGAATAGTAATCAGACATGTGTCTAATCCAAACAAGGTTTATTCTGTCCAGTGTGCAATAAATCGAGTCTGTAAATTATGGCAAAAACGGAGCACCGCTACGAAAAGTTTATTCAGTTGAATTCAGTAATTTTATGTCACTTCCACCAAAAAAAAAAGGAAAAGAGAAAGAGTAATACATGAAACGAAGTATATATTTGCCAAACTGCATACTTAGTAAGGATGACTGCACACACACACACACACACACACACACACAAATGAATAAAACTATGCAAAACAGTGACTTACTGAAAAGTGAATATTGTACGACGTGAATCACTCTATAAACCATATGATTATTTACCTTATTATGTCTGTGTAGAGTTAGATTCTATATTTCGATAACTGATATACATGATACCGGTAACACAAAGGCAAAACCAAAAAAAAAAAAAAAAAATAGAAAACACACTTTCATCAAATGTCAGTGTTACAGTGCAGACATTGTTAATAAATTATTGATCAGTGTGCAGTAGGAAATTGTGACAAAAACAACAACACATACAAGCAAACACAGTTGACAGTTGTTAACGGATTAAGAAAATGCATTGATGAAATAAAAGACGCAGTACTAGCAAAGACAAAAAACGCAATGACATTACAACAGAACGAAGAACAGGAAGAAAAGTTGATACGAGAACGAGCAGAGAAGAAGTGAAGAAACAGTTGTGGACACGCTTTAATCATCAAGACAGGTGTACTTACATTGGTATTTCAATTACCTTGTACGGTATGTAGAAAGCAAATGTTAGTTTATATTTAAATGTAAAGAACTGAAATGAAAGACCATCAAGGCGTTCGTCAAACTTTAGAGCTTACCACGAACAGTGACAATGGTGCTGTTTAAGTGGACCTCAGCCTTGTGGTTCGTGACACGACAGAAGTACTTTCCGGCGATGTCAAAATCGACAGGTTGTTTGAAGACAAGACTGTAGTTCTGGCTTGGTAGTATATCGGCAGAACCGTCATAGAACTTCCCTCCACTCTTCTGATCATTGTGCCATACTACTACGTCCTCTGCTGTCTGAAAAGATTCACCTGTGACAGAGACAGCGACAGGAGAACGTTGGAACTCCCATCCAAACCTGACGTCAGGAACTTGGGGCTTACGAGTATTTACGAACACTGAAAAAGTTGCTGTTATCAAGGAAACAACTGAGTAGCCGTCATCTAGCCACTGTAACAGAGCATAGTAGCCAGGTTTATAACAAGTTGTATTTGTTGTAACGTTTTCTCACAAAACAGGACCTGCTGGTCGGACGATATCGATGCACGGGGTGCTGTTCGTTATTCCGAAGGTTTGTCAGTCCAAAACATACACATTCCCTATACCTAGAGGTTCGTTTATCCGGAAATGAAAGATGGTTCTTTAATCCGAACATTTGTGGCGTTATTCCGAAGGTTCGTTATTCCGAAGGCTTGCTTATCCGAAAATGAAATAAAGTTTGTTATTCCGTAGGTTCGTTGATCCGAAAATGAAATACAGTTCGTTATTCCAATGGTTCGTTGATCCGAAAATGAGCTGGGGTCCGAAACGATCCTTAGGAATAAAGAGCCTTATTTCATTTTCGGATCAACGACTCTTCGAAATAACGCACCTTACCTCATTCACGGATTAATGAACCTTCGGAATAACAAACCTTATTTCATTTTCGGAATAACAAACTTTCGGAAAAACGAACCTTCGGAAAAACGAACTGTAACCGATGCACTTTTCCTCGATGTCGGGATATCCCTTTTTGATATCCAAAATTCATAATATGATGAGGCATGGAACCGCAGACTCAGCACTGCTCAAAGTTGATTAATTTTTTTTTTCCTGCATGTGACTATCTATACCGACGTATTATTGCGTTTCATTTGACTTTAAAAAAAAATTATGTTAAAAAAGATAATTCATCTTTCAAAGGTATAAGACATGCCTTCATTTAATTTCAACAAAAGCACTTGAATTTGGGATCCACTAGAGATATAACTGGCCTCTAATTGAATAGCATGATAACAGATTATCTACTGTAGTGACCGTGCATTCCAGTTTAGTCATGTCATAAGCAAGGCGATCAACAAACACATTTTGTATCATAGGAATACGTTTTTCATTTTCTATTTATCGGATTGCTCAAAAGAAAACAAAATTCAATTCGACATAAAGGTACCCGCTTTTCTATTTTTGAAAAGTATTTTTCTGTTATTTTTTTTTTAACAGCAGGTGCTCTTGCAGTTGGCATTGCTGACTGTGAGTGAATTTGCATTACCCTCCATTTCTCAACATGACAGGTTTTTTAACACTCCACGAGTCAACAGTTACGATCGAAAAGCTTGCCCTTGGACCAATCGGTGTTTCCATAATTATTTGTGGTGCGAATTATTCATCCAAGGGAAACGATTTAGGCCGCTCAATCCCGACGACCTCTCTTCGGGCCAGCAGGCGGACCCGGTATGAATATGTCAATACCAACGAATATTCGTAAAATACCTTTAAGCACCTGATCATTTTGTAACTTGAATAATCGGAAAGAATAAAGGTAAGCTTCCCAATCCACCTATAATAATGTTACACAGACACACATACAAACGCACACTCGCGCGCGCGCGCACACACACACACACACACAGATAAGAGGGGAACCTATTATTAGGGACTACCCTATTAAATGCAATGCTTTGACACTGTGGATACCTTTCTTCCAAAACACGTCGAGAGGTTCACCGAGGAAGACACAAGGAAGACTGGCCATTTGCTGCCCTTCCCAGAATACAGCGCGTGGGATCGTCCACACGTCGTCTTCCGGTACTGGTTGGGATTTTACTTGTCCTGTCACAGAGATGAAAATAAATCAATTGAATCGCAATTTCAAATATGTACAAACCTCATTTCTTATCAGTCTCAATTTTCATTTATGATTTTCAAAAATTGGGCCTATATGAGAATCTATACCACGTCCGGTTAAAGGATGCTGCCAGATCCTCCTAGTTGTGGGGAAAATAAACCTGATCTATATTTGTCTTTAAGAATCCCTCCCTGGACATTAGAATTTTTAATTGTACCTCTGTCCAGTGGTCCAAGGAATAAATGATAAAGAGATGGTCTATCATCATTTCAGCTTAATCTGATAATTCCCTCATTGTGGTTGCTATGGAATTTACATCCCGGAGAAAATCTTAATTGGTTAGAGAGATCATACAATATAAATTCAGGCTTCTACCAACCTTTAGGCCCGAATTCACGAAGGTGGTACAATCTTGTCTATGGTTTAAACCATGGACAAGATTGTACCACTTTCGTGAATTCGGGCCTTGTGACTTGGGATTTTTGTCAACTCCTGTGGACTTCTTCAGGCAAGTGATTGTACCGTTTGTTTAGCACTGCCTGTTTGTTTTACATCCTGATTTTTTTTTTTGTATTTCTCCCATTTATGGCACAGAACAGGGCTCGGTAGGATTACGCGCTTAGATATCCCAGATAGTCATACTAGAGAGCTCCTTTTCTTAGTATGCACACTTTTCCAGAGTGTGTGAATTCTTTCCAATATTTAGACAGTTTAGGATAATCCATTTGAAGTGAGTTATACATCATTCAAAGCTTAAAGTCTGCTCTTTCAGCATGCTCAGAACCTGTTCTTAACTAAAACTCAGTGTTTGGAGACATTTTCATTTGTTTTGTGATGCAGGGTCACACATTGTTATTATTATTATCATCATTATTATTATTATTATTATCATCATTATTATTATTATTATAATTATTACTATTATTATCGTTATTATTATTATTATTATTATTATTATTATTATTATTATTATTTAGTCAGCCAATAGAAAATGACAGCAACACTAACATGTTAACATACATTCACAGGGAAATGGCACAGTAGATTGTTGATGTATAACACATACACAGTTGACGTATAACACAAAGTATGATCAGGGAAGTAATTCATGGGCTAAGGCTAAAAACAAACAAACATATAATTATTTTACCGATGCCCTTAAGGATGTTAGCCCTCATGTAATGCATTTCCGTATAAATATACATTAGACTTACAAAAATAATACACATCATTAGCAAAACAGACCAGTAATAAAGATATCACATTCAAATACAGGATGTAAATTAAAATACCCAAAATTATCCAATCTTCATTTCTAAATCTAACTCTATGTCTTCCCTCAATGAAACAAAACAAAATAAACGATAAAAGGATGATATAAACAACAATAAAATTATATTGTGCTACAATCAGAAAGAAATACAAAATTCAACATAATATCTCAATATTACAACTCTGTTTCACATTCTTAATCCTCGTAAAAGGAAAAAAACTGTATTTTTACTTTTCGAACATTGGTAGAAATGTACACCTTCGCACTTTGAATAAAAATATATAAATTCATCTGAATATGTCAAAGTGTGTGTGCTGCCTTTTATACTCACATCGTACACATGAAAATGATGTACTGAACTGTTTGCAATGAAAGCAAAATAAGTATAATATTGATATTAATATTAATCTTAATATTGTATTAACAATAACTATAATAATAATAATATTAACAATAATAATAATGATAATAATAATATATGTGTACACATGAGACCAGGGAGTCTTGTGATCATAGAAACGCTGGAAATAAAATTTTTATTTTATATAAACCCGGACGAAAGGATGGATTATACGAAGTTTTTGTTCCTAACTTTGTGGTCCAGATTACCAGGACGTCAACGTACATTTTGATAGAAGAAATGCATATACCTTTGCATAATAATTATGTGGTGTCTGACGGGGGGGGGGGGGGTTAAAAGGGGATGGACTCCCCTCCTATTTATTTTAACTGTCTGTAAGCTGAAAGATGCTATTCACCTCATAATTGAAGTGTTAGCTTATGGCTAGACTAATAACAAAAATTATTTATGCTGAATTGTGTTACTTTTACATACAAATGTGAAATTCGATGGGTGCAGACCAAAACAAGAGAAATATATGAACAAGCTGAAAAAGGTCAAAAGCCAGCTGTTTTGGTCATTTCTGACAACAAAAAGTGGCTTCCAAATCCACTTCCATCATTCAATCCTCAATAACTTGTGATCCGATTGAAAATTGTTACACACATTTTGCACAAGTTGGCAAGACTACCACATACATAATACATTACAAAAGATTGTGTATGAAGATGTCAAAGGTCAAAGGGGGTAGAGGGGGTTTTGCATCCTCTCATCTGGAAGGGTTCAGTTCAATTCAATTTCAATTTCAATTCAATTATCATTATTTTCCACTCATGAGGTGGAACACCCTCGTCAGCCTAAGGGTTGCTGATGTAATCAAGTCAAAATATAAAAGAGCGGGTTAACCCTCTGACGGTAACAGGAACGATTTCACTTGTATTCAACCTGGAGGAGTCACTAAAGGAACATATTTAAAAATTCCTTGAAATTCAAGTGGCGTGTCGATGCCTAATTTGCATGAATTCAAAATTACCGCCATGTAACCTTTAAATGCCTATCTTGGGACATTAGAAAGTAAATTCCAGTGTCTAAACGTATGTCTTTAAGGTCAATTCACACAATTATGACATCAGTAGTAACTTTACATTTTCTTCTTACATAATCTAAACAAATTGTCATGAATATGCACATGGCATATTAATACCCATATCTCCATAATTCATCTGTGGATGGATTCTTTGGTGTCTGTGGTCATAAAATATTGTATCTGCTAAAAGTCATTTCTGCAGTTGGTAAACATGGATGTTACACTCGGAAATAAGCACCTGCAAATCTGCATAAATCCATAGAATGTATTCAAATTACTATCATGTGTCACATACAATTTGCAGAACGTTTATTCTGATGTTCATAATTATCCATGAATTTAAGGGCAAAGAACATCTTTATGCTATAAGTATCATGAAAAACCTTGAAACATATCATGAATTTGCATTTGATTTAGAATAGGTCTAGTACAACTCTATCATTATTATCATTATTATAACCACTCTTATATAGCGCATATATTGGTAAGGTTTCTATGCACCTCAGATGAAAACAATAAACAAAAACAGGAAAATATAATTACATAGCCATTTCTCAAACTTGCATGTTTAATATCATTAACTGGGATGCTGTTCCGTAGTTTCCGGGCAGCATGACTGAAACTACATTTACAGTAGTATAGTTTGTTGAAACGAAGGGTATCACATGAATAGAGATCCTCCCGTGACGACCAAAGAACTTTTGTAGATTCACATTTTAGAAGGAGCTCTGAGAGATTAGAAGGAGCAATTTTGTGAAAACATTGATAAACAAGCAAGCATTATATCCACCTTTTGATGATTTAATCTCTCCAAAATGTGCTTGTAATCAGCACACAAAGATTGAAGTCTAATATCATTTACAGCCATTCCATTGTGACTCGCGTGACATTTATACAAAATTTTGACTTGTTATAGTTTAATACTTGAAAAATTTATTTTGCAGACCTGTTTTGTTTATATATTATTTCACTCAAGGTATGGACCCTTCACATTGGTTCATAGAAATTTTTGATGTGAAGTCATTCTAGTAAGAGATACTTGACTTTTTTTGTTGTGACTCGCGTGACGCGACACTATTGAAGATTTCTGACCTTACTGTACGTAAATGAATTTTCGTAAGAAAGTACTTGTCCTATGTACACAGAATTTTCTGCATTCAATTTTGAGACATTAAGCGATAAATAGTAAACATTTTATCAGGCCTTGACTTTTCCTTTGAACTCAGATGGCATATAAAAAATGTGACTCGCGTGACACATGGGTGTGACTCGCGTGACGAGTATCATTCAGGACCAAAAGTTGAGCCTAATATAATACATGTAGTTTTATTGAGTAAAATGAGCCAAATGTTTAACCTAACATGTTATTTATGGTTAGTTTCATCACACATATCTTTAAAACAAAGAAATCATCTAACTCCAATCTCTGATGGAATCATGGGAGCTCATAGCACATTTAATGCATAAAACATCCAGCAAAAAATTAACTTGAACCTCTTTTTTTCCTTGTCAAATCAAGAGTTCTGGGAAATCATTCTTTTCAATGAATTTTCTTTTTCTCTCTTATTTACTATAATTGTATCAACTAGTCTTCTATTCAAAATGAATCAAATTTAAACTTTCTATAGGTTAGCTTGCATATTTGCTTATGGATTTATATGAATCCATTTAAGCTCCTTTTGAAACAAAGTTATTTTGATGCACAAAGAATCCTCACTTCTTATAACAGATAATGTTCACACATACTGATACTCTTTTTCTTTATCTACCATTACTGAGTCTGATGTGAAGAATGATCACCATGTTTTGCTTATTTAATCATAGCAAACTACATGATACAGTATATACTTTATTAAGTTTTCTTTGCCAAAGTGTCTTCTGTAGTTTGAGAAAGTTTGTCACTGCTTCGTGGAGACAGTTTTCATGCCTAGTTTGTTGGGGCCATTTTATTTATATTTTTAAGACTCAATCTTTTCATTCATTTAAAGTCTCCTATTGTTGACAAGATATGGCTGCTGTAATTTGCATTAGATGTCAGATTCAGGCTGCCATGGCTCTTTTATCCAGCCAGTGGAATATATTCCCCTTTTCTCTAGGTGACTTAAAGTAATTGTCACTTCTGACCACTTAGGAGGCTTGTGCCAGAGATGCAGCGGGATGCTTTCTGCTGAAGGCAGTTGCCACCATCAGCCAATTGCAGGCCCAATGGTATCCTCATTTCCTCCATCATTATGGCCATTATTGGATAGATCACCACTGCTTCTCTGAGAAGTGAACCTTTTTGCGACAAGATATTCACTTTTTGAAGGTGATATATCGAAGGGATGATTAAGTTATGAGGTGCAGCTATATTCCAAAGATAACAGGCAGGTACAAATCCTCAGAACAATCTTCAACTTCCCTTTGATTGTGATGAAAGTTGTAGGAAGAGTTTAAAGAATTACAGCAAGACAAAATTCCTCAGCAGTGGAGATAGAGCACAAGATTTGATTTTTCACATAGCCGCAGCTCTGTCGCTTCAGGCTTGCTCCACTCAACTGGATCTTTCCCTTGACTTGTAGTGCTGAAATTCCACACTACATTGTAGGTCAATGTTGTGTTTCTCCATTCAGCATAGGTAGGGCACTGATAACAAATCTATTTTGAATTGGCTTGCAGGACCATATATCCATATTTTGACTAATGCACTTCACTGCTGACCACTTAAAGAAGTTCATCCAAAAAATCTACAGTCTACAACATAATACTGTTTTGTCATGGTCTATTAACGTACATTGTAGGCCTCATCATTGATGATGACTTGTAATAATTTTATCCTGGGGTCACATGATTGATGTATATGTAGAGAGCTATTTGCACCTGATTCCAAATGGCAGATTGGACTTTATCTTAACTGGAGCATGAATGATTCTCAGCGAAGCCAATTTGGAGTACAGCAAAATCTGAGGGAAGATTTGAAGCAATTTTCTTGTCATCTTCATACAATGTAACTCGCTGATTGTTGTCACTTTATGAAGCAATGTTTTAAGAACTTCACAGAAGTGGAGCTGACATACAGTACAAGTAGATGTAACTTGCATGAAGAGTTCCTGATGCATTTTACTTTTTTGTTGATGAGGAGGCCACCCACTTCCTACCAGTTTTTCTACTGATCAACCAGACGAAAGCTGACAATCCAATTAGCTTTTCATTACTTATTATAACACTACTTATTTACCAATTAATATAACAAATTTACTTTTACTGGGAAAATTAAACATATGACATGATTAAGTTTCAAGGCAGTATTTATTTTTTTAAATCTCAATCATTCTGGTCTTTAATTTTCTCAAACTTGTAAACCGTGACTCGCGTGACAACCCTAAGAAATCCTTGCGTGACTCGCGTGACACAAATGTTCTGGTGTTTTTTACAATGAAGGGGTTTACAAATGGAAACCTTATTTTTTGGTATGACTGAGGACTCTTAGATCCTCACTATTCATCAGCTAGAATTCATATAGTCTACTACTCTTTAAGCAATCTAAAATTTAGACTTATTTTTGTGACTCGCGTGACAGATTTCGAGGGTGTTTTCAATCGAAAATATTGCCAAACCCATTACATATAAATGAAAAAAACAACTTGATATGGTAAAATGGGTATACAATAAGACCTTGCATCAAAAAATTATGAATCTATAAATAATAGAACATGCCTTAAATAGTGAAATAAAAAAAAAAGTACCAAAGAGGCATCATTTGGTAGCAAATGTGATCTTTGTTCTGGGAGGTGTAACTCGGCTGTTAGGAAGTGAAAAGCAGTGAAAAATTAGATTTACACCCTTTGATCATATACCTACCCAAATATGAATGCTCTTTCTTAATTGCTTGAACTTGAAATTTTAAGGTCCTGGTGTCTAGTTACATGGAATGGCTGCTTAGCAGAAACCATTTAGAACAACTCTTCTGTACCTGTGATACTTTGTCTTCATGCTAAATACTACTTATTTTTAATATGTTGCACTTCTTCGTTTGTTTATTTGTTTGTTTACTTTTTGCAAGGGTGAGATATCATGAAAACATGTTTATTGATAAGGAATCTCATACACAAGTTGTCTTGGGATAATTTTGAACATTGTCACCAAGTGACTTTCTGAAAATCTGAAATATTGTTATTCATAGCTTGATACACGCACGTTGAAAGGGTCTTACCATTTCTAATACATAACTATGGTTTACCTGTTATCAGAAGTTTTCTTGACATCAAGCCATGAATCAGAGTGCTCTACATTTTTCAGTCATCGAGTAGCCAAAGGCTCAAGAACTGAGCTATTGCCAGCGGTCACTCATCATCAGGTTTCTGTTGTGCGTCATGCGCAAGTTTTTGTATCGTATTTCACACTCTCTTTGGAAATCCCATGACAGATTTTCAGCAAAGGGTATAGGCCGGTAGCATCCCTTGGATGACAGGATCTCAATTTATTCAAATGGGCACAATACACAGAAAGCCCCCAAACCCCGAATTTACGGAATGTATTCAGAACACACACACACACACACACACACACACACATACACACACATACACACAGAAGTGATAAAATTAAGAAAGGGTGCAATAATACCATGGAGCTATATAGCTCCATGATAATGCTATACGTGCATGAAAATGTAAGCTGTTGAAGTCTGAGTTCGGGTTGAAAGTTCACATGCAACAATGTTCCCGTAAACAAACATTATTTCAAATTTTGGCAAGTAAATGATTTCCTTGCTAGGTCACAAGTCTAACTGACACTGGGTAAGTGATCTTTCAGAGATAACGTTGTAAAGTAATAGATATGAAACTCACCAAAATAAAAGACACAGCAATATATCACTCAAATTCAAATTCAAATTCAAACTTTACTTTCACTCTTTTTTCCAACAGAATGTACAAAAATCAATAAGGTACATTTGGCATGCGAGTCTTTGATAATATACATAATCAGACAGGGATAACAACATGTTCATGTCTTTATGTTTAGTACAAAAAGAAACATTTATACACTCTGTGAAAAAAAAAAAGTGGAGGTACCCACTCAAAAGACTATGCTTGTAACATGTGGGTACCTCTGAGGGAAAAGGGGGAAAGAGGGGAAGTAAAGGGGGTGAAAAACTTACAACTACAAAGAGTGCGGGAAACTGGGAAAGACGGGAATAAAAAAAAAGAAAGAAAGAAAGAAGAAAAAGAAAGCAAAAGTGTGAAAATAGGGAACAGAAAATGGGGAGAAGAGGAAGAGAGAGAGAAAGAGAGAGAGAAAACCTAACTTATTTTGATGCATACACCACGGGGCGAAGCCCACAGAGACAAATAGCCACGCATTTTTGAGAGTGAAACAGTTTTGAGCTGCTTTCCAGCGGAACAGACTGTAACCGTGAGGGCACGTGGGGAATACAAAAATACTAAACGCGGTTAAAAATGGTCGATGCCTAAAGAGAACGCTGCCTATAGTGAAAGAAGATACATTACAGAATTATATTTATTCGGCTGCATTATAAGACTTCAAAAGAAAACTCTTCAATCTCTTTTTAAAAGAAAACAATGATGGCGCATTTTTTATGTCCATGGGAAGGGAGTTCCAGAATCTTGGACCTACATAAATGAAAGTCTGTTGAGCAAGCACGGTTCTTAATAAAGGTAAATGAAATTCATTTGACTGTCTGGTTGGATATCCATGATATGTCCAATTGTGCGTGAACATGGAGTTAAAAATAGACGGAAGACAGTTATTATTATAAGTATACATAAATTGCCCGAGTTGAAACAAAAACAAATCTTTAATTTTCAGAATCTTATTATGAAAAAACAAAGGATCTGTATGAGAATATGGAACGGTGTTACAAATAATGCGAAGAGCCTTCTTTTGTAGCAGTAAAACCCTATCCAGTAATATTTGATGAGTGTTTCCCCATACTAAAATTCCATAATTTAAATAGGGTAATATCAAGGATGAATACAATGTAAACAACGAATGTTGAGGAATAGAAAATTTTAGTCTATTAATAACACCTATGTTACGTGAAATTTTCTTACAGACATTTTCAATATGAAATTTCCAGGAGAGTTTATTATCGACTGTAATTCCGAGAAACTTAATATGGGAAACACTTTCTAAAAAAGCATCACCAAAACAAATATCCATATTCAAATTATCTGAAGTATTACTGAAAAACATATATTTAGTTTTTTGGATATTCAAAGACAACTTATTTGCTCGTATCCACTCACATACTTTTTTTAACTCAGAATTAACTGTCTGCACAAGGGTGTTTGGGTCTTCATGCGAATAAAATACATTTGAATCGTCGGCAAAAAATATGAAAGATAAAACATCGGAAGAAACACAAAAATCATTAATGTAAACAATAAACAACAGCGGGCCCAACAAACTACCTTGTGGGACGCCACCCTTAAATTCTCTCATATCAGAGTTATGATTATTCAAAAAAAAACATATTGTTTGCGATCAGTTAAATAACTCCTGAACCACTCCAAGGCCTTCCCACGTATACCATAATGAGACAACTTGTATAATAAAATATCATGATTTATAGTGTCGAAGGCCTTGGAGAAGTCCAGGAAGATACCAATCATATGAGAGTGATTATCTAAAGCATGTGCTACTTTATCAACAAAATTTAACAAAGCGTGACAGGTGCTATGCTTTTCTCGGAACCCAAACTGCGAATTCGTAAAAACACCATACATATTCAAAAAATTCAACGTTCTTTTATATATAATTTTCTCTAAAATCTTGGACAAACAAGATAATAAAGAAATAGGCCTATAATTACTTATCTCTAACTTATCTCCATTCTTATATATAGGAATAACTTTAGCTACTTTCATTTGTTCTGGAAACACACCCGTTGACATTGACAAATTAAATATAGGTGCCAGAGGATCCGCAACAGAAGATATAACACCTTTCAAAATCATATTGCTTATGTCATCATAACCTGAACTTTTTTTGTTTTTCAAACCAGATACAATATCAATAACCTCATATCTAGTGGTAGGAGTAAAAAATATTGAATGCATATTATACTGATTTAAAAAAATCAGAAAAATGTTTATTAGTATCAGGAATTTCTTGAGCAATGTTTTCTCCAATTGTTGTAAAATATGTGTTAAAAATATTTGCTATATCCACAGAATTATCAATAATTTCATCATTATATCTGATTTTCGATATACCAGACTTTTCATTTGATACATTCATTGCTTGTTTTAATACATTCCATGTACTCAACGAAAGGTTTACAATGCATTCTCTATAATGACGATCAAGTACACCATGCAACAGGAAGGAGCACCGCCCTGTGCAAACGATTCCACAAATGATAATTAGCCTATGAGTAGAGGTATAAATTTTGATTATGTGGGGAAACTGTGCGTGATACAAGTTGCGAAATATGCCAGCAGAAAGATAACGAACGCAAAGTGATGCGTGTGCACCGCATGCCTGACTGCTATGACTACTATCAGCTAGATCTACATTCGAATATTTCCGATAATGATTTACACAATCAATTATTAATCTTTGCTAACTCGGGCAGTAGGAATATACAACACACTCGTGCTGCAGACAAAGGAGAAAGAAATGAGTGTACATGCATCATGGGAGGGTGGGCGGGATGTGGGAATTTCCAAGCAACGAGTGCAATGGAATAGATTCTACAAGCCATGTACGTGCATGAGCATGAAAGCCGCTGAAGACCGAGTTCAAGGTTCACATTCATATGCAGCAAAAAGGATGTGCCCCTCCTAACATAATGTTATAATTTTTTGGCAGGTAAATTTAACTTCCTTGCTAGGAAATAAGTCTAACTGACTCTGGGTATAAGTGCTCTTTCAGTTAACGATGAAGTAATAGATTGAAAAAAAAATTCTCAAAAGGAAAAACGCAGCAATATAGCACTCAACGAAAGGTTTACATGCATTCTCTAATAATGTCGCTCACACAGTACACCACAAAGGAACACCGCCCTGTGCAAATGATTCCATGAATGATAGTAGTAAAGACTCACTCCATCATCATATACATGCACATACCGTGTAACATGGCTGTTATGACCAGCTTCAGCAAAATGGCGAATTTAGTCTTCATAGCTGCAGGGAGATACGAGACTATAGAGATGCAGACAGTGTGGAGTAGAAAAGGCGGTACAGAGTGGAGAGGTGTTCCAATATGTGCACGAGCGATAGTCGATGGAATCTCATCTGTATGACTGTGGGCAAAGGGTGTGTGCACAGCTACAGCCAAATTTCAGGCGGGAACGATTGTACAGCACAGTATGGAACGCCATTAAAGGACAAGTTCACCTTCATAAACATAAGGATTGAGAAAATGCAACAATATTAGTAGAACACATCAGTGAAAGTTTGAGGAAAATTGGACGATCGATGCAAAAGTTATGAATTTTTTAAATTTTTGTGTTGGAACCGCTGGATGAGGAGACTACTACAGCTTGTGAGTCATATGCGTACAACAGTATAAAGAAAATATAAAAGAAAATTCAACATATTTTCATTTTTTTCGCATAATAAAAGAGCAATTGACTTGCCTCTTTCTAAAGGCAGGGGGAATAATATTACCCATAACATTTATCGGTAACGAGTCAGGGGAATGTGTACTTTTTTCAAAAGATGGAATTTTGTGAAATTCTCTTTATATTTTCCTTATATTGTTGTACGCATGTGACATCTAAGTTATTCATACACTGCAGTAGTCTTCTCATCCAGCGGGTACTGCAAAAAAACTTCAAAAATTCATAACTTTTGAACGGATTGTCTGATTTTCCTCAAACTTTCAATGATGTGTTCTACAAATATTGCTACATTCTCTCAATCCTCATGTTTATGAAGGTGAACTTGTCCTTTAAGGAAACAATACAAAATTCATTTCACTCCAGCCAATATTCATTTCACTTTTAACAAATACATTTCACTCACAAACATTGATTTTACTTTTTATAAAAATACATTTCACTTTTGCATTAAACTTCATCTCACTTTTCACAAAAAAAACATTTCACTTTTGAATTAAAATTCATTTCACTTTTCACAAAAATACATTTCACTTTTACATAAAGATTCATTTCACATTTCATAAAAATACATTTCACTTTTAGATACAAATTCATTTCTCTCTTCACAAAAATACATTTCACTTTTGAATTAAACTTCATCTCACTTTTCACAAAAAAAAACATTTCACTTTTGAATTAAAATTCATTTCACTTTTCACAAAAATACATTTCACTTTTACATAAAGATTCATTTCACTTTTCATAAAAATACATTTCACTTTTAGATACAAATTCATTTCTCTCTTCACAAAAATACATTTCACTTTGGCGTACCATATCACTCAGACGAAACCATTTCACTGCGCTAAAACCATTTCACTCTGATAAAACCATTTCACTCTGATAAAAAAAAAAAAATACGTTCCTCTTTTTTCCTGGCCAAAAGGTGGCGCCAGTCTGAGAGGAGTCACAGTGCCATGGCACTTTGTTAGCACTGAGCTGAGATGAGTGGCCGGCCAGCTGGCCGGCTGGCTATGCAGTACCTAGATTTACTGAGTAGCCAGTCAGTCGGCAAGCCCGAAAAAAACCCGCCTAGAATATCCAAGTCCTCGCACGCGTGACCTCGAGTTGACCCCGCAGGTCATAGAGAGCGCGATTGGAGAATCGTTTTGAAATGCTCATATCTTGGTCACTGAATTACGTTTTCACATGATTTTTCTTTTATGTGATAGGTAAAGGTTAAAACTTGGATGCTATCTTGTTGATTTTTCCAAGAACGACATGAAAGATTATCAACTTCGTGGCTAACTAATTGCCGATGTTTCGGAAATAATGGATACAGATATTCTTCTAAAATTCTCCTAAAAGTCTTCTTTTTCATCGTGGGGCACCAACAAAAGTTATGTCATGTAAACGGAAATTTATTCAGCTTTAAGATGATACCTAAAAGTGTAACGTGATGATTTGTAGATGGGTCAGCAGCCAGCTGATATCATAGGGATGTCATTCCTTTTTTTCTCGGCACGAAATCGCGAAGTACTGTACTGTCCCACATATAGAAATTGACGTGTGTTCTCGATGCCTTTGTACGTGTGTGTTACTGTATGAGCGACCCCAGCGTAAATACACGTGGTCAGTTTCGAGCGTCTAGCTGTGATATACTGTATTTGTGTCTGTCATTAGACATTACGTACTAATAGTCTACAGCCTCTTGCTGGGCCTCCCTCTCTCTCTCTCTCTCCCTCTCTTTTTTTGATTATATGTCTTGTTCTTGTTATTCATAATACAATGTATGTTTGTTTTGTTTGCTTTTGTCCACCCTTCTGATTTCGTCAACAGGAAGTGTCTGATTCTCAGTTTCATTCTGCCATCAATCATTCACATCACTCTCTCTCAATTCAAAGCATCCTAAGCATCCACTCAAATACATTATAACCACCACTTATACCGTTCACTACGCTAAAGTGAACACAGTTACATTATATCGAAATTCCGCTTACATTATCCACTTTTTTTTTTACATGCGTGGTTATAACAACATTTTGATATAACAAAAGAAAGCTGTTGATCCCAAGGACTTCACTACATTACTTCACTCTATTGCTATAGGCCTACCTTACTAGGCAGAGAAATTTACATACATTATTGCACGTGCCATTCTCATCAATTAATAAAATACCTTTTTTTTTCATTAATAACAACAGAGAAAGGAGCACAATCCACTGGTTTTTTTCTTTATAAATGTATATACATCTCCATATATATATATATATATATATATATATATATTACATGTAAGTGTTGAAAGAACTACATTGCAGTTAAGTTTCAAGGTATCCACCAATCTTCATGACAATGTATCACACACATAACAAAAAAAAATTACCTAAAGTAAGAGCTGCATAAGCAGTCTACAGTTTTATCTACTTTTTAGCAGTATAGTCAAATGCAGTTTTAGATCATTTTATTTTTTTCTATTTATAACTCTCATATATTTATTCATCCATTTATTAATTATTTTTAATTTATTTTTTGGTGGTGGTATTGGACTCAGTCTCCAGCCAAGTGGCATGTAAGAGACCTACGAAAGGTACAACTGTCAGCGGTCTTGTGAGTACATGTAGGAACGCGAGTAGGATCAGTCTGTCTTGACTACAACAGTGATGTACAGTGAACATTTCAACAAAAAAAAAATCTTCTGGTGAAGCTCAGTAATAAGACAAGAGCAAATGAATGTACCAGGTAGTTTGAACAATTGCAGAGCTAAATTGTATTGAGCAGATCTGTACAAATAATTTGCCGGCAAATTTTGACACTGGCAATAAACAAACTATACTGATACCGATGTTGCACAAACATGAAACAGTTGTGAATATTGCTTGAATGTTTTGTAAGTGAATAAAATCAAGCAAGAATACCACAAATGTTTTGAGGCAATACTCTGTAAATTACATGCCATCTACACTTTTGGCAAGGTTTCACTCAAATGATACATGTACAGAGATAACTTCATTAATAGTTCAAACTGCATGAATGTTTGAGGGTGTACAAATGCCCTTGAGTACTCTGAAGGCAGGTACACATGATGATGATGAAGAAGTCTTGTATAGCGCCGGTATCCGCCAAGTCAGGCGCTCATGGCGCTTGCTCCAAAATAAATACATAATTCAGCTTAAATTTCATGGGTGCACCGCTTGTGATATGACAGTTAAACCAAAAAGAAATAGTTCCAGGAAGTAATTGTCTCATACGTGTATCTACTATAGTATTCACATCGCCAAGGTTTCACACACATGAATGAAACATGTACAAAATATATAAACTTCATCGACAGTCCAAACAGCAGAGAATGTTTTGAAGGTGTACATATGCCCTTAAATACTTTGAAGGCAAGTACAATGTATCTTTTGGTCACACTGCCAATGTTTCAAACACATGAACTGGCAACTGCATCAACAATTCAGAAGTGTACATACTACATATGAAGCAGGGGCGGATCCAGGAATTCCGTAAAGAGGGGACGCGTTTACAAAATTAAAGGGGGCGCATGCACCCCTCCCCCCATTTTTTTTTTCTTTTAATTTCTTTTGTTTAAACAAAAAATAAAGGGGGGCGTGCGCCAGTTGCGGTCCTAACTGGATCCGCCACTGTGTGAAGTACACTTACTGGAAACTAAACGGATAAAAATTTAGAGTAACTTTAAAACATCAATATTACTGGAAATCGAAGCAGACAGATTAGATTTGGCCTTATAGCATCTTGCAAAACATCTATGTGAAGAAATCTTTCATTCCCAACTTTAGCATTGACTGTAAATAATCTTATCTGAAATGTCAAAAGGCAAACTAATCATCCCATCTCTGTCAACTGAATACACATGTATCAGTACATGTACACAAGCAGTATCATACACATTAAAAATATCTGTGTGTCACTCTCTTCATGGTTATGACTGAGTGAATGATACAAATGTGCATTCGAACCCCTTACCAGTAACAACACTCGACAACCCTGGGGTGGACTACAGGCCAGCATGAAACCCCCCAGGTGTTATAAAAATCTGCTCATCTTACCTTTCACAAGGTCCACAACTTTTCTTTATAGGTATCTAATAAGAGCATGCCCGTTCAATGCGAACATGTTCAAAATTTTGGTTGATTTGGGGGAAGTACTAATGTAATGTATCATCTATCTAACTGTTGTGTCAAAATCTTCATCTTCCTTATCCCTTCTTGACCGTTCAATTCCTTTTGGTGACATACCTTATGTATCTTCCTGATCGAACAGAATTCTTACATCTTTGAAACCTCTTCTGAAATGGGTCACAACCACAATATTAGCAATAAAACATGCATACATGTACTAACTAAACCTCTACTAGTGCTTCAGTGATGATGTACAAATTAAATTCATACCTTCAGCAACAAGACATGCCCCCTGTCGAGTAATGGCTGTACGTCCAGATACTACTTTATACTGTACAATGTACTTGCTTCCATAACATTTATCAAGAATATCATGAAGGATAATATTTAGTTTAATCAGGGCTCATAATTCTGCCATCTGTACAGACTCCAAAGTAATTTATATGTACATAATTTAACAAATACTATCTTGCATAGTTCCACACATTGATGTATCTGTAATGGTCGAACTTCACATATACTACAACAACCGTGCTTTTCAAAGAATATACATGTACATCCTCTTTACTAAAAATGTTACCGTAAAGATGAATGAAGTTGATATACAGTAACATACTGTAATATGTTACAATTGTATATCAACTTCATTCTTCCTATTGTATCATATCACATATTTAGCACCTTTCTGAGGTAGGTTATCATGATCACATACTGCTCTAGGTTTTTCAATGAAATGAAAAAGTTGACAGGTGTACTAATCAGTTGTTTCTATTCTTGTGAGGAAGTCACTCAGCGCTTGCAAAACAGCAGTGCTCTCCTTGATAAAAATCTGTCAGAGATTGAATGGTACGTGTGCATCCAAGAAAACAAAATACACTATAGAACTGACAGTGTAGATCTTCTCGTTTATGTCGGTAAGCACTATCTGGGCACCCGTCCCGCTTCATCATGAATATTCATCATCTACATGTATTCGTAATACCGTGGAAATACATCATTTTTTCATTTCCCGGCAGCGTTTTTACATTTCTCAGCAAAACTGAACATTTTTTCATCTCCAGGCGAGACGTTTTAACATTCCCCGTTGATGCAATTTTTCGAGATTTTTACATTTCCCGGCCATACGTTTTGCACGTATCCAGCGTTCCGCCATTTACTAGTACAGTATCTTACTGCCTGATGAATATTCATGATGAAGCGGGACGGGTGCCCAAATAGTGCTTACCGTTTATGTCATGCAGATTTTCCTGGAGGCCACAGAGAAGAGAATCACCTTAAATATGCATGTTCCATCGGTGTGATGTCAGGTACTGGGGCTACCTACATATACAATGTGACACAAATAGAGAATGGATTAGAAAATGCATAACAACTTTTCCAGATATTACTCCAAATTAATCATAGATATTATAAACCATTATTCACAATAACATGTCCGAAAACATTATGTTGGAGTAAACCCTAATTCAAGCAGAGAAACTACAGACATGCACTGTACTATGGTAAACATATGAAGAGTCTGTTCGCAAAAACCGATAAGTCCATTTTTGAAGATTTTCAAGTACGGTCTCTGTCATAAAGTACAAAATAACACCTTTTAAATGAGATATTGGTCACTACATATAAAAGGGCATTTTTGAAGTTATGGTCAAAAGAAGCAAAAATTTTCTTATTGTTCTCTTTATTTTTCCTGACCTTTAATCGCAAATATCTCCATTTGGCAAATATGGACTTATCGGTTTTTGCAAACAAACTCTTCATATTATTCTGAGAATAATTCAGACATCCTCGTAAATTTTATTGTTACAAATTGTAGATGCAGAAGACTTTAATACATCTCTATATTTACTGACAACTTGTATACCAACTTGAAAAATTCAAATAGCCTGGAACTCTATTAGTGTTAACATTGCAGCCTGGTCAACTCTTAAACATGTCATGAAAATTATGTTCACATCAAATACTAGAATCGCTCTTGTGCCTTCTTTCTCCATGCGAAAGAAAAAAAACTAATAATAATAATAATAATATTGAATCTATACTGTTCTTGTTTGTATTAAGTGATGAGTAAATCATATAATAATTAACTACTAAGAGATGAAGACTAAGACCCTGTTTATTATAGACAGCATACACATTGTACACTGTACAATTTTTGTGAATAAGTTGTAAATTCAAATTTACAAATTGCCATCGCCACATACAATTGTAGGCCTACCGCCACCGGCCTACACTGACTCACTGTACACAACACACGATATCACGAAGTTCCAATTGAGCGAATGAACAACCCTAATTTCAATATATGGGACTGACCCTGCACCTCTGCAGAGATCGTTAACAACGGTGCATTTACGGTCCGAAAAAGTCCCCTTCCGCACTAGATGCGATCACGTGACCTTCAGGAGGACTAGAATACATTATTTGGCCTCTAAAAATGCAATCTTCAGGCCTAATTCTTAACAAGTTATGCTTCTAGGGCACCGTCGATCTTGGTATCTGCGTAAAGCACGAAGTATTGCCGACCTGATGAACAAAAAGTCACATCAATCCCCTTTTTAGATGGGTCAGCAGCCAGCTATAAACACGGGAATGTTTTGAAAGAGGAAAAATACTATGTCAACTTCGAGATACTATGTAAACGGCAAAAAAAAAAATACTCATTTTGAATCGGAAAAAATAGCATGTCGATCACAAGAAGTCAGACATCAAACTTACCCCACAACATCGCTGTTGAAAAGCGTTGTAAAACACACGTTATTCAGCAAGTCAGGCGTAGATTCAATTCTCGATGTAGTATGCATGTAACGGCACGAGCGTGCATGTGAGTGAGGCCGAGGCGAGGACCGTCGACTGTCGCGTCGCTTCCGCGCCAGCGTAGCGCGCTAAATCTAGGTACTGCATAACCAGCCGGCCAGCTGGCCGGCCACTCACCTCAGCTCAGTGCTAACCATGGACCTAGGCCCATGGTGCTAACAAAGTGCCATGTCACTGTGACTCCTCTCAGACTGGCGCCACCTTTTGGCCGGGAAAAGATTTTTTTTTTTTTTTTTTTTTTATCGGAGTGAAATGGTTTTATCAGAGTGAAATGGTTTTAGCGCAGTGAAATGGTTTCGTCTGAGTGATATGGTACGCCAAAGTGAAATTATTTTTGTGAAAAGTGAAATGAATTTGTATTTAAAAGTGAAATGTATTTTTGTGAAAAGTGAAATGAATCTTTATGTAAAAGTGAAATGTATTTTTGTGAAAAGTGAAATGAATCTTTATGTAAAAGTGAAATGTATTTGTGAAAAGTGAAATGAATTTTAATTCAAAAGTGAAATGTATTTTTGTGAAAAGTGAGATGAAGTTTAATTCAAAAGTGAAATGTATTTTTGTGAAAAGTGAAATGAATTTTAATTTAAAAGTGAAATGTATTTTTGTGAAAAGTGAAATGAATTTTAATTTAAAAGTGAAATGTATTATTGTGAAAAGTGAAATGTATTTTTATAAAAAGTAAAATCAATGTTTGTGAGTGAAATGTATTTGTTAAAAGTGAAATGAATATTGGCTGGAGTGAAATGAATTTTGTATTGTTTCCTTAATGGCGTTCCATACCACGGGGATGCACGGGGATGCACGGGGATTGCCCCCCCCCCCCCCATCCAAAAAGTGGGGGGGGGGGGCAAAACGCACCCCCCCTTCTTAATTTCCAAAGCAAAAAATATAGCTACAAACGGCAGTTTTTGGACTGTAAAATGTCAAAATTTTCAAGGTCGCTCGCTTTGCTCGCTCGCATTCAATCGCTATGCCATTCTCTTGATGTTGCTGCCAGTAATTGAAAGCAGTTGCGCCCGGTGCGTCCCCCTTAATTTCCAAAGCGAAAAAAAAAAGTATAGCTACAAACGGCAGATTTTTTACTGTAAGATGTCAAAATTTTCAAGCTCGCTCGCATTTAATCGTTATGCCATTGTAAAAGAGAATGTTACTGCCAGTAATTGCCAGCAGTTGTGCCTGGGCCGCCCCCCCCCCCTTAATTTCCAAAGCGAAAAAATATATATACACTGTAGCTACAAACGGCAGTTGGGGGACTGTAAAATGTCAAAATTTTCAAGCTCGCTCGCTTTGCTCGCTCGCATTTAATCGTTATGCCATTCTCCTAACGTTGCTGCCAGTAATAACTGCCAGCAGTTGAGCCCGGTGCGCTTCACCCTTAATTTCCAAAGTGAAAAACGTAGCTACAAACGGCAGTTTTTGGACTGTATAGAATGCCAAAATTTTCAAGCTCGCTCGCTTCGCTCGCTCGCATTGAATCGTCATGCCATTCTCCTAATGTTGCTGCCAGTAATTGCCAGCAGTTGCGCCCGGTGCGCCCCCTTAATTTCCAAAGCGAAAGATGTTTATATAGCTACAATCGGCAGTTTTTGGACTGTAAAATGTCAAAATTTTCAAACTCGCTCGCATTTTATTGTTATGCAATTCTCCTGATGTTGCTGACAGTAATGACAGTAATTTGTCGTTTCACACCGTCATTCCATAATCCATGTATATAGGAAAACTTACAATGTTGCTCAATGACTGCGTTGTTGAATGTATCACATTCCGTAATGTATTGTAGTCCCATTAAAGTTTGCAGACTGACAGCGCTCGCACACACGCACAAGCATACACACCCTCAAAATTACTTTTCCACAAGGTGTGCCCCCCCCCCCCATCTCGACCCACGGTACGCCACTGTACATATATATATATATATATATATATATATATATATATATAAATATATATATATATATATGTGTGTGTGTGTGTGTGTGTGCGTGTGTTTGTACGTGTGTGTGTGTGTGTGTGCGTGTGTGTGCGTGTATGTGTATGTGTGTGTATGTGTATATTGTGTAACATATGTATGGTCTGTCGTGAGCCCCCTCCAATATTTGTCCCCCCAATCCAAAACTGCTTCCGGCGCGCCTGCCCCGACAGACATTACACTTTCACTGTATTGTCTGTTCGCTGAAAAAAAAAAAAAAAATGGTGTTAGATTTAGGCCTAATCACCATGGGTGTTAAATCTAACACCGATCAGTTGTCAATAGAGGAACACACCGACAGGCGTATACGATTGTGATGGTGTTAATTTGTCATTTCCTCGTGACTGCTGGTGATATTTTGACATTGCGCTACGGTGTTAATTCTACAATGACAGCACATGGTGTTGATTTGTTATTGCTGGTGTTAATATCATTGGTATGTCACCCCGCCCAGTGTCAATAGACCACACCAAAGGGCTTTTTACACTTGTGTTTCTTAACCCCGGACTTTCTCTGACCCAGGACTATCGTTAGTCCCGTACCAATTTTTTTTCAGCTTTTTACACTCGCCAATTAGTCCCGTACTATCTCTTGTCCGGGGCTAAGGAGAAAACGGACCTTTTTACACTCGTATTTCTTAGCCCCGGACTTTCCAAACCACATGAATATTCATAATTACGCTGTGTACTGTACACGTACACGCACGCACCGGCAGCACTTGATTACCTCGTTTCTGATTGGTCAGTGAGGGTCGGACTTCGTCTCCGTCGCTTAGCCCAGGATTATTTTTTCGTTCTGTTTACACTCACTTGCTTGGCACCGCAATTGCGGTACTTACCCCTGCTATTATGCAGGGCCAGATAGTACCGTACTATCGGTGGGGCTAGCCCACTTTAGCAAAAACGAGTGTAAACAGAAAGTGGGCTAAGGATAGTCCCGTACCAACGGTGGGGCTAAGGCCCCCCCCCCCCCCCCCCCCCCCCCGTAGCCCCACCGTTGGTCCGGGGCTAAGCAAAAATTTACAAGTGTAAAAAGCCCTTTTGGCAAAAACGAGTGTAAACAGAAAGTGGGCTAAAGGATAGTCCCGTACCAACGGTGGGGCTAAGGGCCCCCCCCCCCCTTAGCCCCACCGTTGGTCCGAGGCTAAGCAAAAATTTACAAGTGTAAAAAAACCCTCAACTGGTGTTACTGTGGTGTAAACGTGTTCACACATTCTTCTTTTAAAAGAAAAAGTCAAAAACAAGTATCGGAAAGTTCTTGATCGTTTTGCTGAAGTTCACATTCAACTTTAAGAGCAGTAACTAACTGATATTCTAAAAACCATTTTGTATTTTGAAGTGACCCGGAGGTGTTAATCTAGCACTGCAAACGAGGCCGGAAATTTAACATCAGCTGGGTGTTTCATATTTATCAACGGACTTCTTGCAGTATTAAACATCGAACATTGATATACTATATGTGACCCTGCACCTCAAAACAAACAAAAAGTCGCCAGACATGAATTTTTAGTTAAGACCATATTCTGAAAGAGCAGACTTTAAGCTTTAAAATGATGTATAACTCAAATCAAATGGACTCTCCTAACCTATATAAATATTCGAAAGAAAGCACAAACTCAGGAAAAGTGTGAACTGAGAAAAGAGGCTCTGAAGTACAGTGTTTATTCAAGCGCTTAATATTTACCAAACCGTGCTGGCTGTGCGATGAATGGGACAAAAAACAGGAAGTAAACCACCAGAGTAAGAACAATATAGGGATTGTCAGATTAAACTGAAATTAAGCATGCCTCATTAACACATTATGTCCATAATTGATAACAACTTTCAAAGCAGTAGCACTATCCTTTCAAAAGTTATTAGAGTTGAAAGTGAAGAGTGTGGACAAGGTTTTTCAGAAATGAAAAAGGGATTCTAAAGACACACCTAATCACACTATTCTACCAAAAATGTTCGAGATAAACTGCTAAAAAAACACACTTTCCTGCGCGTTTTATGATATCAAATTTTAGCATACTGTAAAAGAAGACCCGCTCTTTCAGAAAATATGAAAAAGTCAAGTTCGGCTAGGTTGACCCATTTCACTTTATCAGTCCTCACGCAAAATCAGTGTGTGCGACTTTATGTTCGTTTTGAGGTGCACGGTCACATATATGTGCTATCACTTTGTGCTATCACATTCCAATTATTATTCTGTAACTCAATTCAACATAATAAGTCATATTTTCAATTTCAATTTTGGTTTTAATTTCAATTATTTCCATTTTCATCCACAAAACATAACAATAAATAAGAAAATGACTGACGGTATTGGATATGTACACATTAGATGACTTTAAGGTGAAAATTTTAGGCAATCAAAGAATTAAAATCCTCTATAAAATTTAATAACAATAGTTTCAAAACTAACCTGCAGAATTATCTATATGTTGTATGTGCCATTAAAAAAAAAAGAAAATGAAGGTTCCCATGAAAAGCACTGCATGTATAATAGGTTATCGTGGAGAACACATGCAATTGGGGCCAAAATCTAGACTTTCTTAATTACAAAAGTACTATGAAATAAAGCATGACACCATCGCAGTCCCGTTGATTGTTGAGGTACAGATAGGCACAAAAGAGATCACGAACTCCGTCCAGTCTTATTCCTTTCAAGAACGCAAGTACTAAATGCGAAGAGATTATCGGGAGAAAAATAATGAACACATTTTGATTCTCTTCTGGCTGGTGCATCAAAAAATATTACAGTTGAAATACTTTACGAAATCATTGCCCTCCCGCTGAGCACTATGAGCGTGAAATACGCAGCAAGTTAAAGATTTAATAAAGATATAATAAAAACTGGTAAATTACTGGTCCGACAGAGACAAGCTTCACCGGTCGAAAAAAATAGGATAGTGTGCCATACACACCAATTGGCCTTGTGCAAAATTAACATTTTTACAGAGGGTTGAAAACAGATCAAAATCTGAAACCTAATTTCAAAATAAATCGTGAATTTACTGAAACTGATTTATGCTACCAGTTTTGAATTACCTCCAATTTAGATTTGTACACTATTCAGCTAAATCTCATATCCATGTCAGTGTTATCTGATATATCGTTTTTGAACTATAAGGATGGAAAGGGGTAATGTGTTTTAGAAACACCTATTATTGTATGAATAATTTAGAGAACAGTTGTCTAGCGTTCCCGGACTTCTAATCTAGATGCGGTGTAGGACAACATAAATGACCACGTATTTAAAAGTGAAGGAAATCTCGTCTGAATATACAATGTACATTCTATCGGAGATAAGCTGACTTCACTTAAGATTCATTGAAGACACACTTAATCAAGCTGGTCTATCCAATGTTTGGTTAGGCCAAAATGAAAATTATAGATTATGTTTAAACGTTAATTTGCTAAAACTAAGACTGAATGATATTTTTCGTCAGGAATGGGGAGTCGCAGTAGGGTCAAACGGTTAGTGAACCAACCTTCTTTGTTAAATTTGTAATATTCTGCTATTTACATGTAGATCATATATTCTCATATACACTATATTATCTTGTTATCTTGTATATCTTTTGTGTCGTTATGTGTAATCTTCAGGTATTGTATTCACTGGTTTGTCATATTGTTATTTGTATTATTTGTTTGTACTCTCATACCCCGAGAGGGGGTCGAAAGAGTCAATAAAATTTACCGAATGTATGTGATATACAATAGTTTCTCCGAATGCCCTGTGAAGTGTCATATCAGTTTTTACTTGAAAACGCGAATTAAAGATGTCCATTTGTTGTTAATTTTTGTATGCGGTACAATGATGGTCCTATATTTTCTGTTTACAAATTGGGCAGAATTATATTCTCATATCAAATATTGTTAGATCACAACGAAATAAGTTTAACGAGCACAAAAAAAGCCACTTTGACAGAACTCCATTTATCATTGTAATCTCTAGATATAAAATAAAACTGAACGCAAATTTAGTAAAGGTATACATATGACATAAATGCACACACAGGAGGACAATTGAATAAAAAAACACAGAATGTTGAGAACGGATGAGCAAAGCAAGAAAAAAATGCTTATTAAAACATCTTTAATGATTGTTATTTTAAAACATTTGAAGAAAAAGTACTAGTCTTATTTCGCCTCTTAACATGCATTTTACGTAACACATGCACTAACATGTATATGTCTACATAATAGTGACAGTAATTATACTACATTGTATCTACAATTATAGACACACTGTTTGATATCTATCGGAAGCAATAAAGGCATGTGCGTGATTAATCCACAACCGTGTAATAAACAAGCATTCAAATATCACGTCATGTTTAGATTATATCAATTAGTGCTAGTAAACAGAGTTAATGAAACGTAGGCCACGCTATTATGTATTTTGGTACATATTCAAGTCTAACATCTAACATTCATCCGACATGTCCGATGCGGCTCAATGAAGGAGATTGGTAACTGTTAATGTAAAAGGTTCTTGTTTTGAGTCCACCTTCAAGAGCGGTTGTACCCCTATAGGCAATTAAGGCACTTTATCCCCATTGCCTAGTTTGCAGCATCCCATGATGATGAATGGTAAAAGCACACTGCATCTTTCGTACAGTACATTTACAGCATGTTCCCGGCTTCCACGGCAGTCCCGTTTGCCCGAAACGTAGTGCGCTGAGGACAGATGGAATAATAATAATTACATGTAGTCTCATTTTCCTCCCCCTACCCCACTCCCCCCCCCCCCCGCTCTCTCTCTCTCTCGCTCTCTCTCTTCTCTCTCTCTCTCTGTCTTCTAGATTTGTTACGAGGGTTTGTATTTTTGCCTGTATGCATGTTTTATTTCTATTTACCAACGATCATTAATGTTCACACAGCCAAATGCATGCTTAAGGTATTTTCAATCTATTCTTTCATATTTTATTAGGGGAAAGAAAAGAGTTAAGGTAAAGGTCCCCTCTTGCTGAAAATGATTATAGGCGAGCTAAGGGCCCGAATGATTAAAGGAAATATTGTGCAGTATATATAGCATCCGATCGGTAGTAAATGCAGTTATTCATGCTCAAGGCGCTAAAGGTTTCACCAATGTCGTACCAAAGAAGAGTATTCACAACATGGGTCACGCAATAAATCTCTGTTTTTAAAGTTCACGTAAGCAATTGAGTATATGAATATAAGAACGACCCAAGTCCATGGAGGATCATTTCGAGTAAACTGAAAAAAACTTCATATCTTTTCTATTTGTCCAATAATATTCTATTTAACTGTGATGGGAAGGCAACATTGTATAAACAAATTAGAACATATGTTATTATGACAATTAACATTTACATTAATTGTGGAGAGGCCATTTTGTGTGGTGGACTTGGGTCGTTCTTTGATTCATATGGACTTGGGTCGTTCTTTGATTCATATACATGATATTCTGCTATAGAGATGGGAGAAGGATGAGAGAGGGCGCTATTATATGAATGTAAGAATGACCCAAGTCCTTCATTCTTACATTAATATAAGATTTATCTCATTCATTTCAGGCACTTCCGGGGGTAATTAGGATTTATCATTTACACACAAGATGAGTCCATGCATAAGCTACAATTTCCCATGAAAAACTGAATTTGGCCAAAAATTGGACTTGGGTCGTTCTTATATTCATATACTCAATTGTATTTCATACCCACATACACGCACACATGCGTGATATATACTTTATGATATGTATAATATTTAAAGGGGACTGCTAGTAACTGATCAGTGGGAATCAGTGGGAATGCTTGGGGATGATTGTTCCAATTCTTGTGGGATTCATCTGAAGGGTACATTACATAGCTATTGTTGTGTGAAAATTATTTGCTTCAGAATGGTCTCATATTCAAGTATAATGCGCACTTTAATGCCCCATCACTGTACAAACATGCCAACCTGGAAACATTAAACTGCACATTACTTGAATAATGATTACTTGAATATGAGACCATTCTGAAGCAAATAATTTTCACACAACAATAGATATATAATGTACTCTTAAATGAATCCCACGAGGATTGGAACAATCATCCCCCAGCATTCCCACTGATTCCCACTGATCAGTTACTAGACATCCCCTTTAACGAAAAGTTTCGAATATACAACCAAATACATTTATCTAACAAAGCTTATGCCCTCTAAGAACGTGTATTATTTATGATCACAATGATGCAGACAAACACCAGGCTTGCACATTTCACACATAAAGTGAACATAGCAAAAATGTGATAAAAAGAATATTTTTTTCCTCCTTAAATAATGAAAGCAGATCGTAAACGAATATCAAAGGTAGTGCACATAGGTTGGACTAAACATCGCGTTACAATAACAAAAGCGGGAGATCAAAAACCGTGGCTTGTATTCGTTTGTTTAATATGTATTATTTATTGTTTGTTACTTTCTGACGTTGAGGAACAATCAGTGGCTAATAGATTATTTCAGCACGAAAAAAATGAAAAATAGATAAAGACGGAGAGAAAAATATGTCCAGATAGTGACACTATATATACTGTATAAACATTGATGTGTAAACACACAAATCAGACCCTGTTAAATTTACCTTTTCATGTATAAAGATGGAACAAGCGAGGGCGCCACCGTCAAAAAAAATATAGGCATTTTCATTTCACTATAATGCAGCTTTTTGCCAAATTTGAAGAAAATCTGATGAAAAATGTGGCTGATACAGCACACACAAGAAATGTGCATTGGCATCCAAGTCGGAAAGCTGAGGGCGCCGTCATCACAACCTGTTGTGTCCTTCATGTGGAATGACTACCCATACATTTCCTTAGCAAGTCTGAATACAATCCATTGAGTAGCAATCAAGTTATTGCATAAATAAGCACTTTTGCAAATTTTGACATGATAAGGTGACCTTTGACCATGTAAAAGGTGGAAGAGTGAGGGCAGCATTATCAATTGGTATATATAGGTGTATAGATTTGACTATGATACATTATTTTACATACCAAATTTGAAAAAAAAAAAATCGGTCAAGAAACAAGGCCAGCGTCGCACGCACAAGCAGACCCTTTTAAATTTACCTTTTTATGTATAAAGACGGAACAAGCGAGGGCGCTATCACCAAGTAGGCGTCTTCGTCTAACCATAATACACCTTCATGCCAAATTTTAAGATGATCGAAGAAGAACTGCAGCCAGTAGAGCGCTCACAAAAAAAAAAAAATCCCTGCGGCGGACGCGGACGCGGAGCAACGAGGCCAAATCCATAGTATCCTCCGAACTCTGTTCGGGGGATACAATTACAATCAGATTTTCGCATTGATTACACCCAATATGATTGAAGTGTCTAAATGCTAGTTTACGGTCTGAAAATATAACATCTTAGGTCTATCTTGCAGAAAACCTCATTCAATTTGGTTAAGCGGTCACAGAGTAATGTAGATTGTTGTAAAGCATGTCATGAGTCTGATTCTTAGAAGTTTAGCATTTGGATACTCTTGAGTGTGAACACAACAGACAGAACTTGCAGGAAAGAGACTCCTGACAGACATCCTCTACAAAATTGCTCATTTCTCTTTGATTACTGAAGTAAAGAGAATGGGGTTTTCTCTAAGATGTGGGCAATGAGTTGTAGTTTCATACCCTGAATTTTTATTTAGATTGATTCACTATTTTTAAAGATATCATTGCAGAGGGTATCGTAATTTTTTTTTTTTTTTTTTTTTTTTTGGGGGGGGGGACATACAGAAGAAGAATATCTATTCTGGTGCCTCACCACGGACACTTTTTGGCAAGAAATGGCGGGAATCCTAATAGCCACCTTGTGAGATCCAGCAAGATCTCCGTCTAATTTCAATATTACTTGTGTTTTCATGTTGTCCAGAACTTCTTAGCTGACAAGGGTGCATAGTAAATGACTACATGTACATTGTATTACACGCTTTTCAGAAAAAGAATGTGGTTTTATGAACTTCGTGGTGACAGAGGAAAGCCTGACCCCATGCTTTGACCCTATTGTATACCGTACTACATTTAGTATGATGTGTTTTGTTTTAGGCAGAATTCAGCTAAAATCATAAGCGTTTTGCCTAGCTTGTCTTACAGGTAAAAGGCAATTCAATATCCCTTTTCACGGTATACTAGTGGGAATGTGGATTATTTTGGAAAAGCAGTCTTCACAGTCTTCATCAGCCATATTGAAAAAAAGAAACATAAAAAAAAGGAATAAATGATTTTACAGAAACATTATCCTTCAAATTATGTACATCGGTGGCAAGCAATATGAGGTAATTCATTCTCTCTTGAAAAATAAAAATGTTATCAGTGCCGACTTTGAAATGCACTGTACAATTTGAACATTATAACTTAAAAATGTAAACTTAGATGTTAACTTGTCGTGACGCGGAGGAATTTCCTCATCAGCTCATTCTTTTCAATGGGTGTATAAATGATTATGCATAAAAAATGAGAGGAGTTTTATTCAAAGTTTATTTCATTTTCCGACATAACATATGTTTCACTTCTTTTGATAACAGAGAACAAGGTAAATAGAACATAGTGAAATGAAAAGACTGTACAATAATTGAGGACCTTTAGTAATCATACATTGTATAGTAAAAAAGAAACAGAAGTGATCGAAATGAAGTACATGTATACCGTGCGAAAAATGGAGGGACCCACTAAAAAGACAGAGCTTGTAGTGTGTGGGACCCTCTGGAGAAGAACATTGATGGAATCGAATCATCGTAGATACAAAAGATAACAAAGTGGAAGAAGTCTGGATACAAAAGATAATAAAGTGGAAGAAGTCTGGAAGCCCACTAAAAATTAGATTACCATATATACACTTTCATAGACGCGAACAAACATGAAACAGGACTAGACGAGACAACTACTGAAAAAAAAAGGTTGTACAAGACAAACGGAATGGACAAGACTGACAAACTGAAGACAAAATAGCAGACAAAATGCACAACAGAAACAGAAACAGAACAACAGAAACAGCGATCTTCGGCAGAAGCATGCCAAGAGAATAAGAGGATAGTTGTAGGGGAAAAGTAATATTTTGACGCCTGAAATAAGACAAGAAAATAGAAAATAGAGGGACGTATGAACAGGAGTCACATACGGAAAGTCAACTTCAAGACGCTATGGGCAAAATGGCATAGGTGACAACATTGCGAGCATCCAGGAAAAAGATACCATTAATTCTTTGAAGAGGGGACAAAGTGAGCAGGTAAGTGTAACTGAGAAAAAAGGCCAAATGGTTAATTCGGTATTGTAGAGTCGTACGATTGCAATAAAAAAGACTTCAGTCTCCTCTTGAAAGAACATATGGATGGAGCGTTTTTTATGTCTTGATTCAAAGAATTCCAATAATTTGGGCCTACATAAATAAGTGTGTGTTTAGCAAAAATCGTTCTTAAAAGAGGTAAGTGAAATTCATTGGAACGCCTAGTAGGATATTCATGAAATGATTGATTTTTTAGGAACATAGAGTCAAAAATAGACGGAAGCAAGTTATTACAATACTTGTACATAAATTGCCCTAAATTAAACAAAAACAAATCTGCAATTTTTAAGAGCTTGTTGGAGGCAAACAACATATTTGTATGAGAACGTACAGGGGAATAACAGATAACACGTAGAGCTTTCTTTTGTAAGAGGAACACTCTCTCTAATAAATTCTGATGCGTGTTGCCCCAAACTAATATTCCATAATTAAGATGAGGCAATATTAACGACGAATATAGCATAAGTAATGATTTTTGTGGAATATGAAATTTCAATCTATTTACAATGCCTATATTACGTGAAATTATATTGCAGACATTATCAACATGTGATTTCCAGGAAAGTTTTTCATCCACAATGACACCCAAAAATTTGATATGTGAGACTCTTTGTAGATGAGAGTCATCTAATACTATATTTGTACTTAAACTACAATATCAACAATATTACTAAAAAGCATATATTTTGTTTTTTGAGCATTGAGTGATAGCCTATTGGCCCTGACCCAATTTGTCACTTTTTTCAATTCAATGTTAATTTTATGAACGAGAAAATCAATATCATTATGGGCAAAAAATACATTAGTGTCATCTGCAAAATGAAGAAAAGAGAGGTCGTCGGATACGCGACAAAAATCATTGATATAAATAATAAACAATAATGGCCCTAAGAGACTTCCCTGTGGGACACCACATTTAACTTCTCTGACAACGGAATCATTGTTTTTAATTGTAACGAATTCTTTTCTATCAACTAAATAACTCTTGAACCACTCCAAGGCCTTCCCACGTATTCCATAATGCGATAACTTATAAAGTAAAATATCGTGATTGATAGTGTCGAAGGCCTTGGAGAAGTCCAAGAAAATACTAACTAGATGAGAATGGTTATCGATTGCGTGAACAACTATGCGTAGTACTATGTTTCTCACGAAAACCAAACTGAAAATTCGTAAAAACGTCGTGTACCTTCAAAAAATTGATCATTCTCTTGTAAATAAGTTTTTCTAAAACCTTAGACAATGACGATAATAATGAAATTGGGCGATAATTGCTGACTTCGAACTTATCGCCTGCCTTAAATATTGGGATTACTTTAGCTAATTTCATTTTATCAGGGAACACACCATTAAAAATTGACAGATTAAATATATGAGCAAGTGGATCAGCAAATCGAGGAAATAACACCCTTAAGTATGAAATTATCTATCTCATCATAACCAGAACTTCGTTTATTTTCAAAAGAAGAAATTATATCAATAATTTCAAATCTGTTAGTTGGTATAAAAAATATGGAATCAGAATTACGCTGACCTAAAAATTCAGTAAAATAAGAATCTGTTGCAGGAATGTTTTGAGCATAATTTTCGCCTATTTTTGAAAAATAAGAATTACAAATATTTGCAATATGAAGAGGATCATTAATCGATTCATCATTCAATTTAATTTTATCAATGTCAGAGTGTTTACTCGGAACATTCATGGCCTGTTTTAGGACTTTCCAAGTATTTTTCATATCAAACTTATATTTCGATAATTGCTTAAAGTAATATCTTTTCTTTTCAGAACGTAAAATCATTGTCAAAGTATTTTTATATGATGTATATCTATTCTTCGATCGCTCAGTTTTTTTCAATTTGTACTTGTAATACAAACGATTTTTCCTGTTAATTGAACGAAGAATTGATCTGGAAATCCAAGGTAATCTAGGTGTCTTTTTATACTCTGTTCTATTTCTTTGTTTTGGGATTACATCATCTAAATGATGATTAAAAGTTTCCATAAAATTACAAAAGGATATATTAACATCATCGCTGCCAAATACTCCTGACCAGTCAGCATTCTCCAGGGCCACATCAAAACTAGCTAACTTTTCAGGTGAAACTCTACGTCTAAACAAAAGAGGTGAAATAGGTTTAATATTAGCTGGTGTTTTAAGAGTAAAACAAGTCATTATTGGAAAATGATCAGTCATATCTGAAAGGATTATAAAAGAGTCAGGGAGGGGTAGAATATTACAAAACAAGTTGTCAATGAGGGTGGCAGAGCGATCTGTAACACGTGTGGGTTTAGAAATAAGAGGAAGAAAGGACGAGGACAGAAGTGTGTGAAGAAAATCACTAGAGATATTATCATGCTCAGACTTCAGCAAATCAATATTGAAATCACCGAGTAAAAAGCAATCCTTATTTCGGAAAACGTGTGAATTATCAAGATCTGAAAAATAAGTTAAAAAATCATTGGCGTTTGAATTAGGAGGTCTGTATATAATGCCTACCATAAGATTTCTACATCCTGGGATAAGAATTTCTATAAACAAAGATTCAACAACATTGTCCATTCTAGAAATATCTTCATGAACAATAGTATCAAAGGAACGTGATATGTACAATGCAACGCCCCCTCCATTCTTATCAAGCCTATTGTTAACAAACAAATTATAACCCTCAATTGCGAAATAATTTTCTGTATTGGAAGCTAACCATGTCTCACTTAATCCGATAACGGATAGCGACTGGCTTGCATCAGATTCTAATAGAAATTTTAAATCATCAAAATGTTTATTCAAACTCCTTATATTTAAATGTAACAAAGAAAACGTGTCCTCAGAAAAATTATGAATCATATCTTTGCATTGATTCACTGTAATATAATTGCACAACATATTTTGAGTGAAATCATTACTAAGATCATGAGGCAATTCATTTGCAGCTGTATTCAGGCTATCGGTAACAAAATCATCGTAAGGGGTGGTTCGTGTACTGGTTAACCCACTAACTGGGTCAGAATCTAAGCTTGTGTTCCTAAACAATTCAAAAAAAATCATCGTTCGATACGGAATGAAATGGAGCATTCAGAAAATTAGCCACAATTAAAAATACGAGACGAATTTTTAAAAGTCTGCGTTATTAACAAAACTAGGATGTCGTGAATAAGTGGACGATACAAGAAAATACCCAGTCGCCGGGATGTGGCAACACGCTGGAGTAATCTACGAACATGGGTGACGTCAAAATTATGATAAGCAGAAGATCGCTGAAGAGACGTAGAACGTGAAACGAGAAAGGGCTGAACAAGGTAAGTAAGAACACTGAGAAGCATGGACAGAAAAAGACATAGAACACACACAACATAATAAGAATAAATCCAGTCTCTCTGTGGGCTTCCGAGACGACAGCAAAAACATACATACACAAAAATTTGAGCCGACATTAGACAAGGACAAACGTGGCTTGGCTATTACATTCGATCAATTTCCGGATCATCAATAATATACGATAAGTACAGAACAGCTCCAAAAACCCCAGGCCAATAATGTACCTTCTCGGGCACTTGTTAGCACACCGCAGGTCTGAATACGAAACATATTTTCACACCAATGCCGCCAATGGCATCATTATAACAGTGGTAGTGTGTGTATGCATGGCGTGTGTAAGCAGTGTTTTAACATGCGAGAGTATGATTGTGCTTGAGAGTGTGAGATTTGGGTGTGTGTGTGCGTGTGTGTGTGTGTGTCTTAACGTGTGTGTGTTTGACGTGGGCGTGGCTGCGAGTGTAGGCAGATAAGCAAAGGGTTCGGTTCAGTGCAGACGATACTGGGACCGTACAAGTGAACAATTGCTGTACAAGCAAGTACTGTACTTCACATTACACCAGTTTGGCAGAATGATGAGTACGCAGGAGTTGTGCGCATATGAATATGCAGACAAGCGATAAAGATCTAACGTACGGATAAAAACTTGTAACTTTTCCAAAAATTGTCACAATTAAGAGGGGGATCAGACTTGTAGTAATAATCATCTCAAAAACAAAATGGATGGGGGGGGGGGGGGTGGGGTCGTTTATGAAATGCAATATATTCCTCAACTGGTCAAAGTACAACCCAACAAGGATTACACATGTATTGAAAATATGATACAGACAAATGAAGTTAATACACACTACAGACACAATCAGTTGGAACCCCTGGAAATCTTTTGTTCCATTGTGTAAATATGGTGGGGGGGGGGGGGGGACACTCGCAACTGCATAGCCTTTCGGCACTGAAAAAATGAAATTCACTATTGTCGTGTACAAGATATCACTGCAATATTCATGTATATCATTCATTACATCATAACATCAAGTTTGCGTAATTCCCCAACACCAACAAAAAATAAATAAAAAGAAAGAAATCCGAACAGTTGCATAAATCTAAATTCGTAAATCCAATTCATCTCTAATTTTACAGGATTTTCAATTAAAGCATACCACAACATATCATATTGTTAAACAAAACAATATTTTGTTGGCATTACCTTATATATGTATATATATTTTTTTGAAAATAGAGGAGAAAACTTATGACCAGTAGAATTATCTATCCTGATTGCACTGTTATGTTTTGCAAAATAATCAAAATTATATGGATATCCTCATCAGACCCGACGGCAGTTGCTGTCAGAAAAACAGTCGAAAACACAACCGCAAACAATATCATATTGTTAGACAATAACATCACATTGCTAAACGACATATCCTATTGCTAGACAAAGCAATACTTTGTTGACATTTCCATATATATATTTTTTTTTGGAAAAAAAATAAAGGGGAAATAACTTGCAACCAGTAACAATATTCATCCTGATTACACTGTAATGATTTGCAAAATAATCAAATTATAGGTATTCTCAATTCAGACCTGACGGCAATTGTCGTCTGAAACACGGTCAAAAACACAGCCGTAAACAATATATCATTTTGTCACACTATACATCATATTGCCGAACAACACTGTTAGGCAAAGCAATATCTTGTTGGCGTTTCCTTACATTCTTTTTTGAAAAAGGGAAAAAAAACTTATAACCAATAACATTGTTAATCCTGATTACACTGCAATGTTTTGCAAAATAATCAAAATCATGGATATTCTTACTTCAGACCTAACGGCACTTGCTGTCAGAAACACGGTCAATGACACAATCGAAAACCATACATTTTCATTCTAATGTCAATAAATTCCATATATATTATTTTCATTACACAAATTAATTGATCTTCAAGTGTGTTCACACGAGAACGAAACTTTACAAACGTGACAGTAATTTTCCATGTAATGTCACATTCATAACACTCTGTAAAGTTGTCTATCTGATCACATCAAACACACAGGGAATACATACTATATCAAAATGAAAATTTGAATTCCATGATCACAAAACATGAGTTTTCATCTATTAAACCATAGCAAGTTGCGCAATACAAATCCTGCATTACGCCAAAATTCATTTTTGTTATCATAATATACTCGGATTCTTTTTCAAAACGGATGTACTCCGGTTAAAAAAACAAAAACAAAAACAAACAACAAACAACAAACAACATTGCATCCAAAGTCATATCGTATGACATAAAAACGTGTCATCCTTTCATTATATTGATGTGCAACTGTTCAGACACGTTTTGTATTCAAGTAACATGCCCCCTGTATTCATTTTGTTTAACCATTCACCATAATATATATTTCACCCATCAATTATAATTCTAATGAACTTAATATACTTCCATATCAAAACTGCACCATGCATATTATCCATGATAAACCAAAGATTGCTCTTACAATAATCTTCCAAAAAGACCGAAAGCAACACAACACTATAATTGGGCTTTAGCACATCAGGTAGTTTTCCCAAAAAAGAAATACACACTTGAGAAAGTCTATTACTTAATCAAAGCTAAAAATAATTTACACAGGAAGTTCACAATAGGTTCTGATCCTTTTCAACAAAAAAAGTACACTACGGCCTCTATGTTACCCAATAAAAGAGTGTGAACATATTTGCGGAGGCCAGCCATACAACGAAAATACAAAATCCACATTATTACGCAACTAAGTTGTGTTGTAACCAGCAGATATGCGACCATGAACACACAACCAGAACGTAATACCCTGTAACGTTGACTCTTGTTTTGTCAAGTTCCTAATGAACTGCAGTAGAATTTACACAAACAATGTCCTATATTACAAATTCCAGCATTTCGGGTGAGAGTCACCTTCCTCATAATCTCGGATCCTTTTCTGAGAAGAAAAAAAACACACCCTAATTCATGTTCCATCCAGTTGCCTCATAGACATAAAAACCAATTTATACATTCCAGAGCATGACCGCATCACTTTGCGACTCTCAACTCAATGTTCTGTTGTTAACTATATATACATTCCCGTTACTTGGCACATAATGCCGCATATAGGCCTACACAGATATGCATTCGTGTTGCCACCATTTCTTTACCAAATTTACCCCCTACAAATGACCTTAACAAAACACAGTGTTACAAAATACAGTGTATCAGTTTGACCCACTACAGATGTCCATTACACAAAAACTTTGTATATTTGTGGAGGTCAAACCAAATAAACAACGACAAATATTACCCCCAAAAATCAGATTGTTTTACAGCGTTGATTGAAAAAAAAAAAATGTCTCGTCCTTTATTACTAGCTGATACACAACCATAAGCACACAACCAGTACATTAAATGTGAGGTCGATGCTTGTTTGCAACCATGAATACAAACCAGTGCATGATATACATTCCAGAGCATGACCGCATCACTTTGCGACTCTCAACTCATTGTTCTGTTGTTAACTATATATACATTCCCGTTACTTGGCACATAATGCCGCATATACACAGATATGCATTCGTGTTGCCACCATTTCTTTACCAAATTTACCCCCTACAAATGACCTTAACAAAACACAGTGTCACAAAATACAGTGTATCAGTTTAACCCACTACAAATGTCCATTACACAAAAACTTTGTATATTTGTGGAGGTCAAACCAAATAAACAACGACAAATATTACCCCCCAAAATCAGATTGTTTTACAGCGTTGATTGAAAAAAAAAATGTCTCGTCCTTTATTACTAGCTGATACATAACCATAAGCACACAACCAGTACATTAAATGTGAGCTCGATGCTTGTTTGCAACCATGAATACAAACCAGTGCATGAAATACCTGTAAGGTTGATGCTTGTTTTGGCAAATCTCTAATAACCTCGAACAGAATAAAACGAAGGGCTTCATACATACTAAAATCCAAGTATTCAGCAGAGGTAAGAATCGCTTTCCTCTTTAACTCTTCTCCTTATTACAATGAATACACACTAATACATATTCAGTTCCATTGACTCGTAACCATAGGAACCAATTTATGCACTCCATGTCTCAGCTGCATTGCTTTGCAACTTTAGAATGTCTGATCCTTCTGTTGTTATAGTTTAGGTGTTTCACATTCCCGGAACGCCGCCTGTAAGCACCCTGCGCACAAGATGCCATTTATAATGAAGTCGTGTTGCTCTTATCAGCTCACCTGAAGAATACAATGCCCAATTTGTTTACTAGCATTCCTGCCGACGAAAGTTACAATCATTAGCTACAACAATAACGCAGACATTGAAGACAAATTCCGATTTCCGTTTTCCAACACAGATAGGACTCGAAGAAAATTATGAATTCAAACTTGACTTAATCATTTTACTGTGTATCGCTGTACAAAGGGAAGGGAGAGCAAAACGATGGCCGCGTTTCATTTGGCAGAAATCAAACTGGTCCTGATCAATCTGAAACTCAATCTCCAACTACCCTCCATGCCGATAGCGAACCCTTTTCTCTGCATTCCAACAGAACTTTCACCCCGACCACTTTTATTCTGGTTGATTTATTTTCATTCTTCCTCATGTGATAGGCCTTTTGCTCCAACTGAAAGCGTTTCTTTTTGAGTGACGCTAGTAAGTTTGTTGCGAGCCGGAAGTTAGGTCGAGCAGGGGCTTGACCTCTCGTAGTGGCGGGACGCATATGCATTCTCTGGTACGCATTCCAAACCGCATCTCGATCAAACATGGCGCCAAACCGTACAATAATCGGGTCAGGGCCACGCCTGCTCTGTTCGTCACTACCAGCCACCGGACGTCTAGGGAGGCGGTGCGCATTCACCACAAACATTCCTTGCACTTGTTGCTCAGAAAAACCAAGCTGTTTAATTACATCTCTCACAACTTCAACAGCCTTTTCGTTTTGCCGATTTTCTACTCCATAAATCAACAAATTAAGTTTCCTGTCATGCAATTCCATTAAAAGTATCTGTTCTTTCAACTCAGCTTCCATCTTCACTCTATCTCTTTTCATCTGGGGTAAAGTGTCATTCTCAATGGTAGTAAGTCTTGCACTCGAGTCTGAAACAGCAGTTTGCAACTCAGTCAAGGTATTTCGTATGTCAGATACTTCAGTACGAATTGCATTAACGCTCACTGAAAGCGTTTCCAGTTTATCCATAATGTTTTCAGTGACCCTTGTGAATTCGGAATGGCTTAACGTACCTTCAGTCCCAGGCGCCATGCACGACGAATGGTGCGTGGGTTGCTGCGTATCCGCTACAGAGTTTTCTTTAACCGGTTCAGTCCGTTGGCTGAGCGCGGAGGTTTCGGGAGGTGCGTCTGCTGCAGTAGCCTGTTGTAGATGTGCCCTGCCGGCTGTTGAAGTGTTGGAACTTAAAAGCTGAGTTCTGGACCTGTTTCTCAAACAGTATGGTTCTCTCGATGGTTGTAGGCTTGTATTACGTTTGCTCATAGTAGTAGTTGACGGGGAGGAGCAAGGTAGACATGTTAGACCCAGAAATAGGTCAAAATCTTAGCCAGCGCCAACACTGAACCGCCCAGTCGACTCCATGCGTGCGTGCCATAAAAGCACAACGTGATACATTTATGAATAGACAGAAAGCTAGCAGAACTCCATTGAACATGGGTATATTCAGATATGACAAATAAGACTATACAGTTATATATTAAGCGTTGCCTAAGAGTGGCATGACACGCATTATATACGGGTGCGCACACAAGAAGGCAGTGAGTGAAAAAAAAATAAAGATGCAGAAAAGAAAAGATAAAAATGGAGAAACAGCAGCTTGCTTCTGAACACATTTTAATCATTTGTACTAGAAGTATGAAAAACGTTTAAGTCTCTTATTACAATCATCAAAAAACAAACCTTGCTAGAAATCTTAAAACATGCCTAACACTCCATGAATGTATTTGCGATTGAAGTTATACATGTATCTTTGCTAAGGGACCACAGCAGCAGTAGAAAAGACTAAAACTATGTACAAGAAGCCTTGTAAAATCCGTATGTATATTGTACCAATAAAAAAATAATAAAATGGGAATACACGTATTATAAAGAAAGTGCATGATTCATCAACACAAGATCAAAGAAGGGGATAGGTATGTATGACCGTATAACAATGGTGTCTGTTCCTCTTGTGGTGGTATACGCCATGTGCCTTGTATGAAAGAAAATACAAATACGCTCAACTGGCATGGAAGCATCACTCCATTTTTAAGAGAACTGAAATCGATGAATTTAAATAGATCAAACAGAAGATTTTAGAAAGGCTCCATTGTAATTTGACGCAGAGCAAGCAAAAGGAACTGCACTCGAGTCACGCATTGGTATCACAACCACCATAGGCAAATTGATCGCTATCAACTCTTTCATCATTATTACATAAACAACGAAAGTAGCAATAAAACAAAATTACGTCTTAACACGCTGGTCATGGACCAGAGTCCTCTATTGTAATAAAGGGCTCTGACACGAACGTACGTATAGCACCTACTCCTCTTCAGCACCAGTGAATACGCACAAGAGTTTAAGTCGTGCATTTTTAGGGGGAGTCAGCATAGGAAAATCTACATGAATATGACATAGTTTCATCAGTATATTGTTACTCTTACGACATTCGTCACTGTTATTACTATACAATGTACTAATCATATAGTAGCAGTGGTGATGGAAGTCAACTTTGCTCTCTGTTTGTAGGCGTATCGAAGAGTTGGACACGCGAAATATTTTAAATCGTCTTGGGTCTTCTTTTCAGATGCAGTAAAAGCTAAATTAGGGTAGATTACGAACACATCGTTTATTGGGAGAGCTTCACTCGAAAGTCTTTGGCTTTCACATCATGTGCACTCGTAGACCCCTGACGGAGAGGAGTGTCAGTGGATTCCTGCCTGTGCATACTGCATTTCATTCCTGAGTTGTACTTCCTTTCTTTTCTTTTCCTCTTTGTCCACTGATTTAATGTTACATTCAGCTCTCTCCAGGCAACTCCAGATGAACTTCAGCAGCTCTGTACTTCTCTTCACATCTTCTTCATGGTCATCGCGTGTGTAATTTTCAACTACGAGCATATCCTCCTCAGGAATACTTCGGAACATTTCCCGCGGATCACGCCCATTACTTTCCATGTTGGTTTTATGCGTGAAAACGTATTTCCACTTCACACCTTTAAAAGATAATGAGAAACAGAGAGGGACAGAAAGAGAAAACATAAGGAATGAATACAAACACATAATATGCCCATACATACTTACATTGCTGGTTGAAATACCACACAGAAACGCCAGTGTAATGACCGGAACATTAAAGTTTCAACTGTTAAAGTGAAACTTATATCGGTAGAATATTAAAAAAAAATCCATGAATTCAAAGCTTAATCATTTTTTGTTTGCGAGATACTGTAGTATCGTTTTCAAGAAAATGTGCATATTACATTTTTGATTACGTCACTGTCTCATGAATTCTCATTAGTTTTCACAATATATACAATACAACGCAAAAATACATATTTAGATTTGCAAGTTACCAATAACGACTGCGAAACGGAAATGTGATGTGGATTTGATTAGTGAGACAGTTGTGAGGGTGGGTATGCTCTCATTACCATACCATAATTTACATGTGTGGATGTCACGGCCGGGACTCACGGGTAGGATGGACCATGTGAAATTTAGAATGAATATTAGTAATATCACTGTCTGCTATTACAAAGAAATTGATTGCTCTCCCTGCCTGACGGCTTTGCTTTATTTTGGTTCCTGTACACAATGACTTAAGTTGAGTTTCATTGATATCTCATTCCTACAGCTATATAATTGAAAAGCAGTAAAGAAATTTCATCATTTTAATTTTTCATTACGTAATAGAGCTTCTCTCTCTTGGTCTCTCTCTGTCTCTGTCTCTGTAAGCCAGACTTTGGATCAGGCATCATAAACTATCGCAAAGTGTAAATTTTGTATTCTTTTAATATAAGAATGCATAAATTTGGCCAGAATGTTCCATTTTCAACACATTACGCAATTTTTCAATGGCCACGGCATTGACAAGTAGTTTTCGGAACTCGCCCTTGATAAAGAAGCATGTTAAGTTTACAAAGTTATTGCACCACCTTATTTTTCTCGTTCACTTGAACCGAGAAACTTTAAGAAAAACATATATCACCTGGAGAAAGTCACTTACCCAACAACTTTTCTACTTCTTTGGAAAATTCCTTCAAATTGTTGGTAGCAGTTTCCATTCTGTTAGAATATACAATTAAATGTAAACAAACAAACAAACAAGGTATGAAATGACTCAGAAAAAAAATAGTTATTTCACATGTCAAACTAATTGCTGTTCACTGAAATTCGGAAAACCCTACATGATTATTCCATATCTTTTGACGGGTCATCGATGCAATAATTAATACAGATCGGAAATGCATTACTATTTAAAATGAACCATTTCAGGACACCAGGATCTTAAATGTTTGATCCGACCAATAGCATAAGGCCATGTTGATGGCAATAAGTACTGTCATTATTGATTTTACTGTCATTCTGATCATTACTGTTCAATATCGTGTCTCACTAACCAAGCGAAGTCTCTATAATAGATTGTAGTGTTGTTTTCTGAGAGGGCCCTGGTGATGATATGATATTATTACTTCACAAAGTATACAACTTCATCTTTTCACAAGGAGTAAGGTAAAACAACGTGGGCATGTGTGAAAGGACAGGACCGATCTCGAAGAGGAAAAGCCTGAATTGCCAAAACAATGTTTGCAACAGGAGATTGAAATGAACTTAAACAAATTCGCAAGGGTATAATTCATAATAAGGCCTCAGTCGACGAAACGAATCATTTTCAAACTTCATCAATATCTGCACTAACGAATAACACACTGACAGAATGCCTGAATGACCAAAACGAATAGACAACTACTAGGCCCTATGTGATGGTCACTGAGTACAGGACTGCGAAGTGCAAGTCTCACGCACTTTCTTGGACCCCCCCCCCCCCCTCCGCTGATTTTTGGAGATCTCATGATCAAGGGGAAAGAAATTAAATACATGAGTCCCAGACTAAGATGATAAACTATATTACTGCAGCATCATATTCATTCCCCCTCCCATTTGTCGATTGGCTGATTGGGCCACTTACATGCAGATGCCATAATTCATTCTTTTAATTCCATTTTAAGGCATAATAACATCTGCAGATTTCAAAATACGTTAATCATTTTTAAAAAAGAACAGTCACAATGTAGCACATTAATTTGATCCGTGTGTGAAATGTCTAAGAACATAATGCGAGTGGCATGACAATCTTGGACAGAATTTACCGATTATACTTTGTTTGTTTGTTTGTTCGTTCGTTTGTTTTTTTTTTGATGAAAGTCAACTCAGAGACGATTTATTGTCAAAACAAATTTCTGATTCGACACATGAGGTCTACGTATCCATACACCTCTAAAGACTCTAGAAAACATGTGTAGAATGTGGTCTGTTAAAAACTTGTTCATTCACTTATTACTTCCATCTACCAAACTCACAAATTGCCCAATTACAAAAGCTACAAAACGCCGAGCGGCGCGCCGCTGCACGCATCGTTACTTTGTCAGGTAAACGCAGTTGTATCACCCCTATCCTAAAGAGTCTTTATTGGTTGCCTGTACAGGTGCGTATTAGGTTTAAGATACTTCTTCTATCATGGCTTATCACGTTATTGAGGGAACAGCTCCTGATTACAATGTTTGTTTGTTTCGTCAATATCAATTTCTATACGAAATCTTCGATCCTCAACTTCTGGTCTCTTACATATTTCGTTTTCTAGGAAATCTTGGGGGGGGGGGGGGGACGAGCTTTCGCTCACGCTGGACCAACACTGTGGAATTCACTTCCTCGTGAGCTGAAAGACTCAAGCTCCATAATATCTTTAGGAGTAATCTAAAATCCTATTTGTGTAGCAGTGCGCTTTGAAGACAGACTTTTATGTCTTCTTTTTCATCTCCTTCTATTATGGTGTATGTATTTTCAGTCTTTTTGCTTGATGTAAAGCGCCTTAAGCATTTAATCAGAGTGGATAATGGCGCTATAGAAATTGTATGCATTATTACTTTATTTCTTCTTTTTTTTAGTTTAGGTCTTGAACCTTCTTCAGTAATTCATTTGTGGCTCAAATATTCATTGAATTGCTATTGTTTTCCTGTTTTCAATTTAAACAAAAAGTACTATGGAGTCACTGTGATAATGACAAACATGCCGCTGCTTACGGTGCCTGCAACATTCATGTAAGTTTGATTTTGTCAAAGTGTGGTCTCACCTTGCGTCAGCTACAAATATAGGACAATGCACTCTTTCTCCAACGCCAATTCTGTCACCTGAAAAAGAAGTGTTAAATGTACAACTAATTTCCTTTGATACTATACACAGCAGAACATAATATCATATAGTTTCCATGCGTATCGCAGAGATGATATAAGTTTAACGGCAATCGTAACGTGATACATAATTGAGTTTAGTCAATGTGAATAATGTGAGAAAAGCAGAATTTCGTTATTTACCTTCGATATCATCGACGTGCCTTCTACATCATTGATTTTGCTTTCACAAATTCTCTTCTAGAGAAATCCTCAAGTTCTATTGGTCATTTACCAACGTAACCCAAACACACACACACACACACACACACACACACACACATACACATATACATGACATACACGAGCTACTCAAAGATGAACCAAGATTAAGTTTTCTCTGTGTGGATGTTTGTGTGTGTGTGTGTGTGTGTGTGTGTCTGTCCAATAGTTTATTTCTTTCGCGGGGGCTCATACCTTTTTTTCACAGTAACATAACGACTGGATGCTTAGAAATTAGCTTTTTCTTTTTCGTGAGCGCTGTACACTTATGGCGCAGCACGAAATGGAAGAATGGTGTGATGCACACCATGACACTGAGTTGCCGTTATGGCATGGGACATCATGTCTTTGAAATAATTTTATTCAGTCTAAATCCATTGCATGAAAATGAAAATTGAGAATTTTCTGAACCATACTTACATCTATGTTTCAAAGTGTACGTATACCCTAGCCTTGCAGCTTTTCTTTTCTTTTTTTTTAACTATTAAAAGCTGAAATAGAATTACTGCAGTATTCTGATCATCCGAAGAATTCACGTATTTTTATCTAATTTCGCGCAAGAAAAATAGTACGATAAAGTAAAATTCAAGTGAAGTTGCACGAAAAATATTAAGTCCTTACTCAATTGATTCATATATTGAGTGGTATCATCCGAGTACTCCTTTAGGCCTCTGTTGTCGAAGAGCGTGATACTGTTTGTCAGGTGATACGGTGTTTTTCCTGGAGTGATACTCCCACCTTTCATCGGGTCGTAGGAATCGTCAGCGTTTTTGTGGTACTCTCCTGCAGTGTGATAATTGCGACGGATAAATATAGGCAATACACCAGTGACAACACAAGCATACAAATATTACACACGTGTGCACGCATATTTATACATGCACGAAAACGTGCAAATAATGGGATAACTTCAACAGTATGGAGGAGAACATCATCGTGTATAGTTTTTTTTTTAAGTGCGGTTACACAAGAAAATACGATGATATGATGGTAAGAAGCATAATAGATAAAATAATCTATTGTATTCACTTCATGTTAATGTAAGTGTGGAATTTTGTTCGTAAAACAACAACAAAAAATACAGTCAGCCAGATAAGATAAGGACTGCGTTGGTTGTTATGCTTTGTGTATATAGCATATCACCTACAATAACCTGAATGAGAAACGTGACAGAGCAATAGATTAGTGCATCATTACACTGAAAAAGGAAGAAAAGCAAGTAGCGTGTGCATGTGATTTAAAGGAAACCCAAACCCAAAGAGGAATGTGGATTGAGTGAAAGCAGCAACATTAGTAGAACATATCAGTGAAAGTTTGAGGAAAATCGGACAATCGATGCAAAGTTATGATATTTTTAAGTTTTAGTGTTGGAACCGCTGGATGAGGAGACTACTGGAGGTTTTGACGTATGTGTGGACAACAATATTAAGAAAATATAAAGAGAATTCCACAAAAAAAATCATTTTTCATGAAAATTACACATCTTATCGACTTGATACTGACATATGTTAAAGTAGCAATATATTTCCCCTGCTTTCTGAAAGCGGTTAGTCATAATGCTAGAAAAGTGAATTTTTGTTGAATTTTCTTTATATTTTCTTTATATTGTTGTCCACACACACGTAATAACCTCTAGTAGTCTCCTCATCCAGCGGTCCCAACACCAAAACTTTAGAAATTCACAACTTTTACATCGATTGTCTGATTTTCCCCAAACTTTCACTGATGTGTTCCACTAATGTTGCTGCTTTCACTCAATTCACATTTCTCTCGGGGTTTGGTTTCCCTTTGATAGCAAAGAAAGATTACGGCACGTGAACTAAAATCTACTGTATAATGCTTTAGAGCAATTCCCGGGAGAGAGAAAATCAACTCCATCTTCAAAATAACATCAACATTCAAAAATAAGTAAGCCAATTATAGTACAAGTTCATCACCGTGGACAAAAACATATCTATGAATTTGTAAGTTTCCAAGAAGCAACGACATTAAACACATGCAAGCACATATTAATGACCATGTTGGTGTTGGTGTTTTTTTGTCTTTTGTAATTTTCAGCTGTTTAACACAGTATCCGGAAACATATAAATGAAATCTACAAGCTGCAGTATCAACCAAGCATGCAAGGTATACGCAAACTTCTCAAAGTAGGTGGTATAAGCTGCATGTAATTGCTATAAAATTATATTTTTCTGTTGCTATATTAGTGTTATCATGATTAAGAACTGTACACTATTGATATGATATTACGTATTGTTTTAATACATTCTCCATATGTCTCCACATTGGCAGACTAATACAGAACTTGTGATGTCAATATTATTACAGATAGAAATTTAAACAAAAGAATAAAAACTAAAAGGAGATGAATACTTTATTTGAAATATTTATGAATCATGTTAATATAACAATAATTTTAGATTCCTTTAGTTCTCAATAGCCCCTTACAGACACAATATTATTGGTTCGATGAACGTAGATTAAAATCATATCTTATAGTAATGAAATCGATTTCAAACATATTTCAACGTTACATTTTCTCCTGCGCGCTACGTGTCCATCACCAAGATCACGTTATGGGCAGCACTTGATGCAATGACTAGATTTTTTTTAGTTCAACTGGTCAACTTGTTCACAGTAAGGTATTCCAAGTTTTCACTGATTTGTCCATGGAATTGTTGAAATAAGTTAAATAAATGTGTCACAACGAAGAAAGTGTATTACCTGTCAGGGCGAACAAGACCGAATTGACGAAGGACGTCTTGCCAACTCCCATCACACCAAATAACTCGAGATTCACCTTGTTCACGTTAAGTTTATTTTTCGTTGCATCACCAGGCCTGTAGGATTGTATTTGTGACCTCAGTTTCTCCAACGTTTCTCGTGACGCGACTAAAGAGTGGAGACATAGAAAGACTTGGCTTTATATGCACATAAGATTAATTTTTCTATTGTAGTTAGTTTGTATTTATACAGACAGGTATACATTATGTAATGTCAAAACAATTCTTGGTATAGGCTTACTGAACCGATCAGAACCACCCACCGAACAATTACAGGCTGTGCGTTTTGACTTCGGCTTCCCCACTATGGTTCCTATCATTATAACTTATTTACCATAAACTATGCTGCCAATGACATTAGGATATACGTTTCGATTGTTTTTGTACGTCAAAAAAGGACAGATGTTATTGCATAGTATTAATTATTATAACTCAGCTTTGTTCGGGTCTAACACAAAGTGGAAATAAACTTGAATCGAACCTTTGCAGCACCATTTCCGTTCCTCGCACGACGCCTACTGCCAATCCATTGCAGGTTTTATACGCAATAATGGTTGAAAGAACCCTAGCTGTCAAGAACTGCTTCGAACTTTGAAAGAGATTCATCCTAAATCTCTGAGTTCAACTATTTTTATTAAACGCAGAAATGAAATTATCGTGCCTTCTTTTTTCGTCGAAGATAGCGGACTTGAAAATACATTTCGAAGTACGCTCTATTACTAAATATCTATTGTGATCAGTGATGTATCTTATTCTTTATATCTATTGGTGATCATCAATGTTCTAATCATTGGCATGACCTGCCCTGACCCTGGTGAACCAAAGGTTTATGTTGGTTGATCAGCATGTGCGCGCCAATAAAAAAGCGACTGACTGGAATGCTGTCCGGGATTTGGAGAGTGAACACTGTCAGTGCTGGCGGGAAACACTGTATCCAGTGATCGGGGTAATGATAATAGTCTGTAAAGCGCATTGAGAAGTTTGAAATGCGCTTTATTAAAAAAAAAAAACAAGCTATTTTCATATTACTATTAGGGTAATTTTGAAACATTTTGTGTCATCTCCTTCAATGAATTGGTTTTCCTCAAACAGGATGTCTTTTATGATGTCCTACACTGCTCTCTCTCGCTCTTTTTTTTCATTATCTCTAAATACTATCAATGCTTGACAGAATTTCAATAACTCGTATAGGGCCAGCTCTTCTCAGGAAAGTTAAAATCTTTGATGCAAAAGCGATATTAGAGTAATGATCTCAAACTCCGTCATATCCTTTCAATGCCCAACTGCTCTCATAATAATGTAGTTTTCATCGTCATTTCAATCATCACCGCTGTTTATAGTTTGCCATCACTTTTCAAAATCATCCTCATGCATTATGGATTGTGACAATAATTCGTGTTTGCGAAATAAGTCAAATTACCTTCGATCCTATATCAATTTGTCACATTAATATCAGGTTAAGATTACTGTATTACTGTGAGAGTATTCAGTATCAGAGATGCGATGAGTTTATTTCATACAGACAAAAGCAATGTTAACTGATGCTTACTTACCCAAGGGAACGTTTTCAGTATTGGTGCTCGTCATACCCTCATTATTGACAGTTGCTTCTCTATACGTGAGATATAATGGTTGAAGTAGGTCAATGAGTTAATTGTTGTTCAAACGTGCGAAACTTTGTAGCATCATAAGTCAGAATCTCCTTTTATAGAGTTTAGAGTTGAAACAGGTGATAAACATACCACAGTGCTCCACGAAGATGATGTATTTCCTTCCCTGTTTAATATCTTTCTGTTATTGCTTTTCCACTCGTACTTTTCTTCCTGGCTCTTCTTTCTATTCTGAGATGAAGAAATATCCCTGGATGGACTGATTGCAGAATTGAAAAAATGTTTTCGCCACTGATGATATAAACTGGACATTGGTAAACGTTTTAGATACATCAATTTTCGATATTAGCGGTGGCCCATTGGCCCGGGCCTCCAGGCAATTGCCGGGAGCTGATGTCGGGTCACGTAATGATGTGTTTTGATGACCGCCGATGGAAACAGGACATGATTAGTGTGTACATAGTTTTTATGTGTTTTCTAATCAAGATAGGGGGCAATAACTCGGGGCTCAGTGCATGATATCTGCACTAATTGCAGCTAGCTTCCGCGAATAAGGTTGCCAGATTGCCGGTAGTCATATTTCACACCCAAATTCGACCAAAATTTTCCTTACGTCCAATCTTGTTATCGAAATTATCTCTCCAATTACATCTCTAGGTCTACCCTGCTAACAATAAAACAATCATTCATGAACATGTGGAGTCATGGAAAAATCATGCTTATGCCTGGGTGGTATTTGAAGCCCTTTATTAAATCATATTATGCCCAATATCATATCATATCATTTTCTATTCTAATGTTATATAATGCTTTTTTTAATTTACTAACTTTTCGGACCATTTAATTACATTGTATGGCCTTCGTATGGCCTACGTAAATGCATGTTTGTTCCTATACCTCCATGGAATGCTACAATCTTACCTACTTGACTGCTTGATGCCATAATTGTTTTTGAAAAATTCTGACGTGTCCTTCAATGTAGATTTGCATTAACTTTATGTCTGCTTCATCGTGTAATTCAGTATGAAATAAACGGTTATACGTTGTGTTGTTGGTTACTAAGTGAAATCAATAGCGCTGCTCTGACAAGACAATGTCTTATCGTCGCTTTGAAAGATGTTAAAATGATATCTACCTCCTTTGAGTCCATTCTTCTTGAGTATGACTTTAAACGCAAGAAAACCCACCAGACCCAAGACGATGAGACCCACCACGATTATCACAATAATTACTTCCAAAGGAAATCCTCCTGCACGAGGACGACAAAAGAAGAAAAAAAGAAGAAGGAGGAGGAGAAGAGAATTCAAGCCTCATGCATAATGACCATGTAAAACAAGTTATGACGTTTCATTAGCTGTATGTGTGTGCGTGGTACATGTGTATTTGCAAAATGTTTACAACGTGTGTGCTTTCCTTTGTGCGCGTATACATGGAAATCTTTTCTCACGAATCTCATGAAAATAACCATTATCACCAGATTTATGTATCAACCAATTTATGAAAGTCCTAAAAAGTCCATACAGCTGTTAATATGATTATTCACTGCAATAAGAGCAGTTTCACCATATCCAATTGTCACTAGTGATCATTGTATTAATAGTTTGATAGACGAACAAAGTGGCAATACATGTTACATTATCTATGTCTGAAGAAAGAAAATATTGAAGAGTCCACTGAAAATTAGAGGTGTACGCTAAAAAAAAAAAAAAAAACCCAAACAAACAAACAGAGCTTTTACCTGATTTCATCATCATCATCACCGTTATCGTTGCCTTTGCAGTGCCTTGGACAGCTTCTCCACGGGCACTGCACGTAAATGTTTCGCTGCTACTCTGGGAGCTCATTGACACGTTCGCATAGACGGTTTGGTCGCTGGTACCATCCTTCCGTCTCTCGAAGGACGCTGGGAGTAACGTTACGTCTGATTTCCCAGCTGCTGTCAGTGACATTGCGACGTCCGGTTTGGTCCCACGTACTGTGCAAGAGAGCTGGAAATTCCGACTGGTCACATCCTTAGTGCAATGCTCATCCCCTTGACATTTGTCAAAGGTAGGACCACTCCCATAGGCTGAGGGTAGACAGCACACGGATAAACATGACGGAATATTATTCGGCACAAGACGATTACGTTTTAGGTGCCAGTTTCTTAACTTTATCTCCCTCTACAAATTAAATTTGTTAAGATCGCAACTGCTGATTTGAAATTTAACAAAAAAATTTCGAGAAAAGGAACCAGTGGGACTCGAACCTCTCATCTACTGCTTTTCGGGCAGCGACACTACCACCAGGCTGTGCCTGGTTGCCAGCAGTGACACCATGAACTTGTAACAAATAGTCAAGCTCCGAAATTCCACCATTAGTATGTTTACATGTCCAACATTGTCCAAGGGGGACAAGGCACATTAAATAAACATTGCCCTGCTTTATGTATAAATTTTCTATTCTTTCACACCAGCAAAATCTGAGATGCTTATGCACCATAAAGTGTCATACTTTATGCATTTCCTATGTGTATGTGTGTGTGTGAGTGTGTGTGTGTGTGTGTGTGTGTGTGGTGTCTTCCTGTACTACATGTTTATATTAATTGCAGTTATAACCTCCGTTCTAAATCCCTTTTTCCTACAATATTCCTTTGAAATTTCTATACTCCCTATTTTGATGGTCTTAGTTCATTATCATTGCATAGATCAGTTTTGATATACTTGAAGTTAGGCCCTATGCCTCATTTTATTGTGTATCTATAAATAACCATAAATTCATGATTTTGAGTTTTTGCAAGTAATAGTTACAGAGCTGAAGCCAATACAGATTATTCGTACTTCCTCACCGGAGATGCTTTCTTTCGGACATATCATAAATTCCTTGATTTGTCCAAAGTTCACTTGTTGCTTTTGATTAATTTTTTTTAAAGAATACAATGAAATTAAATCATTCGTTGAGTTACTCTTTATTCTCTTAATTTAGCTTGCTTATCTGGAATTTTTACGTGTAGTCGCTCTTCTATAATGGTCAAATCGTTTATAGATTGCTCACTTGCCAAAATCCAGATGAATATTGTCGGTTATACGTCGCTATGTTTTCCCTTCTCAGACCAGAAACGTCAAAGCCATTTGAACGTAACGTGAACTGATGATCGGTGGCAGTATAAGAGTTAACAGTCAATCAGAGGATTGTGCATGGTCACATGGCGTGGACTGTAACATTTTACAAATTGCTGGTCTTCTATACCACATGTCTGCTCTAGCGTAGAGCAACACTATTATAGACTTAACAATAAGAACAAGCTAAGATTATATTACTGCATAGGGTTGAAGAGGTTACCCTCTCTCTTTCTCTCTTTATAAATCAAAAGAACATACTATTCAGACTCGTGTGCCATAAAAACTAGAAAACATGCAAAGATGTCAAAGTACAGCAAAACAATTGAAAGGATTTGTAAAAAAAAAAAAGAGTAGATCTATCCAAGCAGATCTATCATCTGTCTATCTAACGGATTAAGGGTGACGCTGTGCAATACTGAGCTTCAAGTATTATGTCAAAGAAAGACCAACAATGCATTTGTTCGAACTTACCACGAATTGTGACCATGGTACTGTTTGAGTAGACATCGTACTTATCGTCCATGACGTGACAGATGTACTTTCCGGCGATGCTGAAATCGACAGGTTGTTTAAATACCAGACTGTAGTTTTGGCTTACAAGTATGTCGACGGAACCGTCATCGAACCGCTTTCCAATCTTTTCCCCGTTTTGCCATACTATCAATTCCTCTGCCGTAAGATCAGTTTCACCTGTAACGGAGAGAGTGGGCCAGAGAGCGTATAGCTCAGTCTTTCAATCATCAGGAAGAAGTTTACCTTGTACCACCCCTAAGTGTAATGACGCTAAATATAACAGACACATTGAAACCCTAAATAACATATCAACCCTCGACGTAATACATTTTTATCCTAAGTGTACGTCAACCCTAGAAGTAATATTGACCCTAAATGTAATATATTCTAAACTAACTGCAATATATTTGCAAAATGCAATGCATTTTCACCATAAATGCAACACGTTTTAACCCTTAACGTAATACATGTCAACCCTTCAAGTAAAATCGTCCCATAATGTGGTTCGTTTAACCCTAAATGTGATGCCGAGATTGGCTATATACAAGACAGTAGTTATCAGTAATTAACTGGTGTGTTTCAAAAAACAACTCCATAATATTGCTACCATTGAAATTGAATATAAGCTTCCGTTGAACTCACATATAGCTTGCATTCCGTGTAGTGATTGACTGTGAAAAGGTGTTCTCTATACTGGATTCGAGAGTAATTTCTGAGTTTCTGTCACTGTTTTGTGTGCAAAAGCCATGCCTTTGCAGTAATGTAGCTACTGTCTATGTGAAAGAAAAACATACATAGATTTGTCATACAATAATATAGCAAAGCAAAGCTTGGCATTTTCTCTACAACTTTACTCACTATTTGCCCAGCTCAACAAAAATCTATAGAAGTTTCATAGACTTGAAATACAGAATATTTTCTCAAAATATGAAACCCTTAGTGTCTCAGAATAATGAGGCACAAAGGTGATTTCCCCTATGGCACATGAAGAGTTAATGGATTAAAGAAAATACAGCTAGCAAACAATCTTACATTAAAAGATTCAAGCAGTCCCTGCAACAATGTACCAAACATGCAACACAAACATGTATTTCAATGTCATCTTATGGCGTGGTTGGACAATGGAAAATAACCTTTCTTCCAAGAGACTGCGAATCGATTTCCCTGGAAGAAACAGGGAAGACTGGCCATTTGCTCTCCTTTCCAGAAAATAGCGAGAGGTTCCGTCCACACCACGTCTGCCGGTACATGTTGCGATTCTACTTGTCCTGCCACAAGAAGAAAATTAAATGATAGAAATGTAATGAAAGAAACGAAATAAATTTACCAAACAAACATCGTCAACATACTTCTAACAGTCAATAGTTGAAGTACAGTTTTGGAAAAAGAAAAAAGAAAAAAAAAGATTCGCTCCTTCAGAACTCTAAAAGATAGCCAAAGGCTGATCTGAATTGCGCACACATGCATGACTACTAATATTCAAACAAAACCGTTAACCACTTCAATGGCGGATCCAAAGGGAGCACATCCGGCGAGCCCCCCTTTCCCGGTATTTGTTTGTCAAAACAAAAGAAATGAAAAGAAAGACATTAAGGGGGCGCCTGCGCCCCTCTTTTAATTTTGTGAAGGCGTCCCCTCCTTACAAAATTCTTGGATCCGCCCCTGCCACTTGAATCTGCTTCCAAACTACTGTTGACCAATCGTGAAGTATATCATTAATATGATATTATTCAAATGTGAATATCTGAAATGCATACGAAATAATATAAGTTAAAAGAATCATAAGGCTTTAACCAAAAGGGGAACTCAACACCATATCTCAATTTTACTTCAACCAAATGAGGGAAAACCATCAAACAACCACATGGGAGATTTACCACAGCCAGATAAATAGTAAAGCTATGGACATCATTTTTATCAATATGAATTTGTTCCGTCATGAAAGCTACACAAAACCTTGTAAGTTCCCCTTGATTTCATGTAGTGATATCACTCACAACAGCATATACACAAATTGAACGAGAAGACATGGTATCTCCATCTATAACAATAGTTACACATACATAACTTTATTGTTTGTGTGTGTGTGTGAGAAAATACGTTAACGCTAGCCCCTTACACGTACTTTCCGCCCACTTTTTTCTTTATTAGATTCCATGATCTTATTATCATTGCCATTACTATGTAATCGACATTACCTGCAGCTGCATGTTTAGAGACTTGACTGTATATATTACATCGACAACGACCTGTCCCAAAGCTTCTGACAAAATAATTAACCAATTAGTTTAAGGCCCTATATGACAGCTGATGACCGGCAATACACAGACAGAGAAAGTAAGTAATTCATATTTTTACTCTTGTTCTTAGAACAATGTTATATGTTAGATAAATGTTATGATAAAACGACAGATACCATAGATAGGTATCAAAGTATGATATGGGATCATTTTCGTTTCACACTATAGGGACGTACATATGAAAAACAGATGACACTCATACACACACACACATAAACACACACACACACACAGAGACAAACGTCGTGTTTGCTCTGAATTATAACGTAGAGTACATAATGTATTCATAAGTTTCGACCTAGGCATTATAGATTCTTTACATTATTAGCGTATATAATAAGAACAGACGGAAGCAAATGCATATTTTGTGCATGTATTAATAGGCACGCATTTATGTACACAGCGCTTTGTTTTTTAGAATAAAGTCCACAGATCACAAGGAATATGCATTCGTACCGTCTCATGATAAAATGTCGAAATGTCTGACATATCACGATATAACTGATTTTTCAAGATCATAAAAAAAGACCTAGACTGTTAACTCTTTTATGAAAAAAATAGTATAAAAGAACATAATATCACCGAGAGGACTTTAACACAAAAAGAAATGTCAAACAGAGATAGCTTTACAACACTTATATAACCCATATGCTCAACGTGACGTTCAAGCGTATATATAGTCTATACACCATGATGTCGTACGTTTCTATTTCACAATTTCTTACGACTTCAAACCATCGCTTAAATACATACCGTGCAAGCTGACTGTTACGATTATCTCCAGCAGAATCCGTACAGTGCACTTCATAACTTTAGATGTGTTTGACGTAACAAGGATGAAGCGAAAAAGACGAACTTTAGTGCTACAAATTGCATTTTTCACGCTGGTCCAAATTCTGTCAGTTTTCCCTCGTATTGCAGCGACAGAGAAGACGCCGCGCCGTTTGGACTCTCATTAAGTTGACCGTGAGCGTACAAAAGAGGCAACATGGACGTGCAGTACAAAGGTCAAAATGATAGCTCGCTCGACTGTTGAACGGGGTGTCACAAACGAGATACAGTGCACTCCCGTTATAACGAAATGCTCGGGACCGGCAGTTTTCTTTCGTTATAACGAAATTTCGTTATAACCGAACAAATACAATATATAACGAAAACAAGGAAACCACGCATATATATATATATATATATATATATATATATATATTTATATTATATATATATATATATATATATATATATATATATATATCATATTCTGTTTGCTGAATACTCATCATACACTGGAAAGCTATGTGAAATGGGATGGGATTATTGTATTACAATATTAAACGCACGTTCCCCTCAGAAACTGTGCGTGACACAAGGAGCGAACACACAGTGATGTGAAGCATTCGCCCGTGCAGAGACGCTATAAATGCTTGTTCCGATACGTATTTTCGAAAGCAATCCGCATTTCGTTATAACAGTGTTCGTTATAAGCGAATTTTGTACCATACACTTTAATGGTGTTAATTTTGGGACCAGAAGTTTTACTTCGTTATAACGAAATTTCGTTATAACAGTGTTCGTTGTAACGGGAGTGCACTGTAAAATGAATGCCCTATGTTTTCCCATTTGTTTATTCTCATCACTCATTAATTTCAGGGTTTTTCTTATGATATATTCAAATATTTATTCCTCAGATTTGAATGAATTGTAATTGCCAAAGTTATCGACAAAAGAAACAACAAAAATATGACGGTTATGATACTTTTGTATTGAAACCTAAACGACAGTTGTGAGTCTATGACATTATCAAATCTTTTTGCTTTTAACTGTGTTGAAAACCAACAGGAACATTTTAAGGTGGAATTCCTTAATTGTACTGTGATCATTATTTCCTTATACAGGCCTTATAAGTTCATGATATCATCTGACACTTGGCGCTATCATTTGTCTTAACTTATCACAATATACTTAAGTGGTATGTCAGTGCTATTCTGTTTCTGTTTGACTTTTTTTAAGTGTCAAAATGCACTTTGCAAGTGCGATGGAGTGGAAATATCCTCAAATGTTATGCGATTGATCCGCAGCAGCTTGTTTGTTAAGCATCCGCAACAGCATTGTTAAGCATTTGCATGTATGAGAAGTAGAAAAAACTATACATTGGTATTACAGCCATCAAACAAACAGAAAATCATGCTCTATACATTTCTACATCACAATGTGAGTTTGCATGCATTTTGATACTACTTGAGGAGCAGAATTAAATGAGAACTAGATCCACTTGCTTCTTGAGTTACTTCTGTGAGTTATACTTTGGCATTAAATCAAGCACTGAATAGGGTCTGCCGTAGAAAGAACAAAGTAATATATCCGTAGTGAATTATGAGATTCAGTCGTGATCACAATCTTCGAAAAATGTAAACAAATAAAATAAAAAACAGATAAGCAGTCCCGTCACTATCTTAAACCTTGCACATATTGACGAAAACTGTACTAATTTCGTCAAGTCTTATGCTGTATACATACATGTGTTTCATATTTATTTGTGGGTCTAAATATACACAAGTAACACAGTATAGGCCCTATGTTACCATTATTCTGTCCCATGTTAGCCTGCTCCTCTACTTCTACCATCTACGTTATCGTCCCCACAAACACACACAGGAAATCACCACGGCAGCCATCCAATCGATATAAAACATAATTATATGATCTTAATCTAGTCATGGAAACAAAACCCACGTCTTTCTCTTCATCACTGGCCGGTGTGTGTACCAACTTCAGACCTTTTAAAGACCATATATTTGTATTTTCTTTCTCTTTTTTTTTCTAAAGCTAGATATCTTCCTAACTCTGTCATCACTTTAAAATGCCTTTTCTATTTGATATTTTCCGGTGATATCATTGTAATCTTAGTCCTAGGATTCCATAATACCGACTTAACGTATCGCCTAAACAGGAGACTTGCATGCAATTTAAGTTTTAACATTGCCAAACGATCGCTGTAGTAACTGCGTACAAGTAGACGTACGAGCAAAAAAAAAAAAATGCATTTAATGTAACAAGAACAAGGAAAAGTAGAAATTACGCGGTGCGTAATATATATCCACGCCGGAAGTAACATTTGGTAGCAAAATGTACAATATAGGTCAAAAATCAAGGTCAAAGGTCAAAGAAGTCAAAGGTCAAAATTCTGTGTACAAGTTTTGAAGCCCTCACCTAGTGCCATCACATAAAGCAAACGGAATCGAAATCGGGTTAAAAATGGCGGAGGAGAAGCATTTTGTGGCAAAATGTACAATATAGGTCAAAGGTCAAGGTCAAAGGTCACAGCTGAAATTCTGTGTAGAAGTTTCAAAGCCCCCATGTAGTGCTATCATATGAAGCAAACAGAATCAAAATTGGCTCATAAATGACAGAGAAGTAGGAAATTGAACATTTTGATCACACACGGACGCACACACGGCACACAGACATAGGGACACACACACGGACACACGGACACACACACGTACGGAGCCCGTTTCATAGTCCCCTGCTCGAACTCGTTCGGCGGGGACAAAAAAAAAGTTTTCTTAAAGTGAATATATCATACAGTGTATACAAAATGCATAGTCAATACAAGTATGTGTGTAGAATACGGTAGGTATTCTTTACATACATTATCAATTACCTTCAGGTAGTATTTCGCCACAGGCTTGTGAAAGTGTAAAATAGAGCCACTCTCTCTGCAGAGAAACTCCAATTTTAAGAACACTCAAATGAATGGATTGAAATGAATCAAACAGACGAGGAAAAAATACATGAAAACTGTAAAAATCATAAGGATTCGAACTGAACTCAGAGTTATCCTCTCACAAAATATCTGTGCATTTGTAACAATACACTTATACTCAAATCAAATGGTTATTCCATGTCTATAGCCTAAGCAAGTCTCCAATCACTTTTTCCCATAGAGTCATCTGTGTTTTTGATTTATCAATGAACCTCCCCCCCCAAAAAAAAAAAATGAAGAAGAAGGAAACAACCATGCTAGAACATCACAACTCCATGTACATTGTAGTCTGATTCGAAAAAGTCATTTTTTATCATAGTTAACTGTGTAACTTCAAAGAAGATTCCTGTGTTAATTAAAAACTTTTGGAGCAATGAATTTTCACACCATTCAATAAGCCTATAGGAGAGTTCAAGGTACACCACTCTTATTTCAAGATATCTTTCTTCTTTTTGTGTGTTTGGGGGGGGGGGGCGTCTTTAATATCCCTGTCCTTCCTTCTTGTTTGAGAATACCTAGTTCATTTCAGTCAACTCGAAGGAAACGTTGATTTTTCTCTTGAAAGTCAAATATCCCTTGAAATAATGTTGTGGTTTCATAACACGCAATATCTGAATGTTTTTCTTCAACCTTCTATAAGTAATACAGCTGAAACATAGATTTTAGTGGATTATTGTTATTTCTATCATTAGTACTATCATTACCATTATCATCATCATCATTAGTAGCGGTAGATGCAGTAGTAATATTTGCAGAAACATGTTTAAAATCTAGCTGCTTATTCCCTTTCAGATGAAAATGGAGGCCAGTCAAAGCGACAGATTCTAAAATGTTAATGACAAAGATACGTTTTCACTCGAGAGTCCATATCAGTATCGTCTTTTACGTCATCCGCACTCGCAGATCATGACGGAGAGGAGAAATGTCAGTGGGAAAATGTCATTCCATGGCAAAGAAGCTTAGTCATTCATTGAGTCCTTCTTTGTTACTTCTTTTTGCTTCATTTCTTGTGTTTCTTTTCTTGTCTTTTCCACCTCTCATTTGGTTGCCGACACTCTTTTTTTTTCCTGTTCTTCGACTCGATCTGGGAACGATTCTAGATGAACTTCAGCAGCTGCACATTTTCCAAAATGCTTTCCGTATGTTACTGAAGTGTATGGATTTTCCAATAGCGATCATGTCCATTTCGAATTCACTTATTCCTGCAGTCAGCAATCCATGTCGGCTTTACGCGTGGCAGCATATGATATCAAGAGCCCGCCTTCAAAAAGAAGAAAATTTAACAAAGATAAAGATAAAGACAAGGTGAGGAAGAATGAGAGTGTGAGAGGGAGGATGAAGATAAATAATATCTGCATCGGGAAAACAATGCAAGAGAAAAAAAAAAAAACGTCGATTCTATAGAATACAGTACATCAATTATGATATAGTCAAAAATAGTAAACGATTTCAGTGCGTTAATTGAAAACGCGTTGTGTGAAATTCCGTGTCCTTTTTATTAAATGTTCGACAGGTATTTTAATGTTGTGCTTGTCTATTTTACAATGTATTACACTTTGCCCTCTTCTGTTGAATGGATTTGATGAGGCCCAAAAGTGTAAGCTTCCGCAAACTATAGATCCACCTGCAATGGGCTTCTCTCCTCCTCTTCATTGACCGAAAGTTATATTCTGCCGTCTTGAGACAACTCCAAATGAACTTCAGCAGCTCTGTACTCCTCTCCACATCTTCTTCGTGGTTATCGTGTGTGTAATTTTCAACTGTGATCATGTCCTCCTCGGGAATATCTGGGAACATTTCCCGCGGATCACGCCCGTTCATGCCGGCTTTATGTGTAAAAACGTATTTCAACTTTTGACCTTAAAGATGGGAACGGAGAGGAGAGAGAGATAGAGATAAAAAGATGTGATATACTCAGTTCAACATACAGGAATGCACAGACATGATATTGCATTTTAAGATATATCTTAGAAAGAACACTGTAATAACATTGAAGAATCAGTGAAATATCGCATAAAAATTGACAAGCTGATTTTTTAACTTTGAATACAGATGCTGCATTCAAAGTATCAATCTTGAATAGCGATTTAATTTGGTATCTTTCATATTGACGTGTGTAATATCGCATGTTACATGAAGTGATTGTGTCACAAATGTCTCACAAATTTCTCGTAACTAGCTTGTATATTACAGTATAGTAAAGGTTCGTTTAGGTTACCAGTCGTGACTTCTTTAGTTATCAGTTCATAAAATTGTTTAAGACAGCTTTTCCATCTCCTTGTTTTTCCATGTATTTTACATTCTGCAGCATCATATAGTTTTTTTTTAAGGATATGTAGAACATAGAATAAATCCCATTAGCTCATAATTATGCTTGGTTAGCCGACATGTTATTTCCTTTCTAGCTAGTTTTGCCATCTTATAATTTTATCTACCACTTACAATATTGGTCTATATGTTTCATTCTTCTTCTTCTTTTGTCATTGCCACAAACACAGTATTTCCAGGATGTACGTATTATTGTCATGCAGACACGGAGTGAGGCAAATTTATTAGCGGAACTGGTCCTACATCAGTACTGATTACAACCTAAGAAGAAAATGTCAACATATGCATATGGGAATGTTTACCCAATATAGCATGTCGCTTAATACCACATATCTTTTCTACCTCCTTGGAAAAGTCTTTTAGAAAATTCTCCATGTCACTGGTAACATTTTCATTACTGTTTAAATGAAAGGAATATAAAGAATCAATAACAAATAGAAATCTGAAACAAATATTAATCACATGAAGGAACAATATATGTCTCACTGAATGGATGCGATCTGCAAATGAAATTGGTCAAATCAATAGGTCAGCCTGCATGTCTGCAAGTTTGTGTTTAGGGTTTCTTATAACACTTTGTGGGAGTGACCAAGTAAGTAGACAGGTGACCATGTTGCAGCTTATGGACCATACAATGTTAGCAGCTAATTACTTATCTGCATTTCGTACAGGTTGGCCTGAACATTTGACCGCTTTTATTGACAGATCTCATTCATTCAGTGAGACATTAATTGTACCTTCATGTGACACTCAAACTTGGAGAAAAAAAAAGCAATTTGTCATTGTTGACTTTAAAGTTCTATGTTCAATCATGCATGACATTTGTGAAGATAATTAGCTGCTTAAAACCAAAAGGTGCATACCCCTTATACCCCGCTTCGATTTACTCATCACAAATAGATTTTCGTGACGTTGGCGTTAGAGGGGGGGGGGGGGGGATATGTTGTGCGCATGCGCACATTTGCTTATAAAAATCGACCATGCTTGCGTCGTTGACTTTGCACGGCCTATTATTTTTTTCATCGGCTCACAAATTCACATCGCAAAGAGCGACTTGATGCAGTCATCTTTTGGGGGCTCCATTTTTACTTTGTTCAAGCTGCCAAAAGTGACAAAATTTGCAGGATGAAAGAAAAAATCTTTCCACATTTCCACTTATCGCGCGCACACACACAAATATTTTTGTGAAGTTCATGTGTACAATGGTCTTACCTTGCATCCGCAATGAATATTGGACAATGCATCCTTTCTTCACTTTCAACTTTGCTCTCTGAACAGGGAATAACAGAAAACAGTACACGTATGAGTCATTATAAAAATATGTACTAAAGAGTAATCACTATTGTATTCACTTCTTCCTCATACACCCACGCAGGTACGCAAATTATCCTCGTATCCTTCGTTATTCCAAAGGTTCGTTAATCCGAAAATGACAAAAGATTCGTTATCAACAAGGTTCGTCAGTCTAAAAATGACGTAAGGTTTGTTATTCCCAAGGTTCGTTAATCCGAAAATTAACACACACATACACACACACACACGCAAACTGACATATATTATATACGATGCATACAGGTACAATCAATGGCATATTACTGTTTCTACTGATTTTAATTCTGCAGTACGGTAACTTGGATTTCTTTGTGGGGATGACAGTGCTCACGGTTCGTGCCATATTGTGTGTTCATAATTACGTGTGTATATATTGAACGTGATACAGAAATGCCGTACAGGGAAGAAGTAACAGTATCCATTACGCACACGAAAAAAAAACAAGAGACCCGCGGGTCTAGCGCTCACCTGAGTATCGCAAGTTCACCTTTCACGCAGTCACTAACCTAAATTATTCACAGCTCTACCAAAATTTGACCAGGCATTCTCAAGTAGAAGATGAAAATGTACAATAAAGGCCCATTTTTTTTAAAGATTCCTTAATTTGGTGGGGATTGGGGCCCCATGGGGCCCTCTGGGTGGGGCATGGTGCCCATTTTGATAAATTGAGATCCTGACCCCCTAGGGATGCTACCTGCCAAGTTTGACAAAAATCCATCATGAGGTTTTCAGGAAGAAGATGAAAATGTACAATTCAGGCCCCCATTTGGACCCTTCCAACCACCCCCCCCCCCCTACCCAAGAGGGGCACCCCTGGATCTCCTATGAACAAACTTGAAACTACAGTCATTAATGTACTCACTCATAGTATAATCTCAGCTCTATAACTTCTGATTCTAGAGAAGATTTATAAAGATTCCTTCATTTGGGGGGTTTGGGACCCCTGGGGGCCCCCTGGGTGGGGCATGGTGCCCATTTTAACAAATTGAGATCCTAACCCCCTAGGGATGCTACCTGCCAAGTTTGGTGAAAATGGGTCATGGGGTTCTCAAGAAGACGATAAAAATGTACAATTTAGGCCCCATTAGGACCCCTCCTCACCCCCTCCCCTGGGTCCCAAGGGGGGCACCCCTGATTCTGCCATGAACAAACTTGAAACTACAGTCATCAATGTACTAACTCATAGTATTAACTAAGCACTATCACTTCTGGTTCTAGAGAAGAAGATTTTTGCAGAATCCTTAATTTTGGGGGGCTTGGGCCCCCTGAGGGCCCCCTGGGTGGGGCATGGTGCCCATTTTAACAAATTGAGTTCCTAACCCCCTAGGGATGCTACCTGCCAAGTTTGGTGAAAATGGGTCATGGGGTTCTCAAGAAGAAGATGAAAATGTACAATTTAGGCCCCATTAGAACCCTTCCCCACCCCCCTCCCCTGGGTCCCAAGGGGGGCACCCCTGATTCTGCCATGAACAAACTTGAAACTACAGTCATCAATGTACTAACTCATAGTATTAACTTAGCTCTATCACTTCTGGTTCTAGAGAAGAAGATTTTTACAGATTGCTTAATTTTGGGGGGTTTGGGCCCCCCTGGGGGCCCCCTGGGTGGGGCATGGTGCCCATTTTAACAAATTGAGTTCCTAACCCCCTAGGGATGCTACCTGCCAAGTTTGATGAAAATCGGTCTTGGGGTTTTCAAGAAGAAGATGAAAATGTAAAAAGTTTACGCACGACGCACGACGGACGACGGACGACGGACGACGGACGACGGACGACGGACGACGGACGACGCACGACGCACGACGGACGCTGGACGAAGGGCGATCGCAATAGCTCACTTGAGCCTTTGGCTCAGGTGAGCTAAAAATTACTTCTTTGATAAATGAGCGGTATTTCTAATTTATCTATTACACGTGTCACTGTGAAACACTTGAAAACACATACACACACACACACACACACACACACACACACACACACACACACACACACATTTATACCGCCAACACTATGCGTTCATCACAATTTCTTATTATTTTTATTTTTATCTTTATTTTCTTTTTTAATTAAGGGAACCCGGACGTCCCTGTTAAAGGAACGATATTTCTGATTGGGCTATCCTATCCGATTTTCCTGCTTGAGAACTTAGCATTTTCTATTTCTCTGACAGGCGTAGATATATGTTTGAGTGTACAACCATGAATGAGTAAAATTATGTAATATCTAAATATGACAAGAACATTCTGCTTTCAGAAAAAAAAATGTGGATGTACCATACAACACATCACTACATTTTTTCGACCTCCAGAAACTTCTACGCTAGTTTCGCGTCACAGAATTTCTGCGAAAGTAAACCAACATTAAATCAAAGAGATGATGGTGCAATACAAGCTTACTTATTTGATCCGTTAATTCAGAGTCAGCGAACGAGAAATCCTTCAAGCCTTTGTTGTCGAACAGCTTTATGTGGTCACTCAGGAGATAAGCTTTTCGTTGCTCTGTCCAACTGCCCCCCAACATTCCCCATTCGTTGTCACCTTCATCCGAATGTTTCTGGTAGTCACCTGCAAGTATTTATTAAGACTGATATTTGAGGGTCTACTGTGTAATGGTTCTCATCATTACTAACTCCACTCCTATAATCATGCATATGTAAATACGGCCTTTATTTTTGCCAAATCAGTCCGCCATGCAAGGAATGCATATAAACTGTTTACAGTGCCATATTGAATTTTAAAGTTTACCCGTTTCCCCAAGTAATGACAGAGATCAAAATCACGTACGGCGCTTGAAGTTGATATTTTGCCCATTGTTTTAAACGCATTGCACAACGCAAGGGGAGAACACATCATCAGGGGTCAACAAACATTATACAGCCGGCACTATTTGAGCAAATTGTTGATTCTCAAACACAAACTTTGGAAAACATATGATAAGCTTGTAATCTTAAGAGCACTTTTTTCACAGCTGAATGCTGTTGTGTTATCGTAATACATGGTTTATGACTATACACGGTTGACATGTCTTGTTTTAATCAAGGCTTCATTCGTAGCCCAATGTCTCTGCGTTCATGACAAGCATCTAAAAAAATCAAGCCAAATAAAATATCATAGTTATAAAAGCAAATTTTCAAGATATAACGAGTGAATCATGCTGCCGATATAACATTCATTAAGATTATCTTATTTCTAAATGAAACCATGCTAAATGAAAATTCATTGGTCATGGACATACTTGAAATAAAAACAAATCTTACTGAAAATGCCCATTGATATCAACGCCAATTCCTTACGTGTGCACCGTGTCGAACATAATCGAAGGCCTGTGGAGAAACACAGTGTAATTTCCTTTTTTCTCTTATTTTCATATTATGTTATTGTTGCATAGTAATGTGTTGCGATTTTTTAACGATTTATTCATGATACAGTAAAAACAAGCTATATATTATAAATATGGCCTGATGACATTTCTCACGAAAATGTCTATACCTGTATGGGCGAAGATGACCGAATTGACGAAGGCCGACTTGCCATGCGATATTACACCGACTAACTCGAGATTCACTGTGTCAATGGTGAGTTTTATGCCTGTTGCATCCCCGGGCTTGTAGGTTTTTATCTTTTTCCTCAGATCCTCCAACGACACTAGTTGGTGTAACGGTCAAGAAATTGATACAAAGGTGGGTTTAAAGTGACAAGATGATTATTGAGACGCGACGTGATGATGATATAGAATATGCCATTATCCCGTAAGCAACTTAAGATTCCATACATAATGGCCTTTAGTTCCCTAGAAGGTACAGCAATATTTCTATTATTTCCACAACTTTCTAAATTATGCAAACTTGATCACGGCATGTTTTCTTTTTTTTGTCTATCACAATTTATGTTTATTTGAAATCCTATTTAGACTCTACCAAGGGACTTGCGTGTCACATAAATGATTTAAATACACTTTTTTTTTTTGTTGACTTTTGATTGGTTTCAATTTACGTAGTCATATATTCTACATAAAAACAACAAAAACAGTAAAGTATAGATCTTTTTTTTAAAGCGGACGGGCGGTTTCAAGGGAGCAATGTGAAGTGTGCTTTCGGGCGGTTCGGTTACTAATGGGTTAAGTTGAATTTCCACACTATTAAGACATCAATCTTTTACCGTTTGATCCTGGACTGACAAATTGCTTCCGCCTGCCATCCTGTTTATGACATTAGCCTCGTTCCTATCATAACACACTGCTATTCCACAATTAGCCAATATGCTTTCTACACTTTAACGATGCAGTCATGACAAAAGCTGCTCCCAACTTTGGGCTCGACGACTCAGACCTGACAGAAATCAACAGTTTGTCGAATACAGGGCATTTTACAATAAACTTGAGTGCGTTTATATTACATAACTGTCAATATATATAACAGTAACTGAAACGGGCATAACGTTTAAGTATATTGATCACTATGAAGTGCGTTTGTACTGACATTTCAACTCCTATGATGACTTCGCATCCTTTCCATGTCTCCCCTGTCCTCCTTATCTTTCTTTATATTAATCCTTCTCAATTCTTCCTTTTTCTTTCTCTCGTTCTTTCTCTCGTTATTTATCTCTCTCTCTCTCTCTCTCTCTCTCTCTCTCATCACAAGTCAGCATCCTCGTGTTTGTTGGTTTGTTTGTGTGTGCGTGTTTGTTTGTGTGTTCGTGTTTGTTTGTATAGAAATGGGTGTATGTGTACGTGTTTCTGTTTTACCCTTGTTTGAGCCCATTCTACCTCCTGGTGTTATTAGTTCAGTTCAGTAATTAGTTACATCGTCCACGAGGAGACTGCAAAATACAGACTTGGCTTTTCAGCATGTCTCCTCCATTTCAACCAAAGTTAATTTTAATGCAGTATCGTCAGAAAACAATGCGCAATATTATCAATTCACAATAATGTTCTTTGTTATTACATTGTGTAAATATTGTGTTATGTGTATGTTAATGTTTTGTAGTGTTGGAAATGAAATAAAGTGACATTAGAATTATCACTGAAGGTGATTAATACCCCCGCCCCTAGTGTCGCTTTATAGAATGTCATGAGGACAATGACGTTAATACCAAGTTTGTGCACTTGTCAAATTGGAAACAGAATAATTTTAGTTTACTGTACAATTACAGAGTTGACACTGAGTTCCACAAGGTTTGGGTAAAAAGTGTGGTTACCATGGCAATGCATTGTCTGATACAAAACACAAGGGACATTTTGCATAACTACACTTAAAGACCATCATACACACCAAATTTGACCTTCATAGCTTGAATGGTTTATTTTGATACAAAAATGAGTGACTACCATGGCAACACATTAGTGTCTTGCAAAACTACACTTTTAGATCCTGATACATACTAAATTTGACTTTAATTGCTTGAATGATGGAAAACTTATTCGATCTGCAAGGCTTTGGTTAAATTGTGGTAACCATGGCAACGGTTGGTGTGATAAACACAAAAATTATGTGTTCCACATCTATACCTCAGGACCATAATGCCTACCAAATTTGGTTTCAATTGCTTGAAAACTGTGGAAGAAGTTCAATCCACAGGATTTAAAAAAAATGCGGTTACCACGGCAACGCATTGTCCGATACAAATACAAAGGACATTTTGCTAAACTACACTTAAAGAGCATCATACACACCAAATTTCACCTTCATAGATTAGATGGTCAATTTGATACAAAATGAGTGGTTACCATGGCAACATGTTTTTCTTATATCAACACATTGGTGTCTTGCATAACTACACCTCCCGATCATCATACATACTAAATTGACCTTAATTGCTTGAATGATGTGGAAGTTATTCAATCCACAAGGTTTTGGTAAAATTATGGTTAGCATGGCAACGCTTTGTCCGACAAACACAAAAATTATGTGTTTCACATCTATGCCTCAAGGCCATAATGCCTACCAAATTTGATTTCAATTGCTTCAAAACTGTGGAAGTTGTTTACTCCACAACATTTCGAAGAAAACATGCGGTTATCATGGCAACGCTTTGTCAAGTACAAACACAAAGAGTGTCTTGCATAACTATACCTATAGATCATCATAGATACCAATTTTGAAATTGATTGCTTAAATACTATGGAAGTTATTAAATCCACGAGGTTTTGGTAAAATTATGGTTACCATGGCAACGCATTGTCCGACAAACACACAAAAAACATGTCTTGCACATCTATACCTGAATATCATCATTTACCCTAAGTTTCATTTAAATTGCTTCAAAACTGATAGGAGTTCGCGACGCAAGATTTTGCAACAGACCGACCGACCGCCCGACCAGCATCGCGGTGATTCCTATATTCATACCCCCTTCACAGTATGTTTGGCGGGGGTATAATGAAGTACTGCTATTACATCAATTATGTGTTGATGGGATAGGGATTGTATTCCAAATATATGTTGATATGAAATTCTATGAATATGTCACCTTTACTCCGTTTCTCTTCATTCATCTTTGTTGGAGTTAATACGATGTTATCTTTGAAATATTGTTGTGTCTTTGTTGCTGACAGGAAACATGTAACACTTAATTGCAATCAGATTTAATACTTAATATCTACTCTAATATAGTATTTAATATAATATACCTTTATTTCGTCTCAACCTGCAGGAACCTTTCCGTTTAAACAGGAGAAAAAACAGGAGACCAAGGATGATTGCAGCAATCGGCAAAATGATACTGGCGATGATCGCGGCTATTTGAAATATTGCTGTTTATGCATGGGAGAAAAAAGAAATATGAAAAGAGATGAGCACTTCTCATTCACGTACAAACAACAATGGCATTTCCGAATTTTGCTGTCATATAGATGCCAGTGATTGATACACATTATTCCTTGTATGTGTCTATAATATGCGTGTGTCTATCCACCTTTTCGTGTGGCAACTCTTAATCACACAAAGTGTCATCATTGATGACCTTTAAAATCAGTCCACTAAGTTTTAAAGTTAGTCAGAAAAGACAGAATAAAACATGACAAGAATGACCACGAATATTTCGTTCAAAATTGACGCAAAGTAAGCATAAAGGAAGTTTCAAATTTGAAAAAAAAAATGCTAATTTTTGCATAACGGATCTTGAGCAGTTAATGTGAATATGTAAATGAGCGAGCTGATGATGTCATCACCTCACAGTTTTCTATTTATTGTGTACTAACAAAAAAAAAGATCATTTTTTTCTGTTATGAAACGCAAAACATAATGTTGTTCCCGCTACTTCTACATAATGATTAGAGTGCTATACCAGGATAAGAGATTGGGGCGTTTATGCGTAAAAAAAAAGACTATTTCACAAGTTTATGTACAAACTACATGGCAAGTTGTGAGATGGTGATATCATTAGATCACGATTTGCATATTCATCATTGACTCTTCAAGAACTGTTTTTCTAAAAAAAAAATAAACCTCACAATTTCATAACCTTTCTCATGTTTGTCCCGTTTTGATCAAATATTTGTAGTTGTGCCTGTAATGTTGTACTCTCTCTGTTTTAGACAAACTTTTGACATGTTTGCAGTTCTTCTTTAAGAGATGCAGTAACGTTCCAACTGGCTTTCATTATTCAACCAGCTGCCAGTCTTCTATTGATGTACACATGTATTCCACAGGAGCATCTGTGCCTTTGATGATCGCCGTCCTATGCCGCCATCTTTTGAGCAAACTGAAGATTCATCTTAACACTTGTTTGTAAAATTATCAAATAAATAGAACCTCACCTAATGATAGCATTTCAAACAAAAGCCAATCACACCTACAAATATTGGCAAACGTGTAAATCCGAGCTGTATGCATGGTATGTCACATGTTTGTCGTGAAAATGTCTGACATAATATAACACACTCCCAAAAAGCCGATTTTATCCGTTTCTCTTCAATCATTTTCGACAAATGAAACTGATACATCATGTTTTTCAAGTCTAGTTCGTTGCGAATTAGTATTTCAGAGTAGTATCCAAACAGGTCATTATCGAGTAATTTTGCTTTTCATTTCAGCAATGTTTGCACAATTTCCATTTGCGCATCCCGTGTCTCTACTATTACTGTATCTATACCGGTCATCGTTTATGAGAGTCACGGGATGGCGTAAAGTAATTACCATCCTGACGACATACAGAGTAGCTGGTTGTCATGCTACGAGACATGAATAAATCAAATGTTGTCTTTCTATCTGTGCGGCAGATAACACGTATACTTCAAACATCTTTGAGTTGTGGCACTGAATCTAGCATCGAAGGAAAAACAAACCGTTGTGACTCAGTCCCTTAAAACTCCTTAATTTGTTAATCAGGTCAAAGAGTTTTCAGAAGTTTTACCAAAACTCGCACAGAATGCAAAAGAGGCTGGGAGTGTCATACTTCCACACGTTTTCACCAAACAAGAGATGTTGGTCTCAGCCACAGACGCACATTAAAGGCGATGACGTCAACACTTTAAAACTTTCCAATTAGTATGTATTACAAAAAAAAATGATAAAAAGATGTCATACAGGTTTAGTCCCTCTCAAAACTGTCCCCATCAAGATCATTATAACAGGCTATAAACATGATAAATCTGCGAAATGTAATGCGAAGAATAGATACTACTGCTTTGTTTTGTTTTCATTTTTGTTTCATTTTAGTGCATGAAAGGAAACTTTAGTGAAATTTGTGTACTGGATAATGGGAGACTATTAGTGAGGTGAGGAATCCCCACACATTTCCGTTTGAGCATTACGTGGTCATGACGAGCACTGGTGGTTTTGACCAATGTAGATCAAAATATCAATTGCAATCTCACGCAAGGTATCGTATTCACTGAACAATATATAATTTTTATACCAAATTTGAGACAATTTCTCCCAAAGTGTATTTGCCTGTGACACTTTACACAAGTGCAGTGAATTATCCAAAGTGGAACTCTACTCCATATTCTGCTTGACTACGGAAATAAATGGGTAAAACTGGCGTAAATAGAAATAAATGAGATGTGCATGAACTTTATGGTTTTTTTTTTTCGTGTTAAAAAAGAAACAAACATTACAACTGTTCACATTATCGTGTTGAGCCAATTACAGACATGGTACAGTGTAATAATGTCCTGAAATCTCAGGTCTATTATTATTCTCGTTCTAACAATTTTCAACTTGATATCCCTTTTTGTCAATGAAATGATAATAATAATAACCTTTTCAATCCAGTATCCTGCAGTTGCGATGAGGAGTCAGAATTTGCGAGGAGAGGTAAAAAGTAGTGAAAGGGGTATATTTCATCAACATTACATTCTCTTTCAACCACTTGAAAAATTGTTAGATAATCACGTTATCGTCCAATCGATACTTTGTATCAAGTTATCGATGTGACTGTCATTTGAGTGTTGGAAAAAATTCAAATTTAGGTAACTTTCTCATGTTTTGTTTTCACTATTATCAAGGAAATCAAGTTTTACCTGATTTCACGTTCACTGTTATCGTTGCATTTGCAATACCCTGAACAGCTTCTCCGCTGGCACTGCACGTAAATGTTTCGCTGCTACTTTCGGAACTCATTGACACGTTTGCATAGACGGTTTGGTCGCTGGTACCATCCTCATGATGTGTCTTAAAGGACGTCGTCAGGAGCGTGAGATTTGAGTTCCCCACTGCTGTCATTGACATGGTGACGTTTGGTTTGGCCCCGCCTACTGTGCACGAGAGCTGGAATTCCCGGCTGTTCACCCCCTTGGTACATTGCTTATCTCCGTGACATTTGTCAAAACTAGGACCGCTCCCATAGGCTGTTGGATCAACCGCATAAGGATTAAACATCATGGAATGTTGGTTTGATTTGGTTTGTTTACGCATTTTTTTCTCCAGATGCAATAACGAATGAAAACAAAGTGACAGATTATGCAAAAAAAAGGAGAGTATAACATACAAATCAATACATGACATATGAATTTTAAACAACATCAGTCTATAACACATTATGAATCAAAACATCATGCTATTTTTTTAAAGGCATACTCTATTGAGGATTCTATGAACAAGGGAGAAATATATACAGAGGGGCGTCATCATAAGTAGAGCTTGACGAGGATGAGGCCCTATCACGAATATATTACAACATAATAAACCTACACATTTATAACTCTTTATACCCTATCACGAATATATTACAACACCAATAAACCTACACATATAACTCTTTATATAACAAACTAAAAAAACAAGCAACAAGAAAAGAAAAACAGTGACTAAGTGCTTTGAAGAACCGAAAGAAAAAGAAAAGCACGCGGCACCATTGTCTACTGGTAAATAAAAGTGCAGGTGTGTGCATGTGACAGTGCGTTGTGTGTGTAGGTGACAGTGCGAGAGAGACACACAGTGTAAATGCTAATATACGCATATTTTACGTGTAATGTATATAATCATGCGCTTGATTGAAGGATGCAATATGCAAATAAATACCCCTGTAAAGCCATTATCAAAGAAAAGGAAAGGAGAGAATTGAAGAAATCAGATAACATTAATCTTTGTATGGTTCAGGGCTGACTAAGACTTGAAAAAAGGAAAATCAATATATAAATCAAAGACAACTAGCAGGAAACATATTTCGATATTTCGATTTGGATAATCTGCAACCACGGGAAATTTACTGTCTGTATTAATAAGGTGAACAATCTTGTGTCAGTAACCAATATTTCTTTCTTTTTTTAAATAGAAATGAATGTTTTAAACAAAGTTTATTTGCTGTTTTGACTTGTCATTGTATAATCCTTTTCATTCATAATATAAATGATAATAATTTATAACATATGCGCATTGCTGTCCCATATGCTACGATTATAATTTGTTGTGGAGTCCCATCTTTTGATTTATGTTTTTCACAATGACAAGGGGTGCCAATAAAAATAAATGCTCTCAGTTTCAGATCACCTTGTCCATCTCTCTCTCTCTCTCTCTCTCTTACTATCAAATGCATCTTTTTTATACGAGATATTTAATTTTATTGTTGATAGAGAAATGAAATAAAGTTTAATGAGGTACATAAGCATAGTACTTCAACAGCAAACGCATACCATTTACAGTAAGCGCTGTCGAGTTCTTCCAACTCCTTGAGTCGTATGCGAAAGCCTCACATCTAAGTGTAGTCTCATCTAGGACAATGTAGGACGTTAACGTTCTGTATTGTGAGGGTGAACGCGTTGTCCATGTTGAATTTGCCACTGTTGTGAGAGGGATAACTGAAGACCCCGTCTGTATAACTCGCCACCACCTCCATACTAGATTCATTGACCCATTGGACCCGATAGGATGTGTAAGGAAGCCCACATGGCAGTGAAGTGGTCTCCCCTTTCCAAACTGTCAATCTGGGTGCTGTCTGCACTTGGAAATCTGGTTTGGTTCAAAAGGGAAAACATCAGATGAATGCATCTTTTTTTACTTCTGTGTTATTATTTGTATGGACCACCACAATGCCCATCTGTGATTACAGAGAAAGAACCGAAACATTACACATACCCGCTCAAAGACATTCATTACAATACATTGAATGTAAGTATCATGCCCCCCCAAAAACACACACACACACACACACACACACACACACACACCTAACACAGAGGTGCATGAAGGGAAATGCAAACCATTTTGTATGCGTAAAAATGTGGATAGGTCCTTTTAAAAATATGCCGTCAGAGTTACATTTTTTGATTTGCAATTTACACTTTTTGTTGTTGTTCCTGTGTATTTTTTTCAGTTTGTGATATTACATTTATTGCTAAGGACATCCATTTATATGTGGACATGTGCAAGAATAGATTGTATGTTGATTTTCTCAGTTTTCCACATTCAATGGCTATGGGGCAGACTTCCTAGGTAGATGCATGGTATTAATGCATGTGAATATATGTGTATAAATAAAGCCCTCTTTTATAACGTCCCAGTCAAATTGTGAAAAAAAGAAAATAACAGAATGTTATCTGGGGGAAAAGCTCCGATAAGTCACACAACGGCATGTTTTTGCAAACAATAATTGTGATATGAGACAGGGTAGGCATTTTTTTAAAATTCCACAAACAAATACGTGGCTCATTATAATCCATTAAAGTCAGAATTACTTAAACTCTTTATTGACCGGATTACTTTTTAACTTTTGTCTTTTTGATTAAAATTGTCACATAGCAAGAAGGATTTTCCTTTTGAAGTGATCTATAAATTACTCTGGTATATATGTACACACACAGACACACAGACACACACACATATATACATATATATATACACTTGTATATATATATATATATATATATATATATATATATATATATATATATATATTATGTATATACATTCGTTCTATTTGTTGTTCATATTTCATGTGAAGTAAACATTCGCCTTCTATCCACTCCAGTATTGTAGTTACGTTTCGACATCAAACCTCGTAAGGCTATCATCTAAAGGCCACCACAAACTATAAAAGACTTTCGGTCGCACTACTGACTGACTTTGGATCCGAAATGAATTACAAGAGCCTCAGAATAACAACGCTCGTTATTTCAGATCCAAAGTCCGTCAGTCGTGCGTCCGAAAATTGTATCGTGTGCAGTGGCCTTTAGGATGTCACTGTAGTCGTGTGCATACAGATCGCCAATGGTGAATAGCAGCGTAAACGGCCAATCAGAGGATTGTACACCATGAAATGGAATTGGAGGTGAAGACGGTGAGCTTCAACCAATGGATGTTAGTCTCCATCCCCACGAATTTTAGAGTAACATTTTCAAAGAGTCCTTCGTAATCAAATGAAAACATGTCGGAGTAGAGAAAAAAAAAAACTTGAAATGATAACAGTGAATCTAGCAAGCAAGCTTACCCGGAGAAAAGGAAACATTATAAACACATGAGAAATTTTAGGAAGTCGCCGTATTGAAGTTTAGGCATAATATATATGAAAAAAATATAAAGGCAATTGTCAAATCCTTCAAAAGAACTTACCACGGACAGTGACCATAGTACTATTGGCGTGGAGCTCCGCTTTGTAGTTTGAGACGCGACAGATGTAATTTCCGGCGACGTTAAAATCGACAGATTGTTTGAATACCAGACTGTAGTTTTGGCTTACTAGTATGTCCACAGAACCGTCGTCAAACCTTGTTCCACTGTTTTGCCCATTGTACCACACTATCAAATCCTCCGCCGTGTCGACAGTAGCACCTGTGACGGAGACAGCGACAGGAGAGCAAAATCTCAGCCTTACGTCAGAGAGAGTTATAGGTCCTAAATACTTCGCAGAAGGATTACTTTTGAAAAAATACGTTCGCAAATCATTGAATGCAGAAATATCAGTGGTACACATTACAGTAAAATTTGAGGAAAAAACTTTCAAAAGTTATAAAGCGTTAAAGTTTGGTTAAATCTAAGGTTCGTTAAGATGAAAATGAGACAAATGCGTTTGGCTGACAAAAAAAAAAATCCTTTGGGCGCTTTCTCATTCTTTCTTCAAAGGCAGATGAAATTATATTTTTGTCGTGCATGAAGAATATGGTGAGGGGCTCTTGTCTCTTTTTGCTCACCTGAAACCATTCAATATTGACTATTGCAATTCGGGAAGCAGCAGAGTCGTCAAATCCGAGAGAAACAGAAGTTTCCTGAAGAGCCTCAAAGACCTTTCCTCCTATCTACTGGCGCTATGCTTGATTAGCGTCTAACCATGAAGGCTCATGTGAACAAATTATGCAGTTCAGCAATAGGGATTCTCCGTGAAATTGGCAACATTCGGCTCTACCTAACTACTACGGAAAGGCTCGTGCATGCGTTCGTGACGTCGAGGCTCGACTCCTGCAATGCTGTGCTTGTGAACTTACCGGAAACCGAGATCAAGAGACTACAACCGGTACAGAATGTAGCTGCCAGAATAGTAACCAAGGCCCGCAAGCAGCAGCACACCACACCTCTGCTTTCAACTCTCCACTGGCTGCCAATTTACCTCCGCATTGAGTTTAGAATGCTCCTTCCGGTCTTCAAGTCTTTAAATGGTAGCACCCCTTCGTACATTTCTGAACTCGTAAGGATAATACCCTCACCAGAAACCTTCGATCAACTCAGCTGCATTAATTGTCAATAGCTTCGAGAATTCACTAAAACTTACCTTTTTCGCACTGTTATACTCTATAATTTTCTGTAGATTAAGTTTTGTTTGCTGTTTTGTTTATTCATAATGTTATGAATGTGAAGCGCATAGAGACTTATGCTTGTATTATGCGCTATTGAAGTTACTATTATTGATATTATTATTATCATTATTATCATTATTATTATTATTATCATTATTATCATCATTATCATCATCATGATCACCATCATCACTATTGTGATCTATAGATATAACAGTATAGAGTCGAGTTCCTGTTTTGGAGTTCCATGGGGATGATTTCGTGATGATGAGATCATCTTTGGAAGAGACTTTTCTAACTCGGACAGGCATTTCTCTCAATATTTTGCTCCATATCTAAGATTTTTATTTGGGTCAGACTTGGATTCAACTGTCTTTTTCATTTCATCAAACCTCAAGTTGATAGCTGTGATGTCATCTGATATTTTGTCCAGCTTCACGGCGAGGAAGTTCTTTCAGACATGAATGCCTTTTTGCTCCCGGTGAGGAGGCGTCCTGATGGAGCGGTTCTCCCTGAGTTTCTCTTAACCATTATGGTAACGGATGTACCTTGCTTTGGTACTGCCATCGTGGCTGAGGATTGACTTCGAAAAAAGATTGAGCTTATGATGTTAACATGTTAAAAAAAAAGCTGTCCAAAATGCCTAGAGGAGCTATTCCGAAAGCATTTCTTCCAAACTAGTATTGAAAAGTGTGACCGGTGGTACATACAGGACTAGTGTGTAGGCCTACATGAGCAAAGGATGTGTGGAAAAGGGCATCATGGGCGTTGGTTGAAGAGTTAAACTTGTTACATGTCGACACCCATCGGCTACCCGCTCACCACACATACGCATACACATGCACATAACACACAAACACTGTTTTGTGAAAAATAAGTCGCATGCCATACCTCTCCAATTTACACAATGGTTATCACCAATCACGGACAGTGATAATAAGCATTGATGAACTGAGCAATGAATAGAATTATTATAATAATTTTTGCTGTCGTCATTCATTATTACCATCATCACTACCATCGACATCATTTTTATTTTTATCAATATGCTGATTAGGATTGTTTTTTATTAGAATTTTTTTTTATTATTACTATTACCTTTCTTCCAATATACTGCGATTGGTTCACCCCTGAATAAACAGGGAAGACTGACCATTTGCTGCCCTTCCCAGAAAGCAGCACGAGGGTTCGTCCACACGACGTCTTCCGGTACAATTTGAGATCTTACTTGGTCGAGACCTGCCACAAAGTTAAACATGTTAGAAGAGAATTTCTGCTTAGAGAGAGATTTTAAAAGGACAAAATCCCATCCCAAATCGTGCATTTAACATTATACGTTACGGCTATGCGACTATGGCGGCGGCTGAAGGAGAGTACATGAATCTATGTCTAATACAGATGTACAGATAGAACTAATATAGCTTAGCTGAAATATCAAACTACCAGCAAGATTATTTATAACTGGCGACACACGTAGAGGAATAAACGGGTCTGCGCTGGGTCGATTGCGTTTGAGGATAAAGGGAAGGCCAAAAAAGCTGCAAAGGGTGGAGCCCGAAATGCAAAGGAAAAAAAAATGATATGGACATGTTTAACAAAAAAAAAGGGGGACCGGTGCGCTCATGCCTGGATCAGCCACTGGACATATAAAATGTAAAGAGTACAGTTCGTCCTTCTGTTTTTAGAGCTGGGAATTTGATAACGTTTGACATCATCGGCGGATGATATATAATTACAAATGAACATTAGACACACACACAAACACCTAAGTGTCACATGTTTGTTGCTGATAATGCCAATCTAACAGAAATCTTAATTCCGAACTGACAGATTCCACTCGCTATTACTACAGGCGAAAGTGAAAGCAAATAATATCTGAAGTTGGGATTTACCAACAACGGGTGCAAAAGCTGGATATAAGAGAGCTGTGAACAATGCATCGTGCAAACTCAACAAAAAAACTTCAAAATTCAAGTTAAAGTTCAAGTTCAAACTTATTTCGTTTTCCCACAATAAAATGATAATATACAAACGCATACATCTCAGTTTCTTCAGTGAAGGTAATAATATAATGCACGTAGATTTTGTATAGAGTAAACAGCAGCAATAATGAAACCCTCCAGTAACGATACATTGTGGGTGCCGAGGTAATGAAAGAAAAATATCAATGTGCACTGTGTGAAAAATTCAGGCAATTCCAGTAATGTGGACCAGTGCAAAGTCCTTCATAAAGTTAGTTTTCCTGGGATCTTATCTCAAGTTGTAATTACTTTTACAAAGAAGCATTAAAAAAGACTCACCCGCACGCTAACAACAGAGAGTTACCACGAGCAGAAAGATAATATAGGGAAACGTAAACGATCAGGTCTTTGACAGGCCTAATCGTAGGGTCCATGATACAACTTTCTACTACATAGAAACACACATTACGACATGATGTTCACGTTCAACAGATTCCGCAGCATATAGTGGGAGGCTGTCGTTCATTATTTGCTTACCAAAATATACGACAGCTGTGACGACCAGGGAAATGATTCCTGTAGACCCCATAACTGGAGAGAAGTTCGAGTACTGTGTTTTGAAGACTGATGTCCAGTCTTAGGTGTACCTTTGGTTTACGAGCAGAACCTTTAACTCGCCTGTTTCAATCACAGGTATTACGATAACGGATGATAGCGAGGTATGAGTGCATGCAACTATCCTGACACGTAAATAATAACATTTTATGCGAGTCATTAGGTCACGGGACGTTCATCACGGGGATTCCCAAAAATCCCAAAATGTAATCCCTAATCAAAGCCACAGCTTTTGCTATTCTTCCCCCTGTCTTTCTATCTGTTTGTATGTCTGTCTTTCTATCTTTATAGGAATCTGAATAAATTTCATTCTTAAATGGTAAAATGAAGAAATTCACAAGGCAACAAAAATTCTGGCTTGTCTGTCTGTTCAAACAAACCTAGCATTTATTACACTGAGCAGATGTGCGGTCTGTTTTACAAATTAGTAGTAGGCCCTATTACACATTACACACAGTACATAATGAAGTTAATTGTATTAAATGACAAAGTTACATTATTTCATGCTCGTATTCACTCACCGACCTCATCTCCTTTGAATGATTTACACGTCGATATTTGTCACCACGATGAGAATGCAAATTCGTCTACCAAGCAAGCACATCGTATACTTTTTTCAACTCTTACATCATGACTATATTGATTGAAAAAAATCCGTTTTTTTAACATATTCAACTCATCCATCCTCTTATCTCTTAATTATCCTATTTGTGCAACAACAACAAAAAATCTTTCAAAGGTAATTGTATGTGTGTTGGTTTGTCCATAGTATGAACGTGTGTATCAATCAAGATATATTTGTTATTTAAATTACTTACCTAATATCTGCATTCTGTACATTCTTTCTTTATACATCGTTACGTTTATATATTAGAGGACAAATGGATAATGGGAAGGAGAGTCTTTTTTGTTTCAGTTCGTAATTGAAAATTACTTCCTCCATGGACTTTGATACTATGCATATTTTGTAGTCATGATGACGTAAGTATAATGCATTTCATTTGTTTGTTTTGTGGTTTTGTTTTGTTATTTTTGTTCGTTTTTGGCTTTGCAACGCCCATTCAATACTCATACATCTATTTTCTTAAATCAATTTCCCTCAATTGTATATCTATGATCTTATTGATCAAGAGTTGCCTCTTCATCGATGGAATAAACCTTTACAGGATAGTTCGTATTCCTTTTCATGTTTTGTATCGCCATGTAGGCTATTTTTATCACTTTCACTTCTTCAACAACATATGCAGAGATTTAAACTCTGGACATGATAATCCCCCTCCATTTACTGCAGCTCCGTTATTTTGTTTCAATAAATGATAGAAAAACGTCGTTATTGTTAAGCTACATATTATCATGAATATGCGCACATATGCATGTATATAACACACATTTAGAGATCACTTTTCTAGCGTTCCCGAACTTCTAAGCTGGATGTGGTGCAGAGTATACATTTATGACCACGCATTAAAAAAGCGAAGGAAATCTCGTCTGAATATACGGTGCTACAAGGTGATCTGAGATACGCTGACTTCATTTGCTGAAGCGAATGTATATTCAATAGTTTCTTCGAATGCACTGTCATTTACATTTGTACTTGAAAACGGGAATTAAGATGTCCATTTCTCGTAACGGGAAATGGTTCCCTCGTCAGTTAATTTTTGTATACAACGATGTTTTTTTATTTTTTCTATTTATAAGTTGACTGATTGAACATAGTTATTACATTCTCATATCAAATGTGACCCTGCACCGCAAAACAAACAAAAAGTCGCCAGACATGAATATTTAGTTAGACATATTCTGAAAGAGCAGACTTTAAGCTTTAAAATGATGTATAACTCAAATCAAATGGACTCTCCTAACCTATCTAAATATTGAAAATAAAGCACAAACTCAGGAAAAGTGTGAACTGAGAAAAGAGGCTCTGAAGTACAGTGTTTATTCAAGCGCTTAATCTTTACCAAACCGTGCTGGCTGTGCGATGAATGGGACAAAAAACAGGAAGTTATCCACCAGAGTAGCAACAATGAAGGGATTATCAGATTAAACTGAAATTTAGCATGCCTCATTAACACATTCTGTCCATAATTAATGCCAACTTTCAAAGCAGTAGCACTATCCTTTCAAAAGTTATTAGAGTTGAAAGTTAAGAGTGTGGACAAGGTTTTTCAGAAATGAAAAAGGGATTCTAAAGACACACCTAATCACACTATTCTACCAAAAATGTTCGAGATAAACTGCTAAAAAAAAACACACTTTCCTGCCCGTTTTATGATACTAAATTTTAGCATAATGTAAAAGAAGACCCGCTCTTTCAGAAAATATGAAAAAGTCACGTTCGGCTAGATTGACCCATTTCACTTTAATATTGTCAGTCCTCACGCAAAATCAGTGTGTGCGACTTTATGTTCGTTTTGAGGTGCAAGGTCACAAATATTCTCAGATTACAATGAAATAATCTTAACGAGCACAAAAACCCCAAATTGACAGAACTCCATTTGTCATTGAAATTTTCAGATAATTATGAAATAAAACTGAACGTAAATTTAGTAAAGTCACAAATGACATAAGTGCACATACAGGAGGACAATAAAATAAAAAATAACAACACAGAATCTTAAGAACGGAGGAGTAAAGAAAAACAACTTTCTCACGAAAGCATCTTTAATCATTGTTATTAAGTTTACGTCAGCAATTGGATTTCAAACCCACATGCACACACATATACACACATGATACATAACTAATGTATGTTGTATAATATTTAGCTATAACTTTCGAATGTGCGACTGAATATTTAACAAGATTTCAGCACAATGACAATGTGGATATGATAACATGGTTCACACAAACACCGGGCTTGCACTTTTCACAAATAAAGTGAACATAGCAAGAATGAAACACAATAGGCAACGAGTAATAATAATATGATAAAACGAGAAGAACGTTTCTTTCTTTCTCTCTCTCTCTCTCTCGCTGTCTCTCTCTTTGATAATGATTACAAGGGGTGTTTCATCAATTTAGTCAGCGCTGACAAGTTGTCCGTCTCTGACAATTTCAGCAAAATCCTTGGTTTTGATTGGCTGGGATGCTCTGGTCACTGACTGTTACTATGGTGATTGTCAGAGACTGACACCTTGTCAGCGCTGACTAACTTGATGAAACACCCCCTGGTTGTAAAGTAACCGAATATAAAAGGTAGTGGATATAGGGAGGGCTAAATATCGCAATTTAATAACAAACGCTGGAGAAAAAACCCATGGTTTGTGGGTGTGTTTGTTTTGGGGGGCCTATAAAAGGTACATGTACACTGAGAAAAAGAATGAAGGAAACACATTTTCAAGTTCCTTTTTTTGCATTTTTAAATGTAGATAAAATGTATTATATCACCTGGGAGGTTAATACAAAAAGGACATTTTACGCATGAGTGAACACAGTCGTTCTTGTCCGACAAAGCACAAAAGTAAAGATTGTAGAAATTGACATTTTGTCATTTGTTGCCATTCATAGGGAGTAAACCGTAAATGTGATAGAATGGGTAGAATTTCTTTATTTCATTTTTGAATTTACGAATCTAAAAACGCATGAGACAAAAAGGAAAAACCAAGTACTATTTACAATTTTCCTAATTTGAAATGACATTTCAAATTTCTACCATTTTTGTTAGCATTGCTTTTTTTCCGATGTCATGTGAGTTTCGAAGTTGACATAAGATTCTTCATTTTCCCCCAGTGCTTTAGACTTTGCTTTTTAAACTTTGAGGGCTACAAAGGCATTATAGAGAATATACAGTTGTAGTATTATTTTTGCAAAGTTATTCCTGTTTTTATTGTGTTAAATTTGTCTTTTGTTTTCATTGTTATGTGGAAGAACACTTGCGCATAAATGACAACTTGTTTACTTTCGCAATTTTCACTTTTGTGCCTTGGAAGAGAAAAACGAATGTATTCACTCATGCGTAATTTCTTATCCATTTTATTGACCTACCAGGTTGATAGCAAATCAAAATTAATTACCTTCAACATGGTATATATAACATTAATATCTAACTAAGTATTCTACGAGAAATATGAACTTGAAAAAGTGTTAACATCTTCCTCTTTTTTGGTGAGTGTGTCTATATAAAAACAAACTTGAAGGAAGAAATGGAAAAGAAATTGAAAATGGAGAGAAATGTACAGAAAGTGAAAGCAGACATACATATTTATACAAACACACAAATTATCAAGTTTACACGCGTAAACATATATACACACAAGGGCAAATATTCAGTAGAGACGCTTATCATGCTTTCTGGCACGCAAAATGATTGATAAAACTCGATTCTATGAATGTTATGTCTGTCTTTCTGTCTCCTCCGTTGAAAGCTTGACAAACGTATAAATTATTTTCAAGACTCCGCAAATACTGTTTCTACAATCTACTACATGCTGTGGCATTTTTTTTTTTTTGTCATTCAGATTAAGTGTTTATTTAGTATGTACAGTATAATCTGTCCGCTAAAGTTTGCAAGGTAAGTTAATTACATGTACTTAATCTGCTCTTAGGGTTTCTGCAGCCTCACCATAGACACTCTTTGGCAAGAAATGGTGGAAATGGCGGGAATCAATAGGTAGCTCCGGGAAAAAGATCAAGCAAAGATCTCCGTCTATTTTCACCGGCAATATTATGTATTCATGTAGTCCTGAACTTTTAAGCTGACAGGGTTACTTAAACAGACGGTCATCGGGTCTTGATGACCTTGCCGACTGGAAACAACCTGACTCCATACCGTGAATTTAGTGTGTGGTACACAATGAGTATACTGTATTTCGCTCTTGGCCGAAGCGATTAAATCACAGCGTATTGCATAGCTTGTGGAGAGGGTGACAGAAAAGTACACATCCGTTTCAGAAATGGTGTTCATCATCGATGTTGCGATATGTCGTAACAATACCAATTATGCCCTGCGATGACGAATTTTATCAAAACGTTTTCCTTTAGATTATGAAGATCGGTGGCAAACAATAAAAAACTCATTCATTCTCTCCTGAAAAAAAAAAAGTTATCAGTGCAGACTTGGAAATGCACTGTGCAATTTAAACGTTATAACCTAAAAATTAAAACTTAGATGTAGACCCGTCGTGAAAGGGGAAGGATTTCCCCGTCAGTTCATTCTTGTCTACAATGGGTATGAATATCTATGCATACAAAATGAGAGGAGTTTTATTCCTATAAAGGTCAAAACGTGATAAGTTTTTGACAAAGACAAAGACAAAAACAAAAACAAAAACTAATTGACAAAATTCTATTGAGCAATGGTATATTCTGATATGACAAAAAGACTGCAGTTAACCCATTCCATACTGAATTCTGGAAATCCCTGTAGACCTGATACACAGGCCACCAGTTTCCCGTATAGGAAAAGGGGTGTATGTATTAATCGTTACCTACGAGTGGCAAGACATAGGAATACACCCAAGAAGGCAATGAGTTAAAACGAAGTTTCAGAATAGAAGAGATGAATATGGAGATCTGAAAGCACTGTGTACAAGAAGTACGAAAAAAGTTCGAGTAGCTAATTACAATCATAAAAGACATGCTCCATATCTTAAAACATGCCTATCACTTTATGTATGTATTTACAAAATAGCAACAGTTATTGTACTACTTACAACAATTATTCTATTTATAAGACAAACTGTTTGACACCGACCAATAAGAAGTGAGACGGTATGCGTGTGAATAATCCATAATTGTATCCATATGATATACAATCGTTCACATATCACGTATTTTCACATAATTTTAATTGGTACTACGTGACAGAGATAATCAAACATAATCAAGCTCTTACATTATAATCTTATCCAACCTTGCACCTAACATTCATCCGAATTTGACAAGATTAAGTTCTCTCAATCGTTTGAGATTCTATCGTTTCAGTCCGCATGCAAGAGCGGTTATACACCAGGCATGGTATTTACTCCTGTTTGCCTTCTCCGCAGCAGCTGGGGACAGTTACCGGTCCCGTAGTAACATGGTCAACAGCATATAGATTCTTCCTTAGTGCAGTAATAGCCACGTATGATAAATCCAAACACACACCCAAGATATCATCATGACAACACCGAAATACAATCATTAATTTCATAAAACCTGGAATAATTATAAATATGTTCGTAGCTTGTACATTCCACTTCACTGGCTTGTGTGAGTGCCAACGTCGGACCTTTCAAATCACGTTTTATATGACGAAATGGTTTTGACATTTTTTTACACTTCATATTTTTCTGCCATCACCACAGAATGTCATTATAATTGGATTATATGTATGCAAACCTCATACAATAATCAGTTACCCTCTTGTGGAGGTGATATTGCCACGTGTAGGCGAATGTTAATCGTCTCTACTGGCAGAGAAGCACCACTCAAGATTTATTCAAGAGAATTGAAATCAATCAATTTAATCTATTGAACCTAGAAAAACATATATTGCAATTTCACTTGACACAAAACAAGCAATTAGAACTCTGCACTCAGTTACACATTAATGTATCAAAATCACAATCGCACATTGAACGATGATTACGTTATTACCTTTAACAATTGTTAGCACCATAAAATCCATGATGAGTTAAAAACTTTTTATTTGTTGGGGTGGGGTGTCAGCATAGGTCATTTCTAGTGAACACGACATAGTTTGTGCAAGTTGCATCATTATCATTGTTACTATTACTATATTCATTTACGTCGTCATTAGTAGGGTTAGTAGCAGTGGCGATGGAAGTCATAATTTTTGCTCTCTTCACGTGCCTCAGAGCTGCTCACGCAAAGTATTTGAAATTTGTCGTGGGTACGTCTTTTCAGATTAAATGACAGGTGAATTAGAATAGACTGATAAGAGGCTAATTCTACGTAGAGTTTTAATTGAGAGTTTACTGAGATTGTCTCTCACACCACTTGCCTTGGCAGATCCTAGCGGAGAGGATGAGCGTCAGAGACGGGGTATTATCCGTGCATGTGCCTTGATCATCTCCTGTTCCTTTTTTTTCATTGCTACGATGTTATATTCCGCCGTCTTAAGACAACTCCAGATGAAGTTCAACACCTCTGTGCTTCTCTTCACATTCACATCTTCTTCATGGTTATCGTGTGTGTAATTTTCAACTGCAATCATGTCCTCCTTGGGAATATTTCCGAACAATTTTCGCGGATCTCGCTCTTTACTCTCCATGTCTGTTTTATGTGTGAAAACGTATTTCAACTTCTTACCTGAAAGAAGATAACGAAGAGCGGCGAGGGGAAAAGAGGGAATACAGAGTTAGAGTATAAGATACAGAATGCAAATGCATGATAGCGCAGCTTAAAACTATGTAATAATAATCAAATAATCATATAGATAATCCAGTAGCGTGATCAAATTGCCAATAACATCAGACAGATCTGGAAAGGACACACAGTTCAGCAGTTGCCTTTTTTTTTGGGGGGGGGGGGGGGGGGGGGAGAGGGGAGGGGGACAGAGTAGTGATGATTCAAAAGTTACATGCGCATATTACGTGAGGTGAATTTGAATTGAAACATGGATTTTTTTAAATACAAGCTTGTACATGCAAACATCTAACAAAATCATTAAGTTTTTTTTTTCTAAATTACCAATCATGACCTTTTCCGAGGAAAATATCAACGCTGAATTGTCATTCTTGCAGAATCGAACGTAGGTGATGTTCCTTTTTCTGTTTGTATTCATTTCAAAACGGGAATGTGATGTTGAACTGTGTTTTGAAAACGTGTAAGAATGTCATCAACAGCTCACCATTTCTACCAGTCGTAAGCGACATTGCTACAGTGAATATGAAACTAATAAAATTCTGTGTATGTAATATCATTTTCGCATTCTATTAGCAAAGTCATTGTTTATTTGTCTGACTTTTGCTATCAAAGTTGTCGTTTCCTGCAATGTATAACAACTTGAATTGAGTTTCCACGACACACCGTTCCTACAGATCCATCATTGAAAGGAAATAAAATTTCAATCGTGTTCCTAATGTAGCTTATATCTCCCTCTCTCTCTCTCTCTCTCTGTTAAAAAATCATAGTTGATAGATCATCATTACATATAATCACAAATATTGATTTCTATGAAACAAAAATAAGAAATCATAACTTTGTATAAATTGTTTGATTTGGAATCTCTCTGCGTTCGAGAACACACAATCATCTAGATTGTGGAAACTCGTTCTTGAAAAAGGAGCAGAGAAAATTATTACAAAGTTGTTCCGACCCTTCCCCCCCCCCCCCGCCCACCTCGTTGATTTTCTCGTCTACTGGAGTTGAGTAAGTGTGCAAAATCTCCTGTAGCAAGTAACTTACCACATAACTTTTCTACCTCTGGAGAAAATTCATTTAGAAATCTTCTCGTTACTTTGGTAGCTTCGTCATCCTGTTAGAAGATAACGGAATGCAAAATGACTATGGCAACACTAAATCATAAACAAGTACATCACTGAACCATTCTTTGACATCCAGAAAGCTAATACCCTCTATTTTATATCCTTATAAATGTTTTCAATTCAATAGTGTTTTCAAATCCGAAATGTGTTTCTGATTAAACAGAGTCGTTTCAGGATTCTAAGGGTTATTGGTGCCCGATCTGAACTATACCATACCTGCACAGAAAGGCATGGATAAGACGATGATAATGGATGGTAGTGATAATAATGATACCATTATAATTGTCTTATTGTTTTTTTGTTGCTGATGATGCTATTATCATTGGTATCATTATGATGAATTATCTGGCAAGTGTAAATTCTGTTCTCCAAGTAGGTTCTTGTCAACTACCGTGTAATTACTTTTATGAAGCGAGATCGTGGGTGGTGAGGGCACAACTTGTGATGTATTCGAACTTTAAACAGGAAGTTTCAATGGCAAAGACAAGTTTTCCGGTGAAAGGCTATCAATTTATATCAGAGAATTGTCGTGCTTCCCCTGTAATAAAAACTGGACCTTAGATCTTTCCATGCATTTTAAGGTAGTACAGTCAGTGCCAGTAAGACACGAACACATAACCTGCTTCTTTCTGGCAGCAGCGCAGTCAAGCTAACAAATTGCTGATCATGATGATGGGAAAGTAATGACTATCACCTGACTGACTGACAAAATGGACAAACAGGACTGGTAAATCGTGTCACTCCCAATCCGTCGACTGACTCGCTCGGAATATCAATAAGTTAGGAAACATGGTTTTGCATAATGTTACATATAGAAAAAAAAAAATATCTGTATTTTATTCACGATGTTTCTCAGGTATTATGTTCTTATACGTATTTTCACACAAAGCAGCTCATATTAGCATTATACTTTATTCATTATTAACAAGAGTGCAGATTTTTTAAATAATGAAATGTAATAGCTATTGACAAAAACTGTACTTTGACGTACTACGCACTTACAGTCACTGGCGTAGCCAGGGGGGGGCGATGGGGGCGATCGCCCCCCCCCCCTAAGATTTGGACCGGGGATTTGGGAGGCGGAAAAAAAAAATGCGTGTATACTGTATATGCATGCACATGAAGCGGGTCTCCTTTGCAACCTTTCATCAAATAAGATATTTTTTGAATATTTCACTCAAAGTGTGCACCAGATCGTTGAATTTCAATTCAAAATATGCAAAATTTCTCGTGCTTGGGAGGGGGATACCCCCTCCCAAACCCTCCCCCTCTGTGCCCCTTTCCCTAGCTTAGTACACTTTTTAGATTTACAAAAAAATTATGAATAATTCTGAGTGCACAAGACTAACTTATCACTTACATTCCGAAAACTCAAGGTTCCTGTCATGTATAAGGGGAATTTCCCCTTTTAATCGACCCTTTCCTCCCTCAGCCCCCTCCCCCAATCAGTTTTAACACTCGCCCACGCCTTCTCCCTGCTCCCCCGCCCCCCCCCCCCTTCCACCATGCATAGAAGTATAGACTGTGGCTATACCCAGATCGCTTTATTTCAATTCTAAAAACGCAAAAGCTCCGCGAGCGGGAGGAGGAATCCCCCTTCCTCTATATACCTCACTAGACTTTATACATAAACACAGATGGTGCACATTCGGAATAAGAGCTAAATTCCGTGATTTTGTCACTTCGATGAAAAAGTATTGCACCAAAAATTTGCAACAGATCGCTGAATTTCAGGTCTGAAAACGCAAAATCACCTTCGTGTGGGAGGGGATATGCCCCTATCTACACCCTCGTGTGCATGCTTTTTCTGTTTGACTGCTGAACAGACGGTATTCATGCTATTCAGTGTAAGAATATTAATACAAGAAGATTATCTAAATGATACCATTTTATAGGCAAATTGTTCAGTAATAATATACACTAAATTATATTGCAACTTTCAACAAGTGGAACTGTTTCATCACGTTAAAACACGCAAAAACATGCATCAAATTGCACCATTTGCAACATCAAAATGCAAAAAGTTCTCACCGTGGGAGGGGGTACACCCCCTCCCACAGTGGACCCACACCCTCCCCTCCCCCCTCGCTCTCTCCGCTCTCTCGGGTTCAGTCGCGTTCATGATATTCAGTGAAAAAGAAGTAACACAAGAAGCGTATTTAAATGATAGCATTTTATAGGCATATTGTTCAATGATAATCTACATCAAAATATACTGCAACCTTAAACAAGTGGGACTGTTTCACGTCGATAAAACGCGCAAAAACATGCATCAAATTGCACCATTTGCAACATCGAAATGCAAAAAGTTCTCACCGTGGGAGGGGGGACACCACCTCCCCTCCCCCCTCGCTCGCTCTGCTCGCTCGGGTTCGGTCGCGTTCATGATATTCAGTGAAAAGAATTGATACAAGAAGTGTATTTAAATTATACCATTATATAGGCAAATTGTTCAATAATAATATACATCAAAATATACTGCAACCTTAAACAAGTGGGACTGTTTCAACTCGTTAAAACACGCAAAAACATGCATCAAATTGCACCATTTGCAACATCAAAATGCAAAAAGTTCTCACCGTGGGAGGGGGGACACCCCCCTCCCACACCCTCCCCTCCCCCTTCACTCGCTCCACTCGCTCGGGTTCAGTCGCGTTCATGATATTCAGTGAAAAGAATTAATACAAAAAGTGTATTTAACGTATACCATTTTATAGGCAAATTGTTCAATAATAATCTACACTAAAATATAATGCTACCTTAAACAAGTGGGACTGTTTCACGTCGATAAAACGCGCAAAAACATGCATCTAATTGCACCATTTGCAACATCAAAATGCAAAAAGTTCTTACCGTGGGAGGGGGACACCCCCTCCCACACCTTCCCCTCCCCCCTCGCTCGCTCCGCTCGCTCGGGTTCAGTCGCCTTCATGATATTCAGTGAAAAGAAGTAATACAAGAAGTGTATTTAAATTATACCATATTATAGGCAAATTATTCAATGATAATCTACATCAAAATATACTGCAACCTTAAACAAGTGGGACTGTTTCAACTCGTTAAAACACGCAAAAACATGCATCAAATTGCACCATTTGCAACATCAAAATGCAAAAGGTTCTCACCGTGGGAGGGGGGACACCCCCCCTCCCACACCCTCCCCTCCCCCTTCACTCGCTCCGCTCTCTCGGGTTCAGTCGCGTTCATGATATTCAGTGAAAAGAGTTAATACAAGAAGTGTATTTAACTGATAGCATTTTATAGGCAAATTGTTCAATAATAATCTACATCAAAATAAACTGCTTTATACCTTAAACAAGTGGGACTGTTTCACGTCGATATAACGCGCAAAAACATGCATCAAATTGCACCATTTACAACATCAAAATGCAAAAAGTTCTTACCGTGGGAGGGGGGACACCCCCCTCCCACACCCTCCCCCCCTCGCTCGCTCCGCTCGCTCGGGCTCGGTCGCTTCGCTCCCTCGCAGACTAACCGCCCCCCCCTAAGATGAAATCCTGGCTACGCCGTTGCTTACAGTCAAGTCACGTTAGCCCTCACTTCCTGTGACTCCAGTCCACAAAATGTGGTCTTAATTGAGTTTTGCAATATCAAGATCGTCAACATTTTCTCCAAGAATTCATCTTACAATGTACGTCACTTAAATATCCATTAGATTGTAATGGCTGTCCACAGTACGTTTTCATAATTCAATTTTTCAAATATTCAAATGAATTGTATCTTGAAGTTCGTGGAATCATGAAACAACATGTAGCTTTAATACGGTGCCTGCAACAATCACGTACGTGTTTTTTTTTTCTTTTTTTTTGTCAGAATGTGGTCTTACCTTGCATCAGCCACAAATATAGGACAATGTATCCTTTTTTCAACGTCAATATCAACCCCTGAAAGGAAAGTGATAAATTTACAATCACTTTTCTTAGAGTCTACATAGCAGAGCAGTTTCCTTAAACTATAATCATTAAGTTTAAAGGCAACCATTGTGTAAGGCACGTAATTGAGTTTATAGCCAGCTTGGCTAATGTGAATTAACGTGTGAGAGTAGAATAATTTCGTTATATACGTTCGATATCATTGACGTGCTTTCTATCTTGATTTTGCTTTCAAGAATTCTCTTCAAAAGAAATCTCCACGTTCTATTCCTTTCTCCAACCTTAGAAACACACACACACACATACATACACGAACTACTCAAAGGTGAAAACAAGATTCCGTTTTCTCTCTGTGTGTTTGTGTGCGTGTGTGCCTGTCTGTCAGTATGTTCATTTATTTCTTTTCTGCATGGAGTTATATACTTTCATCATATACTACGAGTACCATAATGCCTAAATTCCTTAAATCCACTAGAAATTAATACCGTCTGGACCATCACTACTTAGTACTAAGTAAGGACAGAAACCATACTTTTTTGTTTTTACTTTTTTGTTTTGTTTTGCTTTTCAGTGTTAAGTGCTTTATTATTGTATGTCCGTCCATGCTGTCAAGCTGCACGTTGGAGAAGCAGGGGCTTGACACTATTTTTTTTTTTCGTATGGTGGCTCATTCGGGTCATGAAATTTTCAGTGAGCTGCAATTTTGATGGTCTGATAACTATAATATTATATGTAGTTCCGAAATTAAAACAAAAGTAACAATCTATTTTGAATCTCAAATGCCCGATCGGACCATCGAAAGATATACAGTTCTGTTCAGTTCAGTTTATTTTCATTCATCATAAAATACATAAAAATACAATGACACATACAACTACAATCTTAGGGGAAAAAAACTTATTTCATGTGAAGGGAGGGGGGGGGGGGATCAACAGAAAGATAAATTTGGCTGCCCGTTACCACTTTTTAGAGGTCCATTAGTGACCCCGGGCCACCGCCAATGTCGAGCTATGTTGATACAAATTCCAGAATCAAAGCTTCTGGATTATGGCTAAATTCACTTTTGACAGTGTAAATGCATTGATTGCAACTTTAAAAATATCTCATCAACTTTCTTCTTGCAAACTGACACAGCTTTCTTTTATCAGCCAAAGTCTCATGCATTATCACTGAACTGATGTGTCTATGTAAATAAGCTTCACGTATTTTGACCTGATTGCGCACAAGGGAATATGATTGTCCCAATGTAAAACCTGAAAGATTGCAAAGGTGTAGGCCCTATCAGATGACTAGAGTAAGTTCTTACGCATTTGATCAATATATTGAGTGGTATCATCTGAGTAATCCTTCAGGCCTCTGTTGTCGACGAGCGTGATTTGGTCAGTCAAACGATATGGTATACGTCTAAGCGTGTGACTTCCACCCGACATATCCGATGTGTCGTCGGATTCATCTTCGTGTTTGCGGTAGGCACCTGCAACGTAATTATTATGATTAGCAAATTACGTTCCAGTGTGACTATGTAATGTCAGTGAGCGATGATGACTGCGCAGCACACACACATGTGCATCCAACACGAACTGGTTTACATGCATATACACACATTTTTCTAAGTAACGTCTGTATTCAAATTAACACTTACAGTCATATGCATGATAAACTAGTCATGCAATTTTTTTAAGGAAAAATAAACTATGCAGGATTCTCTCTTATGCAGGTGAATATAGATAAATGTATATGTTTACATGAAATACATGGTTATAGACAATGTAATTAATATATTACCAATCATTTTTCGAGACAAGTGTGTATACAAATATATATTATAATCATTGTTCTCAAAAAGCAAGAAATAAAAGGATTACGGTTACACATGTAGTATGCTCTAGCGTTGTAACCAGGCATGCCCGATGTGTCATTGATACCTTCACCTTAGAGATTTCGATATTCGCCTGCTGTAAGTGATTTGATTTTATTCCGACTGTTATTCAAACCAAAAAAAGAAAATAGTTCTTATTATAGCAGATTGCCTTTGAGAAATTTCCGGGAGGGAAAATCCTCTCCATCTTCAAGATTGCATTAACCCGTTGAGGACAACTGATTTTTCTACAACACGCGAATCCCATAGAAATCTCTGGACTTGTCCTCATGAGGTTGATAGTCACTAATGCCTACTGTGAAGGAACCACAACAGTGCAAGATTTGCCAAAGTAGTTTTAACACTGATTCAATATTTTGTAAAGTGTTTGATGTTTTAACGAAGTAGTTACATTGTTCATAATTACAGATATTTATTACTTTTTTTGTTTCTTTTGCAGTTGTTTTGTTGTATCACCATATTCAGAAAACATATTTGTATACAACATCAACAAATTGAGGTATAGATTTCTAAATTTGTCCAATCACACAAACTGTATTTTCGTTTCAAATGTAATTTCGCAAAGGATAAGTTTCTCAATCACACTGTGACGCAACTTGGTCATTGAGAAAAATGCATCAACAGTTAATCTCAATGAAATACAGTATATTGCCCAATGTTCACTGATGATGTAAACGTATATTTGCCTCCGTTAGCTACATGTCTTCCATTGGGGATGTTCCTTATTCCGAAGGTTCGTTATTCCTAAACACACAAATCCCAAGATGAAAAAAAAAGTTAATCCGAACACTAGTGGCATTATTCCAAAGGTTCGTTATTCAGAAAAGATCATTACTCCAATAAAATAAGGTTTGTAAAGTCGAAAATGAAATCAAGTTGCGCTCTTAAACGAACTTTCTGAATGACGAACTTTTTTTTCCATTTTTGGATTAAAGATTCTTCTGAATAAAAAACCTTATTTTGTTGAGGAATAACTAACATTTGGAATAAATAACTTCATTTCATTTTACATTAAGGATTCTTTGGAATAAACTGTTATCGTCTTCTCATACATGGAAAGATCATCAAAGATCATACTTTTCTCTTAACCGTTATACAGTAAGGTATTCCAACTTTTAATCTTATCTTATCCATTTTACAGAGAAAACTATGTTACATTATTTACACGTGACAAATAAAACAGAGGTGTCTTGCCTTTCAGAGCGAAAATGACCGAGTTGATGAAGGCCGACTTGCCACTAACCATAGCACCAAATAACCCAAGATTCACCATGTTGATAGTGAGCTGGATGCCCGTTGCACTTCCAGGCTTGTAAGTTTCTATCTTTGTCCTCAACTTCTCCAACGGATCTGGTGCTTGTTGGTCAACTAAACAAGGAAGTGGTACAAAAGGGGTGTATGGGACAGGTACAGCTGGTGTAACATACTGCGGGATATTTATATGACAGTGGAATTTCATGTTGTCCAGAAAATCTTCGGGTTTTTTTTTTTTTTTTTTTTTTTTTGTAGTTGCACTTCGTCACGACTGGGTTTCTTGGTTTACTTGCCAGTCCATTTGTTTTGTATTTCTCATGTTAGGGGTCTTGGAGACTCATTGCCTATAATCATAATCATATCAATGACACTGCACATAACTGGCACAGAATCAACGCGTCATTTTTACAATGTACACGTATGTATGATTATCGTATGTAAAATTGCCAACAAGACCAAAGTCTTCTGCAATACACACTCGCTTGTCATCAGTGTGTGAGACATTCAACAATGTCCAAGCATGTGTGTAAAACTATCTCACAAACTAACGTACCAAGTGGGTGTGCGTTTTCTTCGCAGTCTTGGCTCCTCTTATTACCATGGTGGAACGGGAAGCTGGTGCAGCAGATAACTGTAAGGAGAGAGTCTATAAAACGGCAATCATTCAAAACTTGATCCGAGTCACCACTTATAATGTGAACATAGGGCAGGCAACGTTCAAAATGTAAGAAAGTTAGGTCTTATCCGCTCTTCCTACAAGTGTACAACAAAACAGATGTAGTTACGTATAATGCAGACGGAGTTTTGAAGAAACTGCTCTGAAATATTTCTTGATTGGAAAATGGTTAAAAAAGTCAGAAACTATTATCTGTGTCATTGTGAGAACCTGAAATACGATAAGAATATAGATACACACGTGCAATAGATAAGTGTGATTAGGCCTATATATAAAATAATGATTTATATATACATATATATGTAATTGTCAAATAGCTTTTTCCATATGAAAATGAAAACAAATTAATGAAATTAAATGTAAGTACTTATGTGTTTATCTGTCCTCCTATACTCTTGCAAGTAAGTACACGGAGAGCTTGCTGTTATTTCAATTGTATTACGAGAAATTTATCTTTTAACTTTAGATTTGATTTTGTTTTTATTTCACTGCGTGATTCAGTAATAAACCGTATTGTGTTGTGTTACGGGTAAAAAAAAAGTTAAATCAATCAGTCAATAGCGTTGCTGTAACAATATTCTGAGTACTCATAAGGCATAAAATCATGCAAATTATCTACCTCCTTTGTGTCCAACCTCTCGCTTCTTGTATGTGAGTTTAAACACTATAAATCCCACGAGAACAAAGACGATAAGAATCATCACGATTATGGCGATAATTGCGCCCCTTGGAAATCCTCCTGCACATGGACAAATAAAAAAAAAAATCAAAGCAAGACATAAAAAGCACCAAGCATGATGACCAAGTATATGATACACAGAGACGCTTACGAGGTGTGTTATACAGAATGATGCACCATAAATATATTTTTGCAAGCCCGTTACGTGTAAAAGTGCGCGTGTGCGCTACGTTAGAGCATGTTTCTGCATGGAAATGTCAGCTGACCAATCCATTGATTCCGTTATCAAGAGATCTATAGCAATGCCCTAATAAAGCCAGTTCATTTACTGTATTCATTCAGGCGTATGGCAAAACATAAAGCTAGTACAACAGGCTATGAAGATTTTCCACTGCTATAAGTGCAATTTTACACCATGTTCATATTGTTCAGAATAATCATTTGATTCATTGTAAAATCAAACGAACAAAATGCTAGGCGTTTCAGCAACGTAAAACATATACAATGAAGTACCTCTTTCATTTTCCATTATCACGCGGTTGTGACTCACATCAATATTTTGGCCTTTGCAGGCAGACATCGCCCAGTACACATGCTAATCAAAATGACTCATGTTCATTGGACATTAAATCAAGTTTGAAACAACCTATTTCAAGTATTTCCCCCAACTAAACGATATCTAAACGATACTCCATTCCATGTTCGACTTCAACAATGAAAGATTGCATTTTCTTTCAATACAGCAAGTTGTCATGAGCGCTGTATTTTGAAAATCAGATCCGTTGGGACTCTCAAACAATACTCACAGGTCTTTCATTCGCTTACAAATTTTAACTTCATTTTCCTCTTTGAAAACAAAACTAAGAAAACGAGGGGACTTCAATCCTTCAGCATAAAACTATCCTAGAGCTGCAATGAACCATGATTGGCGAGTCTTATGCAAAGGTGAGTACGGGAGGGGTAACGGTTTTTACAATACGGTCCATGTTCGTGAGGCCATGAAGTTATCGTCTTATCTTGTTTGCATTTCATATTATGATTGTGATCAATGCAACTGATCAATGGAGCCAAATAAAACTTATAATGAAAGTTACATCATTTTGTTCTAACGATGTAATGAACGTTTCACTGTTCTGTTCGAGTTTGTGTTTTTTTTTTCTAACCTGGCCGTGGATTTTCTTCTTTTTTTTTCTTTTTTTCTAAGTGAAAGTCCTACCTGATTTCACGGTCACCATTATCGTTGCATTTGCAATCCCCTGAACAGCTTCTCCATGGGCACCGCACGTGAAAATTTCGCTGCTACTCTCAGAGCTCATTGACACGTTCGCATAGACGATTTGGTCGCTGGTACCATCCTCCCGTCTTTCGAAGGACGCTGGGAGTATCGTTACGTTTGGCTTCCCGGCTGCCCTCAGTGATATTGTGACGTTTGGTTTGACTCTGCCTACTGTGCACGTGAGCTGGAATTCTCGAGTGTTCACCTCAATAGTGCAGTGCTTATCCCCTTGACATCTGTCAAAGGTAGGATGACTCCCATGGGCTGAGGGGTAGACGACACACAGATAATGGTGACTGAATGTGACTAAGGTTATATCAACCATATGATGCATATGAGATGCGTACTTTTGAACTTCTTTGTCAAGAAAAATGTTTTAATTTTGATGAAAAATTAGATAAGACATGGAAATGTGTCGAAAATAACCCCAAAACAAAAAAGGGATCACCTTAAGAAAATACTGTTTTCCTAGCTGATAACAGATCTACCGCTACATCGAAAATAGATGGTGTATGCATCATGTGCATTCTGATTGAACAAATTCAGAACCGATCAGAAAAGGCCTACTGTAAACGATTTTCTGTTAATAGCTTTATGATTTTTTTTAAACAGGAGATGAAGGTAGTTGAACATCGCTTATTATGCTTTCCCCTATTTCCCACCAGCTTGGATCAGTAGGTAGTGGTGGAGTCTCGGCATTTAGAATAAGTTTTTCCAAAATGTCGCACTCTATTATAGTGACAAAGTATAGTTACAATTTAATCATAAGGGTTTTTACAAGGTGCTAAAAATGTTTGATATTAAAGCTCTGCATTTCAGATCACCTCATCTCACCCTCGAAATTATGCAAATATGCTCATGAATCTAATGTGTTTTATTTCAGGTATTTGTACTTTCTCTCTCTTCTGGTACAGAAACGGAACGGAATGAAATGAGGTTTACAAGAGCTATGTCAACAGGGAACACATACCATTCACAGTTAGTTCTGTAGAGTTCTTCCAGCTCTTTGCGTCGTACGCGAAGACTTGACACGTAAGTGTCGCCTCATCAAGAACACTGACTTCACTTATCGTCAGGCTGAAGTCTTCCTCCATGCTGTATCTACCATTCCCGACAGACGGGGGATGGAAGGTACCATCTGTATAATTCGCCACCACCTTTCCACTGGATTCATTGACCCACTGGACCCGATAGGGTGGGTATGGAAGCCCACATGGCAATGAAGTGGTCTCCCCTTTCCAAACTGTTAATCTCGGTGTTGTCTGTACTTGAAATTCTGGATTGGATAATACGAAAAAGAAACTAACGCTTTATTTTTTAGGTTTCGCTATATTTTTGCACATGCCTTACGTGACTTGAGAGTTAAAAAAAAGAGAAAAATGTTTGAGAAAGAAATATGGAAATTCAATATCACCTTTTTTCGAACCAAACGACGCTTACCTTGTCTGCTTACGACAAATAAATCGTATTGAGATTAGGGGGAGGGGAGGGAGAGATATGCTCAAAGAACTGTATGAAACGTGGGCAGTGGCATAATTATTGTAGAGAAATTTCATGTTCATTTCATTTCGTTTATTTTTCCATCTCCAACAGAACTTGTAAATACATTTTTCCTTCCATATAAAATATAAATACACATATATGTGAATACACTGTATTACAAAATGTGATAATTGCAATTCAAAGATATACAAATGACAAGGTGAAAAAGAAAAAAAGCACAAAAAAATTCTGAAATTACGAAGATGCGGGAGATGGGGAGGAATGCTGAAGAAGCAAAGTTTGTAGGGTGCATTCCCCCCAAAACATGTAGTAACATCTTATATCATTGATCTTCTCCTCAACACATGAGACTACAATAAGGAATTACACAAACTACAGACAAGACCCTAACTACCCCTAGACAAACACCCAGGCAAATCCACTAAGTCGCTGACATGCAGAAACGCAGAAACTAGAACAGGAAAAGTAATACAGAAAGATGAAGAAGAACTGATAACATGGTTGGAAAATTGGAAGAAAAAAACAACGTCGATTGAGAAGACGAAAAGTGATTAGTGAACGGAGCCGCGAAGTCATACACATAAAGTGAAAGTCAATATGTTTCTTAATGATGACGTCCGAATAAACTCTTATAATTTTCTAAAAAGGAGTTCTTCAACTTAACTTTAAAACAATTCAAACTTGGGGCAGTTTTTATATTAACACTAAGGTTATTCCAAAATTTTGGTCCAACAAAGGTAAATGTGAGTTGAGTGAATAATGGTCCTGGTTAAAGGTAAAATGAAATTCTTTAGAATGACGAGTTGTTTATCTGTGGAAAGAATCATTCTTCACAAACGTCCCCGTTAAAATGGGAGGTAATAAATTATAATTAAATTTATACATAAATTGACCACATAATAATAATAAAGATCACTTTCTTGTAAAATCTTATTTTCAAAAAATAAAACGTCAGCATGGGATCTCCAGGATACATTGCAAATTATACGAAAGGCTTTTTTCTAGAGACGTAGCAGTCTATCAAGGTGCATTGAATGAGTGTTACCCCAAGCTATAATACCGTAATTAAGATAAGGCAAAATCAAAGTTGAGTATAACATAAGGAGGGTGGGACTGGGAAAACAAAACTTTACTTTGTTTATATCACCAATATTACAAGATATTACGTGACAAATATTATTGATGTGTGTCTTCCATGAAAGTTTATTATCAATTGTCAATACTAGCAACTTCATTGATTAACTACATCTATAACAGTATCATCTAATACGATAAAGCAACTTTTTAAGTTCATTCATTCATTCATTTCATTCATTCATTTATTTTTCATTTCAACAAAAACATATAAATATATTACAAAAATTAAATACAGTGCATAGATTTCATCATACAAAGTAAAGGATAAATTTACAGAAAACTTGTAGGTATAGGAAAATGTTGGAAATGGGGAGGAATGCTAAAAAGCTGAGCTTGTAGGCTGCATTCCCCCCACACGTAATACAAGAAATTATATGATCGATTGACTGATAAACATTGAAAATGGATGAAACAAAGAAACTAAGACAAAAAGACCTATAACCTAACTTATCCGAAACAAAACCCCGAACAAATCCCTACACTAAGTCGCTGTCATGCCGGAAAAGAGAGGAGAGAAACAAAGTAGTATGTGTGTGTGTGTGTGTGTATGAGAGAGAGAGGGTGGGGGGGGGGAGAAAGCAGCTTAATGCGTGGAGTGAAGATAAAAGACAAAAAAAAAATAGGAGGACACGAGAGGTAGTGGATGGATGGAGCCGCTTAGCTGTAATTTCAACAAAATATAAGGTTGGATTTTACACTTCTTTGCAACCAATAAAGAATCAACAATTCTTATAACTATTCAATATATTTTTCTTCAGATTACTCTTAAAAGAAGTTCTGAATTCAACCAAAAAGCATCAACCAAAATATGGGGATCCGGATGTGAAAAAAAAATATACATTTGAATCGTCTGCGAACAAAAGAAAAGATAAGACACGAGAAACATTTATCATATCGTTTATATACGTTATAAACAAAAGAGGTCCCAATAAACTTCCTTGAGGAACACCGCAAGTAACAAATTTCTTTGTGGAACTGTACACATTGTTTGCGATCAGCAATTTAGCTCCTGAACTACTCCAAGGCCTTGACAAGGATACCATAGTGACATGATTTATAAAAAAAAAGTATTTCGTGATCGATGGTATCGAAGGCCTTGGAGAAGTCCAGGAAAACTCCCACTGTATGGTATTGTTGGTCTATACGGCCTGAGCAACTTTCTCAACAAAGGAGAGAATAGCATGAGATATGTTGTGTTCATCACGAAATCCAAATTGAAAGTTAGATATGATAATTATCATGCAAATAAAAAAACACATTAAGGAGTCTAGAATGTATAATTTTTTCTAAGAATTTATAAATCGAAGACAAAGAAATTGATCTGTAATTACAAATATCTTCTTTATTACCTTTCTTACAAATTGGAATTACTTTAGCGATTTTCATTTCCAATGGAACAACACCATTACTTAATGATGAATTAAAAATATGAGATAATGGTCCGACAACACTCTCACTAATGTTCTTTAAAATAATATTATCAATACCATCTGGTCCAGAGCTTTTTTATTTTCCAAATTCAAAATAATGTCTTTTATTTCTAAATTAGAAATATATGGACATCTGAACTAAATCAGCCAAAAAAAAAAAATGAGGGCACCATTTACCTTTAATAACTAACAAGGCAAGTGCCAAGTTGTCTCGCCCATTTGCGCACAAGGAATTAATATTTTTATAACTCCCAGAAGTTAATTGACCTGCTTATGACCTTTGACCTTGTATTAACCTTCAACACCCCAAGGGACATTTACCATCCAAGTTTGGTCACAAACGGACAAAGGGATTAAAATGAGCCATAATCGAAACGCGCCATAAAAACTTAACATTGGGCCCTAAAAAATGTTGACCCTTTTCTGTGACCTTTGACCTTGTGATGACCTTTAACTCCCCAAGGGACATCTACCGTCCAAGTTTGGTTACAAACGGACATAGGGATCAAAAGTTATGAGCCACAATCAAACGCACTGTAAAAACATAACATTGGGCCCTAAAAGTTTGTTGACACAGGTCTGTGACCTTTGACCTTGTGACGACCTTCACTTCCCCAAGGGACATCTTTCACCCAAGTTTGGTCACAAACGGATAAAGAGATCAAAAGTTATGAGCCATAAATGAAATGCGCCCTAAAAACTTAACGTTGGGCCCTAAAAGTTCGTTGACCCAGGTACTGTCTGTGACCTTTGACCTTGTGGTTACCTTCAACTCTCCAAGAGACATCTACCATCACCCAAGTTTGATTGCCATTGTAGCAACATGTGCTGAGTTACGTGTGATAAGAGAGTCTTGCAAGTAAATTTTAACGTATGACCTCAAATGACCTTTGACCTTATCCTGTGACCTCCAACGGCACCATAACATGAACGTTCCCCCAGTGCATCTATGACCCAAGTTAGGTTGTAATCCAAGCAACTTATGTGAAGGTATTTGTCAAAAGAGAATCTTGCAGGTAAACTTTAACATAGAAAAGAGAGTCTTGCACATACTCTTTAATATATGACGTCAAATGACCTTTGACATCATCACATGACCTCCGACAACACCATAACATGAAGATACCCCTAGTGCTTCTATCACCCAAGTGTGGCTGCCATTGCTGTAACAGTTGCCAAGTTATGCATCATAAGAGAGTCTTGCAGGTAAACTGTAACATTTGAGACGGACGACGGACGGACGACGGACGGACGACGGACGGACGCCATTTGGAACCCTTAGTCTCGCCTTCACCTGCGGTGGGCGAGACAAAAACTCGATAACTTATAAGCATGTCCTCTAACAACTACAACGTTACCATCATTATCATGATAATTATGTTAATTAGCATTATCAAATCTAAATAATCTTTTAGCATTGTCATTAGAACGTGTGTGTGTGTGTGTGGGGGGGGGGGGGGGGGGGGGGGGGGGAGTCATAATCCCGTGCGTGTTTTGTGTTAATTTTTTTTTTACGTGACATTAATATAACCTCATTGCGTCTAATCCCAGAATTAGATTCGTTCAAGGGAAATGTGTCCCCATCCCTGCATCAAAATAATAATAATACAGAAAAATCCTTTAACATCTGATCATACCATTTTATATCTATTGTTCGTACAATAATAATCACATACAAGAACAAAAACAATTTGCAAATCATGACTCTTTCAAAACCGATAAACATGTTACCTTGGAATTTTTTTTTTCTTTCTTTTTGCAAGCAACTGCATTGCTGAAACCAATACAGATACATGTACTTTACATTTCCTCACCGGAGGTGTTTACATCCTGACTCGCTGACTTTGTCAACTTTCTTGGTATGTGTCCAATATTGACCTATTACTTTCGTTTAATTTTCCCTGGGAATACGATTAAGCACTCAATCACGGGTTTTCCTGAAGACTGATCTCTGATTTTCCTTTGTTTTCATGTTTGCTCAAAATCCAAAATGTCCACATGAATTTATTTAAGGACAAAAATTCTCCTCACTCTAGGCCATAAAATTTTCCTCACTCCAGGCCAACACTGTCAATAACATTCAAATAGTTCCCCCCGTGCGGCCAGGAGCTTTGAGTGTCATTGACATTTCATGTGTACAGATAGTCAATGGTAATAACAGTGATAAGAGTCAATCAGACGATTGAATATGATGATTACGACAGCTTTGGGCAGTACGAAAAGAGAAAAACTCTCAAGGCGCTCGCCAAAACTTTTAATATTATAGAACTTACCAAGAACTGTGACCATCGTACTATTGGCGTGTAGTTCCGCTTTGTAGTTTGAGACACGACATATGTATTGTCCCGCGATGTTAAAATCGACAGGTTGTTTGAATACCAGACTGTAGTTTTGGCTTACATCTATGTCGACAGACCCGTCGTCAAACCTTGTTCCACTCTTCCGCTGATTGTGATATACTATTAAATCCTCTGCCGTATCGACAGTGGCACCTGTGACAGAGACAGCGACAGGAGAGCAAACTCTAAGCCTTACGTCAGAGAGAGTTTAAGGTCATAAATGCTTCGTAGAAGCATTTACCTTAAAACAAGTATGTTTGCAAATCATTGAATGCCGAAATATTAGTGGTGCACATTACAGTAAAATTTGAGGAAAAAAAAATTCAAAAGTTATGAAGCGTTTAAATTTGGTTATATCCAGAGCTCGTTAATGTGAAAAGTTAAACAAGGTGCGTTTGGCTGACAAAGAATCATTTGTCCGCTTTCTCATTAATTCTTCAAAGGCAGATGATATTATATTTCTGTCGTGCATGAAGAATATGGTGAGGGGCTCTTGTCTCTTCTTGCTCACTTGAAACCATTCAATATTGACTAAGTTTAATTGCAATTCGGGAAGCAGCAGAGTCGTCAAATCCCACAGAAACAAAAGTTTCTTCAAGCACCTCAAATACGTTTGCTCCTTCATTCTATTCCAAACTATAGATATAACAGTATGGATTCTTGTCCTGTTTTGGAGTTCCATGATGATGCTTTCGAGATGATGAGATCATCTTTTGAAGAGACTTTCCTAACTCAGACAGGCATTTCCCGCAACATTTTGCTCGATCACTGAGATATTGTCAGACTTGGATTCGACTGTGTTTTTCAATCCATCAAACCTCAAGTTGATTGCTGTGATGCCATCCGATATTTTGTCTAGCTTTATGGTGAGGAAGTTCTTTTTAGACAAGAATACTTTTTTTTTTTTGCTCCCCGTGAGGAGGCGTCCTGATGGAGCGGTTCTCGCTGACTTACTCTTAACCATTATAGTATCGGATGTACCTTGCTTTGGTACTGCCATCGTGGCTGAGGTTTGACTTCGAAAAAAGATTGAGCTTATGATGTTAACATGTTAAAAAAAAAAGCTGTCCAAAATGCTTAGATGAGCTATTCCGAAAGCATTTCTTCCAAACTAGTATTGCAAAGTGTGACCGGTGGTACATACAGGATTGGTGTGTAGGCCTACATGAGCAAAGGATGTGTGGAAAAAAGACATCATGGGCGTTGGCTGAAGAGCTAAACTTGTTACATGTCTACACCCATAGACTACCCGCTCACCACACATACATATGCACATAACACACACGCACACACACACACACACACATTGATCTGTGAAAAATAAGTCACATGTTTACACAATTGTTATCATGGACAGTGATGATTAGCATTGATGAACTGAGTAATGAATAAGATAATTATATAATATTTTGTTGTCATTCATTATTACCATAATCGTTACCATCGATATCACTCTTCTTCTTATCAATATACTGATTAGGAATGTCGTTATATACAGATATTGACTTATCAGAGGTGGAATATAACATTTGAGATCCTCGCGGGAAGTTATATTTTTGTCGAGGATTATTATATTTTTCCGAAGCGCGTAGCGCTGAGGAAAAATATAGTAATTCGAGACAAAAATATAACTTCCCAAGGGAAATGAAATGTTATATTCCTACCGAAGGAAAAAAGTCAATATCTGTTATATTATATGACCTCCAGTACAAGAAATAAACTGCTGTATTATAAAGCAACACGACTTCTCCGTTTTCAAACCCACAGTCAAATTCATGAACGCGCGTTACAACGCTCGGCACTGTTAGTGGTATGCAATCGAGCCATAACTATGATGGCTTTCGCGTAGGCCCTACTATCGGTAATTCGTTCTTCCGTGGCATATAGCCGTGCAGGAGCATTCCTAGAACAGTCGCTATTCAATCATACGTAGGCCTGTAGCGAGGGCCTATTTACGTAGCGGTAACGTTAGAGCTAGATTTTGTAATGACAGTTGTAAAATTATTTTTAAAGAAATTGTAGAAGACTACCGTAACTGCCGCTGTTGGCCTAAAGCAAGCTTGTTGAGGTAAGTGTTTGTGGTGATGTATGAGAATGTGAACTTTCTAACAATGTAGGGCCTAATCTCTTCTGTCTGCAGTCACTGGTACATGAACTGTAGACTACGGACCTGGCCCTGGTCCAGGTAGCGCTAGTAGCATAGAACTACCGGTGTCAAAGAAACTTACTTAGGCCTACTCAGTTCAGGCGGTGGTAATACGGAATGGGAAATCCTTTGCCTTCTGGCCCTGTCACGACTGTCTAACATTAACGGGAGTAGTAGGCTCTATAGCTTCCAACACATCCACCAGTTTGTTTCTCTCTCAAGCTGCCATACCAGTTACAACACTGCTAACAGTTTGACAAAAACAAATCTGTTGCAATTTCGCAATTCTCGCTTGTAGCGCGTGTATGCTGTGCATGCATGAAGTGTTGTCTACCGCTAACAGTAGTGTGCTGCTGTGTACTGTGCATGTGGTCACTGCGATTGCATTCGTGTGTGTGCAAAGCGTCTCAGTGTATGTTACGCGCATCATAACAATTGGTTTTTGATGACGTCACCCCTCCTGATTAACGCATTTGTTTAACGTTGTCGCTGTTATATTCCATGGTTGTACGTAATTTACGTCATGTTATGAAAATATAACGCTTCTCATCCTTGTGACAATATTAGTCACGTGACTGCATTTTGACCAATCACACATTGATATCTATATAGGTCATATAATATTTATTACTATTACCTTTCTTCCAATAGACCGCGATTGGTTCACCCCGGAATAAACAGGGAAGACTGACCATTCGCTGCTGTTCCCAGAAGACAGCACGAGGGTTCGTCCACACAACGTCTTCCGGTACAAGTTGGGATATTACTTGTCCTGCCACAAAGTTAAACACGTAAGAAGAAAATTTCTGCTTAAAGTGAAAATTTCAGGACAAAATCACATCCCCAATCGTGCGCCTCAATGACTGCGAATATTGAAATAAGATGGTTGACCTGGCACTCCATCGTTGCGATATACTTGAAAAAAAAAATCTCTACAAGGTCAACCAGGTTAAAAAATTGTCCGAGCGATGCTATCCTTCTCCAAAATGCAATGGCTAAGTTACCTTGGCTGTATAACCTAGGTCCGGTCTGGCTATTTAACGGAATAATGAAAGACTCACCATAATCACACTATAAGTATAAATAAGAAGTAATTGCAGATTTTCCGCCCAATTTGATCAAATTGCATTCTATTTAACAATGTGATCTTTCAATTTCGACGGAATTCCAATGATCACGGCGGTCTACATTCACTCTAAAAAAAATCCGAGTCAGAACTGACCCGGAACTGGGTCCGTTGGGGTCACACACTGTTCCGGGTCAGAAATGACTTGGAATTTGGTAATGAAGACCCCGAATGGGCTCACCCTGACCCAATTCGTGACTCTGAATGGGTCATATCTGACCCCATTCCTTGTCATTTCTGACCCGGAACGGTGTGTGACCCCAACAGACCCAGTTCTGGGTCAGTTCTGACTCGGATGTTTTAAGAGTGTTCACAGACTTCGATGCGATTTGATATTTTTTTTTGTTCACATTAACATGTAAAATGCGCTTGAAAATTCAACACACACGAACATGACTGTAGTTCATTTCGCACCAGCACTGAACGTGAGGAAAAGCGAACGTCAGGAATTCACATTCACGAATAGGTAGACATTTAAACATTTTGGTAGCATTTTTCGAGATTAGTTTAACGCTCTGCGTGCTCTGCATTTGTTTGAACAATTTTTGCATACACTATGTACCTTGAAATTGAACCTTCTGCTGAAAGTACTTTAACGGATAAGTTCACCTACATAAACATGTGGATTGAGTGAATGCAGCAATATTAGTTTAGTAGAACACATCAGTGGAAGTTTGGGGGAAATCGGATCGACAATCCGTTCAAAAATTATGAATTCTTAAAGTTTCTGCTTAGTCACTGCTGGATGAGAAGACTACTACAGCTTGTGATGTCACATGATTGTGTACAACGATATAAAGAAAATATAAAGAGAATTCAACATATTTTCACTTATCTCAAATAATAAAAGAACACTTGACTTTCCTTTCAGTAGGCAAGGAGGAATAATATTACCCTCAACATACGTCAGTGACGAGTCAAGAAAATGTACACTTGTTTTTTCAACAAGTAAAATTTTGTGAAATTCTCTTTATATTTTTCTTAAAGCATTGTACGCATGTGACATCATACACTGTAGTAGTATTCTCACCCAACAGTGACTAAGCAGAAACTTTAAATAGTTGTCCGATTTCCCCCAAACTTTCACTGATGTGTTCTACTAATATTGCTGCATTCACTCAATCCACATTTGTATGAAGGTGGACTTGTCCTTTAATAATCCTCTGACAAACCGTGATCGATGCAAGAGCCTGTGTAACACTTTTACACCCACCAATTAACATTATCCCTTATACGACTATGTTGGCGGCTAAAGAAGAGTACATATGTCTAATACAGCGTGTCCCAGAAAAAAAAAATGAAACCGAGTTTCATTGCAATTCTTTGGGATCATAATCATATATTTGCTTTATGAGATGTGCATGAATGGAGAGATATACCTCTCTTCTTTCATTGATGCACAACTCATCGTTCATAATTCATGCATGACTGAGTTAGAACAATATAGACAGTAATGCTACTAAATGTTCATTTGCACGTGCAATTGGCGACGTTGAATTAGTTTTTCAGGCTTTTTCGGCAATATTTTGCAAAAAAAAAAATCATAAATTTGATATCCATTCTTTTTCCTTTCATGTGACATCTCATGCGTATAAAGTGATCTACGCTTGATCAAGAAAACTTAATTAGAAAATATGTTTCCATTTTACCAAGAAAGATGGATAGTAAATAAGGAGCCAGCTAGCCTTCCCTACGCCTGCCCGACTTGGCAGATTCTAAAGACCTTCATGCTTCAACAAATTTACACAAACATGAAGAAGGGAAGGGGGAAAGGGGAATGTTACAGATGGTTCGGAATAGGGTCGTAAATTAGCACGTGAGCTTGCCTGACCATGCAGCAAAACACAGAGCAGAGGGTGGTCATCAGAGGAATGTTGAATGGGGTGGTGAATAGCCGACTGGAAAAAAGCCTTCCGAGCCTCCCCCCCCCCCCCCCTCAAAAAAAAAAAGAAAAAAAAGGACGACTTTTCGCCATGAACTTGTACCTTTAAAATGTTAGAAGCGCAAGTTCAGGATAGATAAAATGATGTAACCTCTCTTTCTGCTTCACATCCTCCTTCAAAAACTTCAAAACCCTGTCGGTGATGAAGAATGAACCAATAAAATGTAGAGAGGAATGAAAACAGTGAGAAAAGTTTGAGGTATACAAAATCATCATAATGTGTGAAGTACCACTGTTGTAACGTTAATTTCCCATAGCCATTGGACTGCATGCAGCCTTAGAATACACAAGATTAGTCTTCAGTTATTGGTCAAGTCTCATAGCTTATTCTAAATAAATGACAACAAAGGGCTTTCCGTCTCATGCAGCATTCTCTGTAAACCCCCCCCCCTCCTTCCCCCGAATAACATTCATTGTAGCACTGACATTGTTTTCTGTGAGTGCATTGTTTTGTGTGAATTCAATGGAGCAGGTGAGCCCATTGTCTGGAGAGCTGAATGCTTGTTTTTCGACTATCCATAGAATTGGTAGAAATGAAACATGCATATTTTCTAATAATATTTTCTAATAACATTTTCTAATAATATTTAATATCAGAAGCTTAAATAAAAACTTTTATCAATTTCTTTCTTTTGTGAGTATATTAAAATCCAAATATAATATTATCGGGCTCAGTGAAACTTGGTTGAAGGAGACATCACCCTCTTCGCTGCTTACTAAAGACGGTTTTTAAATAAACTCATAACAAATAATAGAACATGGAAGAAAGGTGGGTGAGTCGGATTTTATGTGTCACAGAATTTAGACTGTGTCTTCTTAGAAAAATACAGCGTGATGTCAGATACATTTGAGAGTGTATTTATCGAGGTCAAAACCCCAAACAAAGGTAACATTATAATTGGGGAGATTTATCGACCCCCAAGCTCAAACCCTGCTGAATTTTTAGAGTTATTCTGCGGCCTTATCTCGAACACTTATTTTGATAGTAAGACATGTTTTGTCATGGGTGATTTTAATCTCAATCTCCTTAATTACAGTGATAATCCCTTATACGCAGATTTTCTTAGCCTTATGTTGTCGAAATCATTTATTTCCCTTATAAGAAAACCGACTCGAATAACTGATGATGTATCTACTCTTATTGACAACATTTTTTGTAAATGACTCATTTTCTGACATCACATCTGGCATAATAGTTTCTGACGTCACTGATCATTTACCAATTTACGCCCTAGTGTCCAGTTTTATGACTGCTAATGTTTCTCACACCCACAACCCAGGTATTCGTGTAATGTCTGAATCCAACCTTAATAAACTTAGGGAGAAATTAAGTTCTTTGGATTGGTCCACCGTATACAGTCAAAGCTAACAACTAACAACTAATGAATTACCATGTTTTTATCCACATGTTCAAAAGGAATTGTTCTATCCACTGTTATCCCACTCGCCAGAGTGACGCCTATCACCTTCCTCGTACTCGCACTATTTTTGCAAAGAAAACAATTATTTTTAAAGGACCAAGATATTGGAATGATCTCCCTCTAGATATCACTTCTTCCTTATCTTTATTCACCTTCAAACGTAAATTAAAACAGTTATTACTTAGTGGATACACACTACCAAGCTTTTAGTAACCTTTTTATGCTCCCAGTCTTTTGTCCTTGTCCGCAGCACCAAGTTATTCAAGTTATTTCATGGTACCGATATATCTTTTAATAATATAGCATTTTTGTTATTCAAACACTGCGAGATTTGTATGCAGTCTGGTTTGTGCGATACCTATGTGGTTTCATTAGTTTATTACTCATCGATTTTTTGTACTGGTGTAATTTTAGTTGGTCAAGACAAACATATCCGTTCTCCGTGTAAAATTATATGCCTATGAACTCGGGAACCTACAGTTTTACAAGCTTTAAAGCTTTTATGTAGGCCCCATCATATTTCTTATACTTATTAGTGATATTTTCACACGATATGACCATGTACATTTGTGTCAAGTATATTTTCTTTTTCTTTTTCTTCTACAATCAAAAGACATGATTGTATATATTTTGTATTGTTGTTTTGTTGTCAATAATTTTGTAATCTCATCATTGAGAAAATGGAAATGGAAATATGAAATAAATTTGAACTTTGAACTTTGAACTTAAAGCATGCGTTATTCACATTTGACGCATAAGGTCTCATACGAAAGAAGATATTTAGGTTATGAACTTTGTTTTTCAAAAACGTAACGTTAAAAGTCTGAAAAATTCACTTAAAGTCACCATTTGCGCGTGCACCATTGTTCGTTGTTCTAACTCAGTCATGCATTATGAATCATGAACATTAAGTTGTGCATTAAATGAAAGAGGAAAGGTTGATATCGTTCCATTGATATATCTCGAAAAGGAAATTTATGATTGTGATAGTAAAAAGTTGCAAGGAAACTCGGTTTCGGTTTTTTTCTGGGACAAGCTGTATAGATAGAACTATAGCTTAGCTGAAATATCAGACTACCAGCGAGATTATTTACAATGCGTTGGGTCGATTACGTTTGTAGAAAAAGGGAGGGTCAAAAAAGCTACAAAGAGTGGAGTCCGAAATGCCAAAAAAAAAAATTGATGTGGACATGTTAAACACACACACACAACCCTGCAAGTGTTATTTCCATATTATATACCTCATTTCTAGAATCCTCTTATCTGATTGGTTAAAAGGGGAGTCATGAAAAGAGCTGTGCCCTATTTTTGAGTTGCTGTGACCGACCGCCGGGCACAGTTACTAAATAGGTTTTAAAAACAGTCGCGACCCCGCGCACATAGATCGCTCATATTTACGCGCCAATGATACGACCGCCGCGCATTCGATCAGCGTGCTGTAAAAGAGATTATATACCTCATATCTAGAATTCTCTCATCTGATTGGTTAAAAGAGGAGTCATGAAAATAACTGTGCCCTATTTTTTAGTTACTGTGACCGGGGCCCGGGCACAGTTAGTAAATACAGTGTAGGTTTGGAGACAGTCGCGACCCCATACACATAGATCGCTCATATGTAACGCATCAATGATACGACCGCCGCGCATTCAATCAGCGTGCTGTAAAAGAGACTAGCGGATTGGTTTGGGGAACTTGGGTTTAAATGACAATTTGTTTCATATAAATCAACATGTGTCGGGTATGTGTGAATATGGCGTCCCAGAAACAGTTGATCATTTTCTTATGTTCTGCCCCAGATATATTATACCCAGAGCTATGATGTTAGTTGAAACAAAAATTCATGAGAACAGCATTCAAAGCTTACTAATATCAACTAACCCAGTATACCAAAAAGCTCTTGTGTTATATGTTAAAAGATCACAACGATTTTTCTGATAGATAAACTTCCATACATGTTATGAGTGTACATAGTTTGCACTAACTCTGCCTCGAGGTACCCTGAAGAGGCTTTTCATGCGCACCACAACCCAGAGATTGCTTACTTTATTAAAGAATGTATATGTGATTATTATATATATTTGTAATTTATCAATATTGCTTGTTTGTTTTGTTTGGCTCTGTGTCGGACCAATTGAAGTTCCTGTGCTGGTAAGCATCGGACTCTACTGCCTGCATATCGGAGGGGCCTAGGCCGTTTTAACGGCTGAGAAGTCTGCTCGAGACAATGAGCCGGATTGGCCAGAAGATATGATATTTTAAGCAGGCAAATAGACGTACCGACAGCTGACCAAGGATACTCATTACAATATTCTTTTTGAAAAAAAAAATGATAAAAGGAAAAGAAATTTATCGATAAGTGTTTGGCGTAAATATTCTAAAGAGAATGGAAAACGCCACTAAACACAAAACAACAACAACAACAACAACAGACAATCACAACCCCGCAGTACACGTAACGTACACTGTACACATAGATGATTACTGTACGCACCAATGATACGACCGCCGCCCTGTCGATCAGCATTGATTACGAGTGTGGTAAAAGAGACTAGAATCTATATTTTCGGTATCTATATTTCGGAATCTATATTTTCGGTATATAAAACAAATAATGACTGCTTGATATTCGGGGTACAGTTAAAATTAGGTAGGCCCTCGGTGATGTGAAAACCATAACCATGCCCTCAGCTTCGCTTCGGGCATAGTTACGGTTTTCACATCACCTTGGCCCCATAATTTTAACTGTGCCCCTCGTAGCTGTCATTATTTGTGTACTATTATAGGGAATAAACTTAAAACGGGAAACGAAGAATCTGAAGAGGAAATCGTGATACTGTATATGACTAAAAAAAAAACAGATTATACGATAAAAACAGTAAAAGAGGGGAATATTGAATTAGAATGTAAAGATCTAAGATGTGATATATATTAATTGAGTATCTTAATATAAGAACAACCCAAGTCCATGGAACACCATTTCGAGTAAACTTGAAAAAACTTCATATCGTTTTTATTTGTCCAATAATATTCTATTGAACTGCGATGAGAAGGCAAAATTGTATATACAAATTAGAACATATATTATTATGACAATTAACATTTACATTAATTGTGGAGAGGCCTTTTTGTGTGATGGATTTGGGTCGTTCCTTGAATCGTATGGACTTGGGTCGTTCTTTGATTCATATACATGATATTCTGCTATAGAGATGAGAGGATGATAGCGGGCGCTATAATATGAATGTAAGAATGACCCAAGTCCTTCATTCCTACAATCATATAAGATTTAACTCATTCATTTCAGGCACTTCCGGGGGTAATTAGGATCTATCATATACACAGGATGAGTCTATGCATGAGCTACAATTTCCCATGTCAAACTAAATTTGGCAAAAAAAAAAAAAGGACTTGGGTCGTTCTTATATTCAGGTCTTCAATTACTTGGGGTGTAACTATACATAACTTGTTTATCTTACGTAAATTTGAATGTTCGAGGTGCGAAGTGTGTGAGTACAAATGAAATTGAAATTTGTATCTCCGAAGAAATTGAATGTTTACTTATTGCATATGCTGAGAAATTGAAGGGCAATTTCCCGTCGTTAGATTAAATGCATTCTTCTCTACACTTAACTGAATAAAGTTTGAAAGAATTAATGATAAACACGAAATTGAATGTCCAAAGAATGGAAATAAACTACATGTATAAGAGTATTGAGTATTGGCGAACATCGTTTGAAATTGCAAACAAATTCCTGAATTCGAATGCATATCTGATTTAAATTTGGCTTGAAAATCTACACTGCAAAAAGTCCGGTGTTAAATAGTGAACAATAAGCTGGTGTTAAATTTTCGGTGCTCATTTATGGTGTTAAATTAACACCTCCTGGTGTCATTTCCAAATTTTAAACTGTTTTTTGAAGAGTTTCTTAGTAACTGCACTTCTTGTTGATTTTTGATTTAAACAAGACGATCAAGAATTTTACATTAAAACACAAGATTTTTGAAAAAATGTGAAAATAAATTTACACCAAAGTAACACCAGCTGGTGTGGTCTCTTATTGAAGCTGGACGGGTGTTAAACCATTGATACTAACATCAACAAATATCAAATCAACACCATGTGGTGTCATTTTTGAATTAACACCAGTACAGTGCATGACACCACGAAGTGTCAGGTGAACACTTTTCAACACCATCACAGTGCATTTTTAACACCTGTGGGTGTGGTCCTTTATTGAAGTTTGATCGGTGTTAGATTTAACACCCGTGGTGTTAAATCTAACACCGATGTTTTTACAGTGTATATATTTCGAGCGAATTTGAATGATACACCGAGAAGAACATTAAAAAGGCTGACTTGTCCACTGCATTTGATTCAATCAGCATGATGTAAACATCTGTAAACAACGCATCGTGCTGAATCAAGTACAGGAGCAACAACAACCTTCAAAGTTTAAGTTCAAGTTCAAGATAAAACTTATTTCGTTTTCCCACGGTAAAATGATAATATACAGACGCATACATCTCAGTTTCTTCAGTGAAGGAAATAATGTATGTAAATTTTGTATAGAGTTAACAGCAACAACTGAAACCTTTCAGTAACGATACATTGCAATCGGTGCTGATGTAATGAAAAAATATATCAATGTGTACTATGTGAAAAATTCAAGGAACTCCAGTAATTTGGACCAGTGTAAAGTCCTTCATAAAGTTACTTGTCTTGGAACCCGGCATAATTCTAAGTTCTTAAAGTTGTAATTAGTTTTACAAAGAAGCATTAAAGGGACAAGTTCACCTTCGTGGGTTGAGTGAATGCAGCAATATTAGTATAGAACACATCAATGAGAGTTATCGGAAAATCGGACAATCTGTTCAAAAGTTATGAATTTCTGAAGTTTCTGCTCAGTCACAGCTGGATGAGAAGACTACTATAGCTTGTGATGTCATATGAGTACAACTACATACAGAAAGTACAAAGAAAATTCTCACTTTTCTCACATAATAAAAGAACACGCGACTTCTCTCTTTCAGAAGTCAGGGGAAATAATATTACCCCTAATATAAGTCAGTAACATGTCGAAGAAATGTGCACTTTATTCAAAAAGTCAAGTTTTGTTAAATTCTCTTTTTATTTTCCTGATATTGTTGTACGCATGTGACATCATGCACTGTAGTAGTCTTCTCTTCCAGCAGTGGTTGCACAGATACTTTAAAAATTCATAACTTTTGAACGGATTGTCGGATTTTCCCCAAACTTTCACTGATGTGTTCTACTAATATTGTTGCTCTCACTCAATCCACATGTATATGAAGGTGAACTTGTCCTTTAAAAAAGACACACTAGCACACAAACAACACAGTTACACACAAGCAGATAATAATGGAGGGTCTGGTATACTATAAACGATCAGATCTTTGAAAGGCCCTCAATGCGATACAACTTTCTACTACAATGTGTTAAGCACAGCGAAACACGGAAGTGCACATTGCGACATCATGCTCACGTTCAAAAGATTCCACAGCATTGTATTGTATTCTCTTTTATTATCTATACTTACCAAAATATATGACTGCTGTGACGACCAGGAAAGTAATTCCTGTCGACCCCATAACTGATGAAAAGTTCGAGTACGGTGTTTTGAAGATTTATGTCCAGTCTTTAGTTGAATCCTTGGTGTTCGAGCAGAAGGTAAACGATCAACCACGCCTGTTTCAAACACATGTATTATAACGGAGGATAGAGAAATTATTGTACGTGCAACTTATATTAGAATAAATGAAACCTAATGCGCGCATAGGATATGTAGGACGTTCACGCACGGTCGGGGATTCCAAAATCTCCACATATACACTTGTACACGTATAATGTAGAATCCCCAATCAAATTGAAAGCCACAGCTTCCGCTGTCCCCCCCCCCCCCCCCCCCCCCCCCTCTCTCTCTCTCTCTCTCTCTTTCTCTGTCCATTTATCTGTCTTTACAGGTATCTGAATGAATTTCATTCTTAGATGTGAAAATAAACACATTCACAAGCCATTTTTTCTTGTGACTTTGTTTAAAAATCAGAGCTTTGTTTTTATATAATTTCAGGCAATCTCTGTACATGTACAGCAACAACTCACTACCGTCCATTTTCGATTCTATGTTTCTAAAAAAAAATATCAATCATTTCATGAATATTCCACTCGAACTTCCAATGAATTCCATTTACCTCTTTTACGAATGATTCTTGCTAAGAACACACTTATCTATACTGGCCCAACTTATTTGAATTCATTGAATTAGGATTTTTTCAAAAATGCCCCCCTCTATGTATTCATTCAAACTGAGGTTATAAAGTCCTTTTTATTGCAATTTTATGATTCCACGAAATTGAACTAGCCTGTTGGCATATTTTTATTTCCTTTCGAGGAACTTGCATTGCTGATGATATTACAGAGTCAAGTATTTTCTCTTCCATATTGTCCCAAAACACTTCCAATGTAGATTCCATTGTATTTATATATTTCTGCATCTATTTCTCTATATTTCCGTCTCCTTTTCACGCATCCAATTACTCTTTTTTGCTCTATTTTTATTTGCTAACCATCATTAACGTTCACACAGCCAAATGCATGCTTAAGGTCTTTTCAATTTATTATTTTGTATTTCATTAGGGGGGGGGGAATTAAAATGAAGGTCCCCTCATGTTGAAAATCATTATAGGCGAGCCAAGGGTCCGAATGATTACAGGAAATATTATGCAGTATAGCATCCGATGGCAAGAAATTCAGTCATTCATCAACATGATCAAGGCGCTAAAGGTTTCACCAATTAATATCGTACCAAAGAAGAGTATTCACAACGTGGGTCATGTAATAAATCTCCAGGAATCATATTTCATACTCACACACACACGCACAAGCATGATAATACGATATATAATATTCAACAATAACTTTCGAATATACAACTGAATATCTAACAAAGCTTCAGCACTCTAAGAACGTGTACAATCACAAGATTCACACAAACACTAGGCTTGTCCATTTCACACATAAAGTGAACGCAGCAAAAAATGTGATAAAAATATTTTTTTTTCTTTAACTAATGATTGCATATCATTAACGAGTATCGGAGGTTGAAGACATAGGTTGGAGTAAACATCGCGTTACAATGAACAAAAGCGGTAGATCAAAATCCTTGGCTTGTGTTTCATTTTTCATTTTCATGTTATTGTTTCTGTATGCATGGTACAATATCAACTCTGATCACTTTCAGAGATAAACACATGATTCATAATGAATCATTGTGACAAAGATCGGAGACATAATGATAATAAACAAAAAAAAAGTCAAGGTACGATACAGGAGGATCCCCAGTAAGGCCAAAAAAAAATTGTTGCATTGGCGTAACCCGCCCGACCCCAAAAATTCCGCCGACCCCATGTTTTTTTATTATTTTTTTTGGCTATCGATATCAAATATCTTGTTGATTGCGATCGGGATCGCACAAACCCGGAAGTGGAAACGGCTCTGGGGATATCGGATGTACGAGGGAGAGATCTAGCGCCTCGCATATAGTCCAGCGGATATAGAAAAAATCATGCACTTAATGGTAAAAGCACCATATTTGGTACACATGTACATGATGCCAATACAAGTCATTTCTGATATGGAAGCCACTCTGATTCTCCCTTTGGCGGCCGTGGCGGCCATTTTTCAAAATGGCCGCCATGTGATATAGCAATGCTGCGTATTTTGGAAACTATAAGTCCGATTGTCGTGATTCTTGTACCAAAGTATAGATTTTGAGGGTCAAGGATTCCAATAAAACAATTTTTGAGAGGATAAAACCATGGCAACCTACTTATTGGAGGCCATTTTGAAAAAATATGGCCACCATGCTAGATATAACATATCCTTAAAACGTATGGACAAAGGGTCATGACTCTGGTACCAACTTATATGTTTTTGGGTCAAGGATTCTGATAAATTCAACTGTAAGTGAGTATGAATCGTTTCATCCTACGTTTTGGCGACCATTTTAATAAATATGGCTGCCATACAACAGATGATGAATATTGTATATCTTCGAACTCAAAATATATACAATCACGATTTAAGTGTAAAAGTATAGTTTTTGGGTGAAGGTTTTCAATATAATGATGTTTTAGCAAAGTGAATAGGTTCATCACATCCTTTGTTTTGGCGGCCATTTAATATATAAATAGCGTACGAGTGTTATGAAAGCGGGATGCCCATTGTGGATTGATTCTGGTGTAAACGTTTGTTTTAGGGGTCAACAATTACTTGTTCACTCATTTTTAGTCGTTCTAACGTGGGACATCTGGGCATAGTTAACTTTGTAAGCATTTTGGAAAATATGCTCAACTTCCTTTATAGGATTTCTGTATGTACAGTGTATGTGAAAAACATGATCTTCACAATGTCATGTCTTAAGTACATATTAATCAAGATGATGTATTTTCTAGAAATATAGACTCTCGCTTTCTCTGGTCCCTGGACTATGGAATGAAAATCATAGTTTCCAACCAATTAGTACATCTGTTTTCTTTGGAAAAATGACACTACGTGTGAGAAAAGTTCTAAAACTTCTTGGGTCACTTACATCAAATGTAAACACACTATATGTATGTCTACAAAATCCATGATTGACCAGGCTGTTCTGATACTTATAACTACACTGTATCTTATACATCAAACGATAAAGTAAATAGTGGCAGTGGGCAGGTCCTTCTGGTCTTGAACGGGTAGAAAGACGTCCCCGCCCTCCACGAGTCTCCCGCTTCCTTGCGGGCAGTTTTTTGCTTAATCAAAGGCTAGGGAGTAAACCTTATTCAAATCCGGAGCGGAACCCCCAAGGCGGTTAGGTGTTGTAGTTCATCATCTCTCCGGCAAATATAATAGGTATTATACAATGCATCTTTATAGGTTTACATCTAATTGTCATTTGTAGCTCCACATGAGTCTACTAGCAAAATATAAACTACAAGAAAAATTATGCTAATTCATGAATTTAAGGAAAACCTCAAATAAATACAAATTTTTAGGTTTATAATTATTGGAAGATAAAACTGCAGAATAAAATATTCAGTAAATCGATCTTACTTACCGGCACCAGTAGAAATACTGAAGACGTTCTTTAAAGTGCACCTGCATCTATATGCATTCACGTTCATCACCGCTCAGCAATGGATGATCAGGAACAATAATTGTTTTGGATTGTCAGAGCTAATTCGATTCCTTCATATTATGATTCCTTATAATTTTGTGTAACAGTTTTGACAAGGTCATACTATGAAATAATGAACAAGAACTGAAAACAAACTTTAGAAATCAGTAGGTCTTATAAGACTGCAATAATCATGTCTTTGTGGCTGGAAACTATAACAGTACACTAATTGTACTCTCCTGTCTATGCATCCAAAATTGGGGGGAAAGTCTTCTATTCCATTCTCACCATTTTATTCTACCTTTGATATTCAACATAATTATCTTTAGTATTCCACGTATGCAACAATTGTACTTATGTGGTGTTCAACACCTACTTGAATAGTGAATGTAATAGAAGTATGGTCAATCAACAACAATCAATGAACAATAAAGAACTAAACGCAGCAACGACATAGGAGGTTCATTTACCAATTATAGGTGAACGATTCTTGTCAATGGGACAATACCTATGGCAAGTGAGGGTGTATATATAACACATACAGGGTGGCCCCTCAGAAAATGGAAACGAATATTTTTCCAAAACCAAAACGAAATTGTCCAATTTGGTTGAGTACTTTTCTTTCTAGACATGTTTTTGTTAATCATTAATTTCTTACTCTAATTTATCAAAACCCAGCAACGGAGACTACCCAACAATTGAAGGTCAATTTTCGACAATAATCCTATTCAAGCATTCCACATTGTGATGTGCGGCCTCAATTCTTTGTTAGTCTCCCAAGTGGCTTTTGTTCGATGCTGAGATTTGTTGAATTGAGCTAAGAAATTTACGCTCGACCCGTCTTTACAAAAACATCTGTGGAATGAAAATTACTCAACCAAATCGGATGATTTTGGTGTCATTCTTCTTCTAGATAAATTCTCTACAACTCTATGTCATTCATTTTGGCATCAAAGTAATGAAAATGTGCAGATATTTGAGAAAACTCGCGTTTCCTTTAATTCTAGGCCACACTGTATATAATGTGTGTGTGTGTGTGTGTGTATGTGCATACTCTATGTAGTGCGACAGTCATATTTATCAAGATGGACATGTGAAAATGAAATGTGTTAGTTCTATTCATCAACAAATACTTGTTTAAAATCATTGACCCCAATTAGTTTCAAAGACGTACAGTAGAGTATATGTTGCGGTGGCCAAATTTTAAAATGGCAGCCAAAACATAGGATGTGATGGTTGTATACACGAAAAGATGTATCCATTTAAATAATTGAACCTCAAAAACATATTTTTGTACCAGAATCATGAAGATGCATCCATTGGTTTTAAAGATATATGAACAGAATGTAGAGCGGCAGCCATGTTTAACTGGAGGGAGGCCATATTTATTAAATGGCCGCCAAAACAAAGGATGTGATGAACCTATTCACTTTGCTAAAACATCATTATATTGAAAACCTTCATCCCAAATCTATACTTTTACACTTGAATCGTGATTATAAAATTCATTGAGTTCGAAGATATACAATATTCATTATCCGTTGTATGGCAGCCATATTTATTAAAATGGCCGCCAAAACGTACGATGAAACGATTCATACTCACTTACAGTTGAATTTATCGGAGTCTTTGACGCCAAAAACATATAAGTTGATATCAGAGTCATGACCCTTTGTCCATACGTTTTAAGGATATGTTATATCCAGCGTGGTGGCCATATTTTTTCAAAATGGCCGCCAGGTAGTAGTTTGCCATGGTTTTATCCTCTCAAAAATTATTCTATTGGAATCCTTGACCCTCAAAACCTATACTTTGTACAAGAATCACGACAATCGGACTTATAGTTTCCAAAATACATGCAGCATTGCTATATCACATGGCGGCCATTTTGAAAAATGGCCGCCACGGCCGCCACAGGCAGAATCAGAGTGGCTTCCATATCAGAAATGACTTGTATTGGCATCATATACATGTGTACCAAATATGGTGCTTTTACCATAATGTGCATGATTCACCCTATATGTGCCCTATATCCGCTAGACTAATAAGCCTTCCTTGATCAGTACGTCATCTGTTTCCAACACGGAAACGTACTCTAACAAGATTTATTCAGTGTATACGTAGCATTCAGACTGCGATGTATTGTGCACAGTTTTGCCATAGGTTTCTTGTGTGGAGAACTTACACGAATCTGTATATGTGGGACTGTAATAGAGATCGCCGTGTGCGATGAAAAGATCGTACATATGGGTCAATTTGCATCTATCTTATCTAAGTCAAAATAGTAAAATATGAAGTGAAAACATCTTTCAACATCTTTAAATTCTGTGAAGGGGTATAATTCCAGTAATCTCGGCCTCATAAATGATTTGTAGAATAGATGAACACAGCACATTCGGTGCAGCAGTTGTAACTGTTTACTGAGCTGAGCACGAGTTTTACACGTATAATGCAGGTAGCAAAAAAAATAAATAAATAAATAAAAAATCCGCCCGACCGACCCTATTTGAAAATCTCATGTTACGCCAATGCAACATTTTTTTTTTTTTTTTTTGGCCTAAGCCAAGCTTGATATTGGGGCCTCGTGCACAAATAAATACATAAACAGTTTCAACCAACTATCGGCTTACAATAACTACAACAAAAACAAACTAGTTTTACACAACAAAACAGTTACACAACAAAACATACACGGACATGTACACAGGTGATGCTAAGAAAGAAAAACAAAGAAGAAGGGGACAGCGATAATCAAAGATGGTGAGAAAGAACAAGAGAGAGAGAAAGGGAAGGACTCCTCGTTCACTGTACAATAACATACTGTACAAATACAACACTATTGCAGGTGCATTCACCCTGTTGCCAGGTAACGGCTGGGTGTACTAACGTACGGAGCAGTTACTTACATCTGTATATAAAAATAGAGAAATATTCCATGGCATGCCTACAACAGAAGGCGGAGTATATATACAACATAGAATTAAGGTGCTTCAAGTAACAAAAGAATTCATAAACTCCACTCCATAAACTCCAAATTTTATTGTCCAAGAATAGAAATTCATTTTGCCCAATTGATCGTGGGCCCGGCAGCCACTGAGCAGCGCCAGATCGACGTTGCTCTAACCTTTTCAACTGTTGAACGGCAAACAAGGTAGCAGCAACTCCCATCTTTTAACGTCTTTTGGTATGACGCGGCCGGGGTTTGAACCCACGACCTCCCGATTGTGAGGGCAGTTACTCACTCTACTCACTGAGCCAACACATCGGTATTCATATTCTGGATATGTAAATTAAGTCACTAATATGTAGTAACGAGCATAATGTTTAACAAATCTTTTAAAGGAACCAATCAAGCGAGATGAGATTTATAAGATGAATATTGGAGGCATTTCTTGTAGGGTACGAGTGGATTTGTTTATTGAGTTTGAAAATATTCATGAAATAAGAAGGTAAACACTGAATATTGTAGCGAAACATGAAGGTAGTAGTCTGTAAAAAATTAATATCACATCAATTTTCAAAATTTTGTGCTTTTGAAATATTGGGTCTGTGTGAGCTCTATAATCAGTCCCAGCACAAATTTTGGAGCAAAAATATTGAATTTGTACTACTGTATGAAGTTGCCTAGACAATGTTGCAACAATTTATATATGGCAAAACAAGTGAGTTATACAATACAAAAAGAGTTTCTACCGGAAGAAAATACCGTAATTTCCGTAAAACACCAATATTGCGTGCAATGGGATTTGATATATGTCTGACATGATCAGACCAATTTAAATATTCATTAATAACAACACCCAAAAATGTTATACATGATTTTTGTTCAATTGCGATATCATCTATGAATAACACATTATATTCTGGATCATGATTTGTTCTTCTATAACCTTTAAAATGAATAAAACTCGTTTTCGACAAGTTGAGAGATAGCACATTGCTCCGGAACCAAAGTGACAATTTCGGTAGTTCAGTACATGTATTTAGTTTCGAAATAAGACTATTGTAATCAGCATGGGAAAAGAATACATTCGTATCGTCGGCAAAGACAATATATTGCAATGAATCTGACACATTACCCAAATCATTTACATAAATTAGGAATAAAAGCGGGCCTCAAATGGATCCCTTGGGGACACCACATGTTAACGGAAGCAAAGTAGATGAATGAGAATCGTGAACGGTGTATTGATATCTATTTGATAAGTAACTAAGAGATCATCAAGGGCGACACCCCGTACACCATGATGCTGCAATTTAGAAAGTAAGATACTGTACCATGATCTAGAGTATCGAACACCTTGCTGAGGTCCTTAAACACGCCGATCACGTGCTTATGGTCCGCCAAGGCGCTCGATATATACTCTGCCGTATAGTTTCAGGAGTGCAGCATCAGTGGAATGGGCTTTACGGAAACCATACTGATCAGGATTAAGCAAATTATTGCGTGTGATAAAATTATCAACTCTGTTATACGCAATTTTTTTTTCAAGAATCTTTGAAAAGGCAGGCAGAATAGAAATGGGGCGGTAATTGGATATATTTGAAGGATCATTTTTTTTTTCATGGATTGGTACCACTTTAGCTACTTTAAATGACTGTGGATATACACCTGTAGATAATGAAAGGTTGAGAATATATACCAGTGGTATCAAAATATATCGTATTATTTTCTTCAATAAATATGAGCTGATTTCATCATGACCAGTTGCATAACTATCTTTCAATGATTACTTACAGGGTAAAAAAATAACGTTTTGTAAAAACTTCTATTCAAAAAATCCCGAAAGTCAATTCCATTTCTATCAATTTTCTTGGCTTGATTTTGACCAATTCCAACAAAATACTCATTAAATTTGTTTGCAATTGTTCATGGTGTGTCATATGACACTTCTTCAAAAAATAACATATCAATATTGTTAACACGACCTTTATTCAAAATTTCTTTACTTACTTTCCAAGTGGATTTACAATCATTTCTAACTTTTACAAATCTATTATAAAAATATGATTTACGAGATGCCCTTATTATTTTTGTCAATTTATTTCTATATTTCTTATATCTATCAAAACATTCTAAATCAAATCTATTATTTATATGCAATTTGTATAACATATTCCGTCTCTTAATTGACCACAGAATACCATTCGTGATCCACGGGTGTTTTTTCTTCTGTTTAACATTTATTTCTTTTAAAGGCATATTGTTATCAAAATAATATAAAAATTTATTTTAAAAACAGTCATAGGCGGAATTAACTTCCTCGCATGCAATAACATCTCTCCAAGTTTCTACTGCCAAATCATTTTTTAATCTATTAACTGAATCAAAAGTTATTTTACGTTTAACATATTTGGTAGACCGAGAACATCTTTTTGAAATCAAATTGGTAAAGATCAAAAAGATTGGAAGATGGTCAGATATATCAGCTGAAAGGTATTAATCTCTGTTGATTACTTTCGCTACTGAAGAATTCTCGTGCCTCACCACGGACACTTTTTGGCAAGAAATGGCGGAAATCCTAATAGCCACCTTGTGAGATCCAGCAAGATCTCCGTCTGATTTCAATATCATTTGTGTTTTCATGTTGTCCAGAACTTCATAGCTGACAAGGCTGCATAGTAAATTACTATACTGTATTACACGTTTTTCAAAAGGAGGAGAATATGGTCTTTATGAAATTCGGGGTGACAGAGGATAGCCACACTCCATACGTTGAACCTATTGTATGGTATTCTACAATGAGTATGATGTGTTTTGTTTTTGGCAGAATTCAGCTAAAACTATAAGCGTGTTGCCTAGCTTAAGGCAATTCAATATTCCTTTTTAGGGTATACTAGTGGGAATGTTGATTATTTTGGAAAAGTAGTCTTCACAGTCTTCATCAGCCATATTGAAAAAAGAAACATAAAAAATGAATAAATGATTTTGCAGCAACATTATCCTTCAAATTATGTACATCGGTGGCAAGTACTATGACGTAATTCATTCTCTCTTGAAAAAAAAATGTTATCAGTGCTGACTTTGAAATGTACTGTACAATTTAAACATTATAACTTAAAAAGTGAAAACTCAGTTGTAAACTCGTCGTGACGCAGAGGGATTTCCTCGTCAGTTAATTCTTGTCGATGGGTGTATAAATGTAAATGCATAAAAAATGAGAGGAGTTTTATTCCCATAAAAGGACAACGTGATACATTTATAAACAAACAGAAAGCTAACAGAACTCTACTGAACATGGGTATAATTATTCAGATATGACAAAAAAGACTACAGTTATACACTGTATATTAAGTGTTGCCTAAGAGTGGTATGGCACACATTGTATACAGGACGGTGCGCACACAAGAAGGCAGTGAATTAAAAAAAAAAGATGCAGAACAGAAAAGATAAAAATGGAGAAACAGCAGCTTGCTTCTGAACACATCTTTAATCATTTGTACTAGAAGCTTATTACAATCATTAAAAAAACCTTGCTAGATATCTTAAAACATGCCTAACACTAAGTTATACATGTATCTTTGCTAAGGGACCACAGTAGCAATGGCAAGACTAAAATTATGTACAAGCAGCCTTGTAAAATCCGTATGTACATTGTACCAATAAAAATGATGAAATTGGAATATTACAAAGAAAGTGCCTGTCTCATCAATACAAGTTCATAGGAGGGGATAGGTAGGTATGACCTTATAACAATGGTCTGTTCCTCTTGAAGTGATATACGCCATATGCCTTGTGTGAAAGAAAATACAAATATGCTCCACTGGCAGGGAAGCATCACTCCATGTTAAAGAGAACTGAAAATCGATGAATTTACATAGATCAAACAGAAGATTTTAAAAAGGCTCCATTGTAATTGGACGCAGAACAAACAACAAGAACTGCACTCGAGTCACGCATTGGTATCACAACCACTATAGGCATATTGATCGCTATCAATTCTTTCCTTATCATTACATAAACATCGAAAGGAGCAATAAAACAAAATTAACACGCTGGTCATGGACCAGAGCCCTCTATTGTAATAAAGGGCTCTGACACGAATGTACGTGGAGCACCTACTCCTCTTCAGGAAAATCTAAGTGAACATGACATAGTGTCATCAGTATATTGCTACTCTTACTACATTCGTCAATGTTATTACTATACTAATCATTATAGTAGCAGTGGTGATGGAAGTCAAATTTGCTCTCTGTGTGTAGGCCTGTCGAAGAGTTGGACGCGCGAAATATTTCAAATCGTCTTGGGTCTTCTTTTCAGATGTTATAAAAGCTGAATTAGGGTAGATTACGAACACATCGTTTACTGGGAGAGCTTAACTCGAAAGTCTTTAATATTGGCTTTCACACCAGTTGCCCTCGTAGATCCTGATCGAGTGTCAGTGGCTAGCTGCCGGTGCAAACTGCATGTCATTCCTGAGTTGCTCTTCCTTTCTTTCCTTTTCCTTTCTGTCCATCGATTCAATGACGTTTCGCTCTCTCCAGGCAACTCAAGATGAATTCCAGCAGCTCTGTGCTTATTTCCACATCTTCTTTATTGTTCTCTTGTGTGTAATTTTCAACTAGGATCATGTCCTCCTCGGGAATACTTCGGAACAATTTTCGTGGATCCCGCCCCATCCTTATCATGTCGGTTTTATGCGTGAAAACAAATTTCAACTTCGCACCTTCAAAAGACAATGAGACACAGAGAGGGACAGAATGAGAAAACATAAGGAAAGAATACAAACACAGAATATGCCCATACATACTTATGTTGCTGGTTAAAACACCACAAAGAAACGCCTGTGTAATGACAGGAAAATAAAAGTTTCATTTACTGTTAAAGTGAAACTTATGTCGGTAAATATTGAAAAAACCCGATCCATTATTCAAAGCTGAATTATTTTTATTTGCAAGATACTGTGGTATATTTTTCAATAAAATGTGCATATTGCATTTCTGATTACGTCACTCTCACAGGAATTCTTATTAGTTTTCACATTATATACAATACACCGCAAAAATACATTTTTAGATCTGGAAGTTACCAATCACGACTTCGGAAAGGAAATGTGATGCGGACTTGATTTGTGAGACAGTTGTAAGTGTGGGTATGGTCTCATTACAATCATAATTCACAGATGTGGATACCACTGGTAGAATGGAGCACGTGAAATCTAGAATGTCATATCAGTAATATTACTGTCTACTTTTCCCAAGAAATTCATTACTCTCCCTGCCTTACGGCTTTATTTCATTTTTGTTCCTGTACACAATAACTTGAGTTGACTTTCACTAAGGCCCAAGTCACATATTAACACGGATCCTCAATGATCTACACGATGATCCGAGGAGATCAGGGATAGTATCGACCTCGATGGAGAGTCGACGAGGGTTGATGTGACTGTACACACGGTATCAACACGGCAGCAACACGCACGGACAAACACGGCATACACGGATCAACACGGCAGCTACAAACTGAATGAGTTTATTCGACTCAAGGAATGAGTCGAATAAACTCATTCTTTTTTGGCCAAAAGTGCATTACCAGTTTGTTTCTTCATTTCTTCCTGGAGCCAATACGTCAAATCTCAATGTATATATACATATATACATATATATATATATATATATATATATATATATACATGTATATATATATATATATATATATATATATATATATATATATATACACACATTGTATTACCAATAAAGAAAGGTCACTTACCACACAACTTTTCTACCTCTTTGGGAAATTTATTTAGAAATCCATTCAAATCGTTGGTAGCAGTTTCCATTCTGTTAGAATATAAAATCAAATGTAAACAAACAAACACAATATCAAATGAATCAGACAAAAATTGTTTGTTTGTTTGTTTGTTCATTTCCGTCTGAGAAGATGGCTTGATAGCCCATATTCAGCTACGTTAAGCTGGTCTTCCATGTGGTCCAGTTGGACGTGAGGAGGGAGCACTTCACCGGGTTAAACACCCTGCTCTTTGCGATGAATGGATGAAGCGGGATCTTGTACGTGCATAAATTACTAATTGTTACTCTCTCATACACGGGACCTCCATTTTACGTCCTATCCGACACTGTCCGAGGGACAGAGTGTTTTGCCTCTGGCTAGAGGGGGCGGTACGCTTACACACAACATTGCTCAGTCCAGACTCGGGTTCGAACCCGGGCCGCGTGATCGTGAGGCAGACGTGCTACCAACTGAGCCAACTCTTCGCCCTATTCACATCTTGAATTAATTGCTGTTCACTGAAATTCAGAAAACCCTGAATGATTATTCCATATGTTTGACGGGTTCTACATGGAATAATTAATGCAGATCGGAAATATATTACTGATGAAAATGTGCCATTGCAGGACACCAGAATTTTAGTATTTGATCGTAACAATTGCATAAGGCCATGATGTTGGCAATGACAAGTATTATCATTGTTGTTTTTGCTGTCATTCTAATATTTGCTGTTTTAATACCATGCCTCATTAACCAAGGGTAGCCTCTATAATAGATTATCAGAGGGTTTTAATGATGATCTATTGTTTCGCTAAGTATACAACTTCCCTTTTTCATAAGGGGGTATTTGGTAAAACATCTTTTGCATGGGTGAAAGTACAAGGCAGGATTCGAACTCGAAGAATAGTTTTAATTGCAAAGACAAGGTCCACAGTGAGAGATTGAAATAAATCCATAGATCATTGACACGATATGTTAAAGATTTCGGAATCCCGACCTAACCATTCGTTATTAAAGCTATAGTAATGTGAGATTCGACAGTGTCACCTTCTTTTTACGGGCAGAGGCACAAAAAGCCGCACAATGAAAAATCCATGGTAAAAGGGGAACAGTTAAGTACAAGTAGATGTACTATCTTTTCTGACAATGTATTGCACTTCAGCCTTTATGACAAGGTAATTGATAAGATCTAATGAAAAAGGATATGTTTTGACAGAGAGGAAAGAAATACTGAACACGATACACATCAGTACCAGACTAAAACCTATTGCATTACGTGTTTCCCCCTCTTGAGTTACTTATTCGGCATATCAATGATCCATAATAGAATATTTATCATCAATATTTACGATCAGCTCATCTGCAGATTTCAAAATATGTTTAGCCTTTATGACACATATAACTTAATGATGGACATAACGTTATATAATCATGATATATATATATATATATATATATATATATATATATATAATATATAATATATATATATAATATTATATATATATGCATGTATACATTATATGCATGTATACATTATACAATCAGCAAAAAAAGAAGGTAAACACTTTTTCGAGGTCATATTTTTTATAGAAGATTTTGATGAAAATCAATTTGTTATATGCTATATTAAAGGTAATTTAATTGGCTATTATGCTAAGGTTTATTAGAAAAAAGAAAACTTCACGCATATGAGCACATTAGTTTTTTTCCTCGAAGGCACAAAATTAAGAATTGCAAAAATTGACATGTTCTCTTTCATTTACAAATGCCCTTCACAATAACACTGACAACAAAAGACCAGTGAAACACAATGAGAGACATGAATGAAATAGCAAACATAAGTCTTCATTCTCTTTATTCCTTTATAACCTCCAAGAGAAGCAAAGTGGGAATCTAAAGGGCAAAAATAAGAATTTTCTGTCAATTCAAGCTTCAAATGATATAGGGAATAATATTAAGCATAAAGATGATTAAATGAGCAGAATTTCATTATTCACTTCTTTTAATCTAGTGATTTAAGAATTCATGAGACAAATTAAAAAACCAAACAAGAAAGCTCAAATTTCAACCATTTTTGTTCATAATTACTTCTTCTTTCATATTATTTGAATTTAGATTTGACATACGATTCTTTATTATCCTCCATTATTTTTAGCCGTCATGGATCATTTGCGCTTTAAAGATATGATAGAGATCAAACGTTTATTTTTATGACTTTTTTCATGTTTCGTTTTGTGTGATGTTTGTTGTTTGTTCTTATTGTTCTATGGGAGAGCACATATACGCATGAATGACAACTTGTTCAGTTTTGCAATTTTTACTTTCGTGCCCTGGTAGAGAAAAACAAGTGCTCACTCATGCGTTAAGTTTCAGTTTTGGTGACCTAACAGGTTGATAGCCAATTGAATTACCTTTAATATGGTATACAATAGATTAGGTTTCAGCCAGATATTCTAGGAGAAATATTAACTTGAAAAAGCGTTTACTTTCATTTTTTGCTGAATGTATATATCCCTACATAATCAAAGAAGAAATTATCATAATAGATAATCACTACCAATATTAATTTTTTTAGTGTGTGTGTGTGTGTGTGCGTGTGAAATGGCTAAGAGCACGATGCGTGTTACATATTTTGGAGAGAGTGCGATAATATTTTATTTAAAGCTAATAGCGAGATGTTTTATTGTCAAAACAAACTTCAGATACTACACAAGTAAGGTCTAAGTCCCCTAAACCAATGACTATATATCCCATCTAAGAATCTATGGAATGTAGTCTTACTTTACTTTTTCAGCATTCAAACTTCTCCAAGAACTTATTTCATTTTCACTGAAATGAAAAAAAAAAATACTTTGAATTCACTGTGATTATCAAAAGCATTTTGCTTACGGTGCCTACAACATGCGTTAATTTGATTTAGTCAAGGTATGGCCTTACCTTGCGTCAACCACAAGTATAGGACAGTGTATCCTTTGACTAACGTTGTACCCTGAAAGGAACGTGATAAACATACAATCAATATTTGCTTACATTCCACATTTCATATTTCTACATTGTCTACCCTTAGTAGACGTTTGGATAATATATCATATCCCTATAAGCATTAAAACATGTGAGGGTAGCCGACATTATTTTCCTTTGAACTTAATACATGTATTGTTGTGCATTTTGCTTTTTCATTTGATTTTGATTTTATGAATTTTCTATAAAGAGTTCTCTTTCTTACAGAAAAACAAAGAACCCGGTGTTACATGTACAGAGAAACAAATAACTTGGTCATATCCCAGCCTCTCTCAAACAAACACAAACAAAACAAATATGAACCAGATGCAACCGACATTTCAGGCCTGTGTGTGTGTGTAGGTATGTGTGTCTGTCTGTCTGTCTGTCTGCTCATTATTTTCTTTCCTGGAAGCATATTTTTATCACAGTAACATACCAGGCCATTGTTATCAATATACCAGGCCTGAGAGGCTCTGGTTGAAACTATGTGCCTTCGGTGACTTCAGTAGCACTTTTTTTTTTTTTTCGGGGCTGCGCCCCTCAGAAAATAGTGCTACTGAAGTCACCTCTTGCACATTTTAGTTTCAACCAGAGCCTCTCAGGCCTGGTATATTTGTATACTATGTACATTCTACTAAGCTGATCAATTAAAGGAAAATAATCCACATCAGAGAAAGTTTGTGAGTGATGTATACATAATGATTATCATTACACCTTCTAAAATTCTCACAAAGGCAATACAGCTATATCCTGTGGCAAAATACTAAATAACTCTTCAGCAATACTTGAAGAAAAGGAAGCCAGAAGCCATAAAGACATGGGAAATGTCTTTGAAATAATCTGTTCAGTGCAAATCCACTGTATGAAAACACTTATCATGAACATTTTCGGCAGCATACTTCAATTTATATTTCAATGTACACGTATGTACAATTGATTACAATTCTGTGAGTGTCACATGGACACTCTTCTTTGACATACATGCATGCACCTTTTCCTTTTTTTTTTTCAAAATCTCAAATTGATTAAAAATCGCTTTACTAATGTGATCATTATGGGACTTCTTACGTATTTCTTATCTAATTTTGGCCCAGGAAATGGCACCATCAAGTCAAATTCAAGTTAAGTTGCACGAAGAAAATCATATTCTTACACATTTGATCCATATATTGAGTGGTATCATCACAGTAATGCTGCAGGCCTCTGTTGTCGAAGAGAGTGATATTGCTTGTCAGGTGATACGGTGTTTTTTCTTTTGTATGACTGCCACCTGCCATCGAGTTGTTGGATTCGTCAGCGTGTATGCTGTACCCACCTGCATTATGATAGTTGTAACCAGCAATTTAAACAATGCTGTGACTACCCAGCGTTATACCAAACATTACATACATGCACATGCGTATATATACACGAAAACATGCAAACCATGTGATAAGTACAATAAGATGCAAGGGAAGCTCATAACGTGTATTTTTTTTAAGAGCCACCCACATAACGACTGCGATAAGTGGTATAACCTGTGATACTGCCACCAGGCATGCCCTGTGTCGCCAGCCCAACCCGAGAGACTTCCATATACCTTCTATACATGATGACTGGATTTCATGTCGACTTTATCAGACAAAAAAAAAAGGGACGATAGTGATTAACATCAGAAATCAATATAAATATAACATAAATGAAATGAATTATTCATATAGTTTATCACCCAATAATCTGAATCAGAAACCTGGCGCAGTACTGTATATGACACTGCCACAAAGAAGGAAAAGAAAGCAGCCTCTGCACGTGATTTAGCAAAGAGAAGTAACAGCAGGCCTATAATACCATAATTTGAGCAATTTCCGGGAGGGAAAGTCCACGATATGTTCAAAATAACCTTAACATACAAAGAATAAGTAAACAGAAAAGTTAGAGTTTCATCACGTGGACAAAAACAAATTCTTGGATTTTAAAATTTTTATGTTTTCACACTTACAAGCACAATGGTTCTGTGTTGTCGTTGTTGGTTTTTTTTTTTTTTGTCCTTCGAAATTGTCATTTACATCCCGAAAACATATACGTGTATCATGAAACCAACAAACTGTAGGATCAACCAAACATGCAAGGTAATCTCACACAAAGACTTTTCAACGAGCGATACCTTTTTACTGTTGCTATATTGTTGTCATCATGATTTTTGATAATACACTAATGATGATATCATGAATTGTCTTAACAAAGGCTCCACAATGTCTCCACTATAAGCGGACTGGATTAGGAAATTCAAACCAAATAAGTGCACCACAAAACAAGCAAAAAGTCGCCAGACATGGACTTTTAGTTAAGGGCAGACTCTGAAAGAGCAGACTCTAAGCTTCAAAATGATGAGTACTCAATTCAAATGGATTCTCCTAACCTATATAAATAGTGGAAAGAAAGCACGCTCTAGAAAGTGTGAACTGAGAAAAGAGGCTTTGAAGTACAGGGTCTATCTAAGTACTTAATCTTTACTAAGCCGTGCTACCTGTGCCATGAATGGGACAAAAACATGATGTTACCCACTGTAGCACCAACAATTACAGGATTATCAGATTAAGCTGAAATCTAGCATGATCTATTACCACATTCTGATCATAATAAATGTCGACTTTCAGAGCAGTAGCGTCATTCTTTCAAAAGTTATTAGCGTTGAAAGCGAAGAGGGTGCAAAGGATTTTCAAGAAATAAAAGGTGCCTCTAAGAAAAACCTGATCACAATACTCTACCAAAAAAGGGGTTGTCGAAAAACTTCTGAAAACCCACTTTCCCACTGAACTTATGATCCCATACATCAAGTATAATGTAGAAGAAGAATAGTTCTTTCAGAAACTATGGAAAACTAAAAATTGACTTGGTTCACCCATTTCACCTTTCTTGAGACCTCACGTAAAATCAAGGGGTGCGACTTTTTGTTCGTTTTGTGATGCATGGCCACATAAGATCTTACAGGCGACAATGACGCAATTTAATTTATGAATCATGTTTATAAATCAATTATTTGAGATTCCAATTTTTCTAAATAAAACCATGCCGACACAATATTTATCGGTTATTGATAAACATAGAATGTAACAGATCTTAATGAAAACGATTTCAAAATAGTTTCAACGTGCGCTCAACGTGTCTTTCACGTCATAAGCAGAATGTGATGCGATGGCTTCTGCATTTTCGTTTTTTAATGGGCAACTTGTTCACAATACTGTATTCCCACTTTTCACGGATTTGTCCATGTAAGAATAATAATAAGTTGCATAAAAGTGTGTAGAAAGCCTATTACCTGTCAGGGCGAACATGACTGAATTGATGAAGGCCGACTTGCCAGTTGACATCACACCATATAACCCGAGATTCACCTTTTCCACGTTAAGTTTACTTTCTGTTGCATCACCAGGCTTGTAGGATTGTATTTGCGTCCTCAGATTCTTCAATGGTTCACTTGAGGCAGCTAACAAAGAAAGAAGTAATTCAAAGATTTGGCTGCAAGATGACTTTTTAGGTCCGTGCTGCAAAAACGTCGAGATCAAATATAAGTCAGACAATCAAACATAAGTCTGTGAATACTCATTCCTGGGCCCTATTTCATTAAAGATTATAGACAGCAACTCTAGCTGGAATGGCGACTTCCCATAGCAACAGCCAGTCAGGACACTGGATTCCTGTCATTACCAATGACAATTGCTATTCCAGCAAGAGTTGCCCAGATTGGCTGATACCTGACCAATGCTTGATACTTGATTTTCTGACTTATGTTTGATTGCATCTTTAAAACAAGAGGGTCCAGACGGCTGATATACAATTTTATTCGTAAAGTTCCATTACGTAACGTTAACACATTAGCTCTTACCCTGATCACAACCACCAAAACATCCTTGCACCATCTACGTTCCTCACAATATGACAGACTGCTAATTCAGTACAGAGCAATTATGTTTTCTATGCTCTGGCAGATATAGAGCCATGTCAAGGTTACTGCTCTAAATTTTGAAAGCGACTCTATATCCTCTATATCCAATATCTCCGAAATTAGTGACCTATTATTTACTTTAAACGCATAACTCAAATTTCATTTAGTGGGCCGGATGCATAAACTCTAGCAATTGCTTGTGCTAGCCTTTTACTCGAATCCGTATGCATAAAAACAAGCAATTGCTTGTGAGCAGAAGCTTTTGCTAGCAAGCACAATCAATTGCTTGCTGCCCGCAAGTAATTGCTTAGAGACCAAGCATTTGCTTAAAAACGTATGCATAAAACATACCTTTTGCTATTTCTTGCTAGCATTGATTACGATTTTCCAAGCTCTGTAAAATGAGCTTGAGCTTTTGCTTATCTGGGACGTTCCCTTTTAAGTATCATTTTCATATTCATGGAAGAAAGACCACACTTGGAGTGGTATAAATTTACAAGAAATTACTCATAAGTAGAGTAAGACATTTTTCATTTCAACAACGGGAATGTGCAGTGGTTAGCACGCAAAATGTGATGAAAAACAGGTAGGATGTCTGACTTCGGTGGAGAGCAAGACGTCTGTCCACGTGCGCGATTTGGCAGATCCGGGCTACTGTAATCAGTGATGGCAATCAGCCAGTAATACATGTGTGTGTGTGCGTCTGTGTGTTCATTTATGAGTGTCATTTCATAGCTCTTCTGCTATGTCAGGAAATGTTTCTGCACACACATGCCCTTTGAAATACATGCTGCCACACGCGCCTTTGTTCTCGTGTTCGCACAGGTGTGACGTCCCTTTTGTTGAAAACGCAAGCAATTGCTTGCGCGGAACGAGCAAAAGGTATAAGCACTAGTAGTCCAGTCAATCTAGCGCTTTTTAGGGGGTAACCCACCACTAATTGCAACAGTAGGAATTTCACTGCAGTGAAAGTCGTTGAGGCCTCCTGAACACCATACTAAAAGTCCCAAAAAATCCAGTGGGGCAAAATAGTAAAATTTGCATAATATGCAAATTAGCACCTGTAATGAGAGAAAATTGACAGATCTTAGCTTCCCGTTATCCAATTTTAAAGATTTAAATGTGTAAACTTATATTTTGTAGGTCAATGAACACGATGGATGCCTTTTCGAATTGGTCATACAAAAATAATTTACATAAAATGCAAATTAGCGGTAGCTGTAAGAGTACATTCATAACAACAGTACTCACGTTGGCATAACGCGCGTTTTGCATATGGGGACGCGGGGTTGAGGGGGTAACTTAGGGCGCCTCACAAGGGGCCGCTTTTAATGTGCACCCCTTTTTACTATGTAAGTATTGTAAAGCAATGTATCCTGCATTGATTACATTGCATTTCTTGGAAACAAAAGTACCCTTGCTATAAGGCACGATCGAATTTTGATAGCATGTACGTTTGGAACATATATATTTGCGCTATATGATATTATATGTTTTCTATATTGCCAAGTGAATAAAGGGCACTTTGGGGGCACACGCCACAGGATTGCCCTTCAATAAGCACCCTCTTTATTGCGTACATCTTATAAAGCAAATCTTCTTCTATCATTTTCGTGACTTTTCATTTATATAAGAGTGTATTTTCTGCATTGCCGGACCTACTTTTAAAACCGCTCACGCTAGAACAAATGTATTTGGGTTGCTAATATCTGTATTTCGTAATAAAGGGGTGTGCGTAGGCGTGCATTTAGACACCTCCCCAGAGATTACCTTTGATTGTTCACCTCTTTGACAATGTAGTTATTGTAGAGCAATTTTTCCTCTATTTATTAGTTGCATTTTTTGGAAACAAAAGTGCCTTTGCTATAAGGCATTTCGAATTTCGAAAACATGTACGTTTGGAACATATTATTCGCATTATTATGATATTATATGTTTTCTATATTGCTGTGAGGGTGGGTTGTTTTTTGGCACATCCCACAGGGTTGCCGTTTAATGCGCACCCTCTTCACTGTATAGATCTTGTAAAGTTAAGTCTCTTCTATCATTTCCATTACTTGTCATCGATGAAAATTGTATTTGCTGTATTGCCGGGACTACTTTTACAACCATTCACGCTAGAACAACAGTATACGCGTTGCTAATATCTGTGTTTTGCACTAAGGGGACGTGAGCGTAGGTGTAAATTTGGACACTTCCCAATGGATTACTTTTGAATGTTCATCCTCTTGACAATAAAGTTATTGTAGAGTAATGTCTTCTCTATTAATTAGTTGCATTTCTTGGAAACAAAAGTGCCTTCGATATACGGCACGATGGAATTTTAGAAACATGTACGTTTGGAACATATATATATTCCCGTTGTTATGACAATAAGTTTTCTATATTGCCGTGATGGTGGAATATTATTTGACACATCCACAGGGTTGTCGTCTAATGTGCATCCTCTTCTCTCTATGGATCTTGTAAAGTTAAGCCTCTTCTATCATTTCCATGAATTTTCATTGATAAAAAGTGCATTTGCTGTATTGCCGGGACTACTTTTAAAACCATACATGCTTTATAGAACAATGGTGTTTGCGTTGCTAATATCTGTGTTTTGTCTTAAGGGGGCATGAGCGTAGATGTAACTTTGGACCATTCCCAAGGGATTGTCTTTTGATGTTCACCCTTTTAACAATATGGATATTGTAGAGCGATGTCTCCTCTATTAACTAAAACATATTTTTGAAAACAAAAGTGCCCTTAATGTACGGCGCGATCGAAATTTGAAAACATGTACGTTTGGTACACATAGTATTCGCGTTAATGATATTCAATGTTTTCTATATTGCCACGAGGGTGGTGTACTTTGGGGCACATCCCACAGGAGTGACATTTAATGTGCATCCTCTCACTGCATAGATATTGTGAAGCAATGCTTTTTCTATCATTTCCACGACAGTCACTGACATAAAAGTGTGTAACTGTAACAGTATTGCCGGAACTACTTCATGCACGAAAGAACGTCAGTATTTGCGTTCATAGTATCCTTGCGTTGTAATTACGAGGCTTGAGCGAAGGTGCAATGTTGGAACACTTCTTAAGGGATTGCTTTGGATAATTGTTCACCCTTTTGACAATAATAGTTAATGTAGAGCAATTTTTCTTCTTGTAATTAAATTGCATTTCTTGAAAACAAAAGGGCAATTGCTGTACAACCGTAACGACTATATGAAGGCATGGAATATAGGAACATATTCGTGCTATGTGGTAGTGCATGTTTCCTATATTGCCCTGGGGGTTAAATGACTTTAACACATCCCACTCTGTTGCCTTTGAATGTGCATCCCTTTGACTATATGATTATTGTAAAGCAGTGTCTCTACCATTCAAAAATCATGAAAAGTAAAGTGTCTTATTTACCACCCGGCAAAACGACTTTCTATATGCATGTTCAACTGAGTTTGATTTGGCATATAATGCATGTTTTGTTAACCTGTTTTGGGACCACGACGGTCAGGGTAGGAGTATCTGGGCACTTCCCAAGGGCTTGCGTTTGAATGTCCACCTTTTTGACAAAATAGATATTGTACAGCAACGTCCCCTATTACCTTAATTGCATTTTAACGAAAATAAAAGCGTATGTGCTATACAGGCGGAAGAACTTTTCAGAGGCATGTACCCATGGAACATTTTTCGCGGTTGAATATTGTACCACGTTTTTCACTGCCTTTAGGATGCACGGGGTTACTTTGAGCACCTCCCACAAGGTGGTCTCTGCAAGTGAACCCTTTGTACTGTATAGATATTGTAGATCAATGTTGTTATTTTATCTTTACCCCGGCAATTTTTATAGAAATAAAAGTGTCTTGATATGGCAGGAATTAAATTCAATACAATAAATTATTCAATTCAATTTTTATTTCATTTTTCGACAATAGACATCACTTTTTTTGGAACAGAAAATGAGGTGCGTAAAACTATGTAGGATGAAAAGAATGTACAATGATTGTATAGCACCTTATAAATATTTATACATAGTCATAAAACTCAAGTGATAGTCATAAAACTTTTTGAGACATGCACTTTTTGAACGACTGTAATTGCGTTGGTATTTGCGTTATAAGGTCATGTATAGAGGCAATTAATGTGGGCACTTCCCATATAGGAGGCTCCCTTCGAATGATCACCACTTTAACTATGCCAGTGTAAGTCAAAATTGCAGAGCAATATATCTTCTGTTAACCTCATTGAATTTCATTAAATAAAAGTTTCTTTGCTAGAGGACCAGAAGGACTGTTGAAAGGCATGTACTTTTAGAACATAATTATGTATTTGCGTCGGTACATGATCATTGCATGTCTTAGACTGCCTTCGGAAGGGGTAACTTTGGGTACCCTCCACGTGGTTGCCCTCGTATGTGAACTATTTTTACCTTATAGATATTGTGAAACAATAATTCTTCTATAACTTTCACTGAATTTTAATGGATAAATGAAACAAAAAGGACGTTATAGAGTTTTTTTCGCTTCAAACAGCTGTATTCACGTGCGTATGATTATGTTTTGTACCGGGCCGTGAGGGTATAGGGATAAATTTGGGTACCTCCCTGCGAGTCGCTTTGACTGTGCACCACCTTTTATTCAAAAAGATATACACATTGTAGAAAAATATCTCCGCTGTCAGTGCCAATTCTATTTCATGGAAATAAAAGAGTCTTTGCTAGACGGCCGAACGACTTTTAAAAAAAATGTACGCTTAGAACAACCGAAATCGCGTTGGTTGATGCATGTTCTGTAATTGGTCGTGTCGATAATTATCGATAGGGGTAACTTTGGGCACTACCCACAGGGTTTCCCAAAGTTGACTGGCCATCTTCAATATCTCAAAACCCTCAAGGATGCAAGAGCTGAATCATCAAGATTCGAATAAATCACCCTCCAAATAGAGTTCATTCATTACAAAATTGGAGTTATAGATGTTGACACTTGTTTAATTTCGTACTTTGATTCTACGTTATTGATGGATTAGCTATCATTATCTGTCTGATGACAAAATTGTAATTTGCGTAATATTATTCATGCTAGGTTACTAATGCTGTAGAGTTTATTTTTGGTGAAGAGAAACTGAAATATCACATTTGAACACTCTTAATATGCTCATATCGGGCGCTTTGAAGCATTTGAATAGTCCGTTGGCTCGGTACCCTTTCCATATCATGCAAACGAGGCCCAGATTATGTACATGGAAATATTTGCAGCGCACTAACTGACATTGTAAACATAGGTTTCAACACTTTCGGTGTTCCAATCTGAAACCTAGAAGCGTAGTTTTCATGAAAACACTGTATTTTTATCATTATGGGAGCTAATTTGCATATTATGCAAATGAGGTCCAGATTATGTACATGGAAATGTTTGCATCGCACTAACTGAGGTTTCGACACTTTTGGTGTTCCAATCTGAAACCTAGTAGCATAGTTTTCTTGGAAACACTATTTTAATCGTTATGGGAGCTAATTTGCATATTATGCAAATGAGGGTCTGATTGTGTACATGGAAATGTTTGCATCGCACTAACTGACATTGTAAACATAGGTTCCAACACTTTCGGTGTTCCAATCTGAAATCTAGAAGCATAGTTTTCATGGAAACACTGTATTTTTATCATTTTGGGAGCTAATTTGCATATTATGCAAATGAAGCCCAGACTATGTACATAGAAATGTTTGCATCGCACTAACTGACATTGTTAACATAGGTTTCAACACTTTCCGTGTTCCAATCTGAAACCTAGAAGCCTAATTTCCATGGAAACATTGTATTATTTATCGTTATGGGAGCTAATTTGCATATTATGCAAATGAGGTCCAGACAATGTGCATGGAAATGTTTGCATCACACTAACTGACATTACAAACATAGGTTTCAACACTTTCGGTGTTCCAATCTGAATCCTAAAAGCCTAGTTTTCATGGAAACACTGCATCTTTATAACTATGTGAGCTAATTTGCATATTATGCAAATTTAGCCGATTTGCCCCACTGGATTTCTTGGGACTTTTAGTATGGTGTTTCGGAGCCCATAACAAGATGCACTGCAGTGGAATTCCTACTGTTGCAATTAGTGGTGGGTGAAACCCTATTTTGACTGGACTATAGCAAAAGGTTTTGCATATGGATTTAAGCAATTGCTTGAGCTAGACCTTTTGCTAGACGAGCTTGTGCTTTTGCTTGAAGCAATTGCTTGTTTTATGCATTCGGCCCATTGTCGAAGACAGTGCACTCGAAAATACACTCCACTCTATAATTATTCATATTCTTATTGATTATTGATTATAGTCATCAATAAGACTTGCCCTCATCCTGGTGAATCAAAATAATAGTACATTTTACACTATCTCCTCAAGTGATGCAGTTATCCTCACACTGTTTAGCCTAGAACAGACTAATGTTCTCACGCTGTTCTCTCTCTGTCTCTCTCTCTCCCTTTCTATATTTCTCTCTAAATACTCTCTTGATGCTGTACAGAATTTCGATATCTCGCTTTAACGGCCTTTCTTTTCTAAAAAAAAGTTCATGATTTGTCACATTATCAGTCATGATCTTCAAACTCACATCCTTAAAACTCATTACGCTCAACTGCTCTTCTAGCTGATATAATCATCATTAAAATCATCACTGCATCACCTGGAAAAATCATCAGCGTACAATATGGATTGGGACTGCTCATACTAATCTATGGTGTTTGTCGAATCAGTCTATTTTCCATTGATGCCACATCAGTTTGGACCATTTGTCACAGTGATATCAAGATTACGGCAACCATAAATTCACTCACTCACTTCATTGTGCGAGTATTCAATATCAAAGGTGCAACACGTTTTGTTTATACCGACAAAAGTAACGTCCACACGTTTTACTTTAATAGCCATGACAATCTTTTCAGTACTGGTGCTTTTCATTCCTCAATAACTAACACGTGCTTCTTCGTATAAATAAAAAGACAGACGAGTGCGGGAGTCCAATTAGTCTATTTTGTTCAAGTGTGCAAAAATTTGTTGCATTATAACTCAGAATATCATGTTTATAATTCACAGCTTAGATCGATGTTACATGTACCACAATGCTCCACGGAGACAAATAGTTCCTAATCTGTTCACTATTTCTTTTTTTTTCCGGCTCGTTTTTATCAGTTCTTTTTTTTTTCTTCCTTTTTTTTTTATTTCCGAAGACAAGCAACTAGATTATTCTTGATGATATAGTGCGTTGATCATGCACTCGGCACATAAACTCACATAAACCGTTGTTCTTGTAGTAAATTTCGGGTAGAATTTTTTTTTTAATAAACTGTTGGCGAATCACCCTTTTCGGAAATCTATTCTCGCTATGTCAAGTGCATGTGATACATAGGCAGTAAATGTGTCGTACATTTACAGCCTTGGGTGTATTTGAATCTTTTAAACAAACGTACCAAGTTCGGTTCTGTTTTCTTCGCAATCTGGACTCCTCTCGTAAGAACGGTGGGTCAAGAAGCTGGTGCAACAGTTGTCTGCGAGGGGATGGCAAGTAAGCATAATTATACGACAATCATTTACTTCATTATCAGAGACCCACTACTATAAACACCCACCCACTGGGCAGACAAGGCTGACATGAAGGCAGAACGACACAACATTGATTCCACTTTCGAAGAAACTTCTACGAAAATATCCCCGGATGTATTGCTTGCAAAATCAAGAACTCTGATTACTATTCCATTGATAATACAAACCTAAAAGAAAATGTTAATGTTTCACTCGACATCGATTCTAGACATTGGCAGTTGGTCGCCCGTTTGTGAGGGGCCGAAGAAATAGAAGTATCACGCCACCTATTAATTCGTGGCCACCTATCGGGCCATAGAATAATTATTTGTAAGTGGATACAATGTTTTCATGTGTTTTTCTCACCCAGAATATGGGAGCAGGGGTTGATAGCAAGGGCTTGGTTGCCAGTTTGTCGCTAGTCTTCAAAATCTAATCTACTTTACAGTCATATTCAACCAAACTATAATATTTTGTTTTCCTGAGAAAAAAAAAAAACACTTATCTCTCCGATGATTGAACCATAGATGTACCTCAAAGTTGAATGCAAACATTTCATGAATATGTGGCGTCATGGAAAATCATGCTTATGCCTCATCATATATCACCATACCTACCACAAACCAATGTCGTCACATCGTTGCTGTAACAACACTTAACATTGCGTTGGAAGACGTTAAAAAATGATATCTACCTCCTTTGTGGCCATCACCTCGCTTCTTGCGTGTGAGTTTAAACACAAGAAAACACACCAGACCCACGACGATAAGAGGTATCGCAATTATTGCGACAATTGCGACCTCAGAAAGTCCTCCTGCACCTTGACGACAAAAAAGAAAGAAAGAAAGAAAATAAAAACAAAACAAGCCCCATGCATGATGACCACGGTTGTGAGAAGCAATGACATTTACTAGCTTTGGTATGCATATGAACAATGTGTGACTTCTGCATGTTCACTTCTGCATACACATGACAGACCATAATGTAAATTGGGACTTCTTGGTTTCCTCACTTTGGCCAAGTAGTGGATGTACTCGATATGTGTCGTTAGCTTTGGCTGTGTGAGAGCAAACGCTGGGGAGAGTATCAACCTAATCGTTTTGGTATACGCCTAGCTCACATTTTGCAACTATTTTGAAGAACTAATGCCGAGTTTTTGTTTCAGCTGCAAATTGTAAATAATGCCTTTAAGTAATAGGTAGGCCTAGTTTTCCCAAAAGAGACCATACACTGTCCCATGATCAAACCGTAACCCTTCCATGTTCACACTTCCACGTGGAACTTGCATTAGAGCCAGAAAAAAAATATGCGAAATTTACGAATTTTATCAATAGTAAGTGGTCGAGAGTGTTACATGATGCAATCATTACGTGGCGACAATGTAAATGAAGCGTACAAACTTCAACTTCATTTTCCCCCTTTAATAGAGAACCAAAAAAAAAAAAAACCTCCAGCATAAAACTATCCTTGAACTGCAATGAGTCAGCATTAGCGAGTCTTTAGCAGAAGGTGAGTACGGGAGGGGTCATGACTTTCACAATACGGTCCATGTTCGTAAGGCCACTTGAAGTTATTCCCTTATTTTGTTTGCCTTTCTGTTTTCATCGATGTCACCGTTCAATGAAGCCATGTAAAACTATCACTTAAAGTTACATCATTTTATCTTACCGATTTACTGACCGTTACTTTGACTGTCCTGTTTCTATGAGTTCATGCCTCATGCGTCAACTTTACTACAAAATTTTTCTTTTCTTTTCCAATAATTCAATTCAATTCAATTCAATTCATTTATTTTCATTCTTCTTCTTTTTTTTCCTTTTCAACAAAAACATAACACACGATAGATCAAGTTTTACATCATAAACAAAGAACATTTGTCTTAATTAATAAATAGTATCAATAAACATACAGTAGGAGCGCATACTGGCAAAAAGAATAATAATACAAAGTCATGCTTCAGTTGAAAAAAAAGGAAGAAAGAATAGAGAGGTCCACTAAAAAGCAAAGCTTGTAGATTGTGAACCACTCATTGAATTGAATTGAAATTGAATAAATTGAATAAAATTGAATAAATTGAATTAATAAAATTGAATTAAATTGAATAAATTGAATAAAATTGAATAAAAGTCCTACCTGATTTCACGGTCACCGTAATCGTTGCATTTGCAATCCCCTGAACAGCTTCTCCACGGGCACTGCAGGTGAATTTTTCGCTGCTACTCTCGGAGCTTATTGACACGTTCGCATAAATGGTTTGGTCACGGGTACCATCCCCCCGTCCCTTGAATAACTTTGGTAGAAGCATTACGTAGGAGTTCCTGGTCGCTGTCAATGACATTGTGACGTCTGGTTTGGCCCCGCGTACTGTGCACGAGAGCTGGAATTCTCGGCTGTTCACCACCCTAGTGCAGTGCATAGCCCCTTCGCAACTGTCAAAGGTAGGATGGCTCCCACGGGCTGAGGGGTCAAAACACACAGCAGATAAAGTTGACGGAATGTGATGAAAATTATATTCGGTGTATGATGCATAATATGATCTGCATTACTCTGAACTTCTTTGTCAAGACAAATGTTTTAATTTTGCTGGAAAATGAGATAAGACATGGAAATGTGCGGCCTAACCAAAAAAATAAACAATGAGTACTTTAAGAAACTGTTTTCCTAGAGCAAATATTGCAAACAGTTTCTTGATCACAGATCTACCGATGATCAAAAATAATTGGTGTCAACTTTGTGTGCATTCTGATTTAAAAAAAAAAAAATCAACACAAATCCGAATACTGTGAACGATTTCATGTCAATACGCAGCATTTTTTTTTTTGGACTGGATATAAAGGTTTTTTGAAGGAAATATCTAATCCGCTTGCATCACCGAGTTCTGTGGAGTCTCAACATTTGGATTTCTAACATATGACGCAATCTATTACAATTACAAAGTAGGCCTATAGCTATAATCCGAAGGACACATAGAAGGTGACCAAAATGTTTACATCAAAGCTTTGCTTTTTAGATCACCATGTCTCCCCTTGATCTCTACAAATATGCTCATGAGTCAAATGTATCTTATTTCAAGTCTTACTTTCTCTCTCTCTTCTAGTGGCAGAAACGAAATGGAACGAAATGAGGTTCACAAGCAGTATAATTTCAGCAGGATCGAAACACATACCATTCACAGTTAGTACAGTCGAGTTCCTCCAACTCTTAGAGTCGTACGCGAAGACTTCACACGTAAGTGTCGCCTCATCAAGAACACTGACTTCACTTATCGTCAGGCTGAAGTCTTCCTCCATGCGGTATCTACTATTCCCGCCAGACGGGGGATGGAAGGTACCATCTATATAATTCGCCACCACCTTACCACTGGATTCATTGACCCACTGGACCCGATAGGGTGGGTATGGAAGGCCACATGGCAATGAAGTGATCTCCCCTTTCCAAACTGTTAATCTCTGTGTTGTCTGTACTTGAAATTCTGGATTGGATGATGCGGAGAAATTTAACGATTTTTTGAAAGACGCTACATTTCTGCAATGCCATACGTTGCTTGAGGGTAAAATTAAAAACAAAAGTTTGAGAAAGAAATAATACAATTCAATATCACCCTTTCTTCGATCCAAACGAGGCTTACTTCGTCCTGTGTACGATAAATTAATCGTATTGAGATTAGGGGGAGGGGGAGATATGCTCAGAGAACTGTATGAAACGTAAGTATATTGTAAAGAAATCTATGGAAATCTGAACTAAATTAACAAAAAAAAACTTAGGGCATCATTTTACCTTTAAAAACTCGATATCAGCATGTCGTCTAACGACTGCGGAATTATTATCATCACTATTACGGTAGTTATTATTATCATTATAATCATTATTATTATTATTATTATTATTATCATTATTATTATTATCATTATCATTATTATTATTATTATTATTATTATTATTATTATTATTATTGTTATTATTGTAATTGCTCTAATTATTATCATTATCATCATTATCATAATTATTTCACGTTTTCATTGTCACATTTTTCCCCGTATGTGTTTTGTGTGGTTTTCATTTTCTATCACGCAGCGTCTATAAATGACTGCTTTGAGTCTAAAAAAACAAAAATCCTTTGATATCCAACCCCATAGTTTTACATTTTTGGTTCGTAAAATAATAATTACATACAAGAACTAAAATATCTTTCTTTTATGCTATGAATGTCAATCGATGAACATTTTGTGCAAGCAATTATATTGCTGAAACCAATACAGATATATTTCAATTTTCCTCACGGGAGGTGTTTAGTTTTCTGACTCTCTGACCTTGTATATAATATATTTCTTGATATATGTCCAAAATCGACCGATTACTTTCGTTTTATTTTTCCTGTGAATACGGTTAAACACTTAATCACGGGTTTTCCTTTAGACTGATAGATGATTTCCGCTTGTTTTCATGTTTTGTTTAAAATGCTTTAGTTCTTATATTCGCTATTCCAAAATGATCACACAAATTTATGTAAATTTCAAAAATCCTCCTCACTCCAGACCAATACTGTCAATTACATCATTATTTGTTTCCCCTCGTACGGCCAGGAGCTTTGAGTGCCATTGACATATATGTGAAGAGATGGTCAATGGTAATAACAGTGTTAAAAGTCAATCAGAGGTTTGAATATGATAATCATGTCATGGAAGGGACAATTTGACTGATGCCTGCTCTCCTACATGTCGGTTCTCGGATAGAGCTGAACAAGTCACCAAAATGTCAGAGGATCATGAAAAATAAGTACGAAAGAATATTAACAACACGAACAGAATACAGAGAACTACGTGAATCAAAACAACAACGACAAAAATACACGGAAAAGTGTCAGTCAAATGTGTAAGCAGAGCAATTGAAAGGATAAATGGAAGAGTATATTCAGCAAAGAAAGAAAGAAACATAAAAATCTCAGAGATTACAAGAAGTCAATGTGCGACTGCTGCCGGCATTATGAAAAGAGAAAACCTCTCATGGCATTCGCCAACATTTTCGATATACAGAACTTACCACGAACAGTGACCATCGTACTATTGGCGTGGAGCTCCGCTTTGTAGTTTGAGACACGACAGATGTATTGTCCGGCAACGTTAAAATCGACAGGCTTACTAGTATGTCCACAGAACCGTCGTCAAACCTTGTTCCACTCTTCTGCTGATTGTGCCACACTATCAAATCCTCTGCGGTGTCGACAGTGGCACCTGTGACGGAGACAGCAACCGGAAAGTGTTACCATACAGCCTTATATGTCAGGAAGAAGTTTACCAGTTTACAGTCACTATGGAAATGAATTAAATGCTCATCAAAGCTGATTGGTCATCATCTGGCTGAGCTTGCATTTGTCGTAAGAACTTTTAGAAACAGGACTCCTGTCCTGTATTGTATCAATGGAAGAGTGACCCTTTTCATAGAAAGAAGTTAATTCATGATATGAAGTGAGATGGGACATGGACCTATGTAGGATTAAGGACCGCCCGATCTGGATTAAATCGCTTTCCAAACTGACTCTCGAAGTAGTGTAGTATAGTCTAGGTTCATTTGATACAAAACTCATTTTCCCTTCAAGATAAATAATGAGTTGTTGTTTGTTTGTTTTTTCAGGGGAATATTAACCATGCCATGAGAAAGTATAAGTCATACCTTCATTTCAACAAAAAAGCTTGCATTTGAAACCCCCTAAAGCTATCCTAAAAATGAAAAGCCTGACATCAGCTTACCTATCTTTGAAATAGCATGCAATCAGCTATGACGTGACTTATATAGGTAAAGCAGAAAGAGAAGGTAACAAACTTTCAAACTTACACAAGAAAATTGAAACCGCAAGCCACTTACAATGATGCACAACACACAAGATATAAAAGTGGGATCAATTACAGTCCGACCTCTCCTGTCCGGACATGTCAGGACCGGCACTCATCCGGATAAGGGACTTAGCCGGATATGGGAGACTCAATTAATGTTTATTACGTGCAGTTGCCTACCCAATGGTAGCTACACATGTACACTGTACTTCCCTCCCGGACTGTACATGTACATGTTAACTATTGAAGGTAGCGTGCACTGAAACTCTTTCTTTGATATCACCAAAAAATGACATCTACAGGCGGGTTTTTTTTTAATGAAATCAATTTGTTGGGAATAATATGTAAATCATATGAGTTTGAGTAAGAATTTTGTTTGAGTTTGAAATACCTCTTGTTACCGTTTTAGATTGAATAATAATAATAATAACGCGTGGATCGCATCCTGATAATAGAGAGATCCGGATAGAGGAAGGCCGGATAGGAGAGGTCGGTCTGTATTCCGTGTTATGGCGTTATAATAATTTGACATTGTAATACCCTTTTTTCCAGTAGACCGCAATCGGTTCTCCTCGGAATAAACAGGGAAGACTGGCCATTTGCTGCCCTTCCCAGAAGGCAATGCGAGGGGTCGTCCAAACGACGTCTTCCGGTACGGGTTGGGATATCACTTGCCCTGTTACAAAGACGAAAGTGAATCAATAGAATTGCTATTTGGAATTTGCACAATCAGATCACATAATGCTCATCATTCGTTTAATCTCTTCTATGAGACTCTCGTCCTATCATACCCCGTATACAGAATACTGTGTCAGGTGCAATGGCATACCACGTATGTCCAGTGGCGTACCGGGGGGAGGGTAAATTGGCACCTCGTCTACAACCACCCTGTCCACTGTCCACCTAGTCTAATGCCATCTCGTCTAAACTCACTTCGTCTACTACCAACTCGTCTACCAACCATTTTGTCTATATGCCAATTAGTCTAATTGTCATTTCGTCTACTAGCCATTTTATTTAATGTCCAATTTGTCTGAGTCACATTTCGTCTAACACCCATTATGTCTATTGACCATGTCGTCTATTAATCATAAGGTCTATGAATAAATAGTATACAGGTCATTTTGTCTAATAGCCAATTGGTCTACAACTCATTGTCTAATAGTCAATTAGTCTAATAACCAGTCAGTCTACTCCCAACTGGTCTACTGCCAACTGGTCTACTCCCAATTGGTCTAATCCCAACTGGTCTACACCCAATTGGTCTACTCCCAACTCGTCTACACCCAAGTGGTCTACTCCCAACTCGTCTACTCCCAACTAGTCTACACCCAACTGGTCTACACCCAACTCGTCTACTCCCAACTCGTCTACTGCCGACTAGTCTACTCACAACTGGTCTACTACTAGTTATAGTTTTGAACACTCTTGGTGCCCCATTTGGTTTAAATTTTTATGTTCTAATTATGACAATTTTTTAAGGAAAAAAAGATAATGTCACAGTGTGAAAAACTTGCTGTGTTATTTATGTGGTGGATGTGTAATTTATATCAGAAGCAATCATGCAGCATTTATATGTCCAAACTTCAACACTCCATCCATTCAACTTTGATACACAATCATAAGTATGGTAAAAATGAAAAGGAACACATTAGAAGTACATTATCAGTATTCTTTATTCTGTCTGCCATGTACTGATGTATGTAAACAGTTAAATGCACAAAAAAAGGTTGAAACATATACACAAAAATATGATTTGCGATGATGGAAAGAAATTAAATCTTGATCTAAAATATGGTAACATAAGTTTCACTATATACAATTGGTGACACATTTCATTTCATCCCTTCTTGAAAACAAAACATTTATATAAAAAACTTTGACTATTATATAATGAAGGGGTCATGTATGTGTACATTAATTAAGTTTTGGGGCAGTGGCTCTTCTCTAAATTTTGGCAAGATACGGAAATTTAGAAAATATTTGACCGGCGACACGTGGTATTTCATTACTACATCGGATGCCTTTCCTGATTTCTCATTTTTTGGCAGAAGAAGGTCATTGATATGGATTTTATCTTCAAGAGTGAACCTTGTATAATAAATAAAACATCCTAGCGTGATCATTCAATGTCCATAAAGCAAAAACACGGGCGACACATATTTCACGCAATTGCGCCGAGATAGTGGGTTTGACCCAAGTGTGACTGAGGTATAAGGGATCACTTTGGGGTCGTTCTGTCCGAGACTCTGTCCGTCCGTCCGTCTGTCCGTCTGTCTGTTACGCGTTAAAATCTTGAATTTCTAGGTGCCATTAAGTGCTCCAATTTCAATCAAACTTGGATGGAAGATTGGTAATACAGACTTAAAAATTTTGAGGTATGCAATGGTCAACACAAGGTCCAAGGTCACCGGCAGGGGTCAATATCCTTTTTGAGGTCAACGTTAATTTTTTAGAGCAAGTTTCTATTATGGCCCATAACTTTGCATCCATTTACCCAATAATTTGGACTTTTCATGTTTACGTTTAAAGTTGTTATTTATTCAAAAATAAATCAAATGTTACATCACACAACAGTTCAGTTTTTCTCCATTTTGTGTCAATCCTCTTCCTTACAAAGCAGATTTCCAAAACTCCATTCAAACCATACACACTTCATACTTCATGTATAACTCAGCACAAACACACACACACACACACACACACACACACACAAAAGACCTGTTATTTCAAATTATAGTCAACATTCACGAGGTCAACAACTAAAAACAATACGAAATTTCCATGTCATTCATTTATTCATGTCAAATTCTAAAAGTACATTTAATATCGGTTATTATATGCACAACTATACCACCATACGTCTACGAGTATGTCTGCTAGTAATTACAATCAAGCAATTACAACTCAGCATTCAAATACCGCACCTTGCCATCGTGTGATAACAGTCTTTCGCTAAAGGATATTGGTAAATTGCTAATTTTGTGAATCAGTAGAATGATCTGAACATTGCGTCTTTTGGGCCACACTCTCTCGAAGGTTACCGAAACAAAGAGGTCACCCCGGCCACTGGACAACAACCTACTGCATCTCTCTCACAGTTACTGTAACCACATCCCAGCACTACATACATGTAAACGTAAACACACACACACACACACACACACACACACACACACACAAACGGAACACAGTACTAGCATACGCGAGCATCCGGTGTCAATCCATCTAACTACACGCCCACATCGCGCGGATCGTTAGTACCTTCACTAGTGTACCAAACGCAACGAAAATCAAATTACACTCGTACTCGATAATTCCTCATTCGGGATCCCGCCAAGATAGCTGCATGCATGCGCACGGAGGTACGGGTGGACTGGGGTGGTCAGTCGAAATGTAATTCTGTTTCATATGACTGACAATTCGTTTGTGATGGAGGATTGTAACTGAGCTAGTTTATCATTATTTAGTTATTTTACAGCCAGAATGTAGACTGGATAGTCATGTCTCACCATTGATTAGTATGTCTTTATATTCAGCATGTGCGGAATAATTAACAACTAGAATAGTCTAATATTGATTTTTGTGCTAATCAAGGGCAGGGTTTAATATGAATAGTTCATGACAGTGAGACGGACTGGACATTAGACAAAGTGGTATATTCATTATTAGCATGACCAGATGGAAATGATCAGTCTGGGTAAATTGTTGAGAGTAAAACTATATCAGTTAGGAGTACACCAATTGGGTATAGACGAGTATAGACCAATTGGGAGTAGACAAGTTGGGAGTAGACCAATTGGGAGTAGACCAATTGGGAGTAGACCAATTGGGAGTAGACCAATTGGGAGTAGACCAATTGGGAGTAGACCAGTTGGGAGTAGACCAATTGGGAGTAGACCAGTTGGGAGTAGACCAGTTGGGAGTAGACCAGTTGGTAGTAGACCAGTTGGGAGTAGATCAATTGGGAGTAGACGAGTTGGGAGTAGACCAGATGGGTATAGACCAATTGGGTATGGACAAACTAAGGGTTGGACGATATGATAACTAGACAAAGTGAATGTAGACTAAATGACTTGTAGACGAGGTGGGAGTAGACTAACTAGTAGTAGACAAAATAGATATTAGACGACATGGTAAATAGACATTGTGAGTGTAGACGATTTGGCTATTAGATCAATGGTTTTGTAGACGAAATGCTCCTTAGACGAGTTGGGTATTAGACAGTACGGGTAGTGGGCAAAGTGACTATTAGACAATATGGGTACTGGACAAAACGAGTTGTAGACCAGATGGGTATTAGACAAATCGGTAATAGACGATATGCCAGTAGACCAATTGGAAAATAGACATAGTGGCTGTAGACGAGGTCACTATAAACCGGGGGGAGGGGGGGAAGGGGGGCACGTGCTTCGGGCGCCACTCCTTGGGGGCGCCAAAAACGGAAAAAAAAAATGAAAAAACGAAGGAAAAAAAAGAAGACGGGGGAGGGAGGGGGGGGGGGGGTAAAAAAACAAATCAATTGTGTTCACACAAGAATTCCATGTTTTGTAAGCTGAAATACACAAATTTTCTGCTCGCTCGCCAAAATTTATATATAACAAAAAAGAAGAACAAAACGTGATGATGACGCGGACAAAATGACAATGCCTATTGCGTTCACACATGTCATTTTATATTAAGCAGGCAAAATATTACACGGAGCAGCAGCTCCAATTTCTTTCGTTCTGAAGAGATTGCCGATTGGATCAAAAGAGGGTGCCAACGGTTTCGAACATACGGAGGGGGGGGGGGCGCCAAAAAAAACAAATTAAAACAAGATAAGAACAAAACGTTTTGATGACGCGGAAAGATACAAATTTCGGCTCACTCGCTCGTACTATTTTATATAGAGTATTTTTTCAAGGCCTCAGTTTGTTGGTATAAATCGTTATCTTTAAGGCCGTCACTATATCTTGATTAGAATTGTAAGATTTAATAAGCAAAAAATGACAAGAACTCCGTGTTTTGTAAGCTGAAATACAAACATTTTCGGCTGCGCTTGCTCGCCAAAATTTACATTAAAAAAAAGAAGATAAGAACAAAACGTGTTGATGACGCGGACAAAATGACAATGCCTATTGTGTTCGCACATGTCATTTTATATTTAGCAGGCAAAATATTACACGGAGCAGCGGCTCCAATTTCTTTCGTTTTGAAGCGATCGCCGATTGGATCAAAAGAGGGCGCCAATGCCGGGTTTCGAACATGGGGGGGGGGGCAAAAAAAAAATCAAACGAGATAAAAACAAAACGTAATGATGACGCGGAAATATACAAATTTCGGCTCACTCGCTCGGTACTGATTTAGAGTATTTTTTTCAAGTCCTCAGTTTGTTGGAATAATCGTTATCTTAAAGGCCGTCACTATCTTGATTAGAAGATTTAATAAGCAAAAAATGACAAGAATTCCATGTTTTCTAAGCTGAAATACAAAAAATTTCGGCTCTCTCGCTGCGCTCGCTCGCCAAAATTTATCAAAAAAGACATAAGAACAAAACGTGATGATGACGCGGAAATATACAAATTTCGGCTCACTCTTTCGTACAAATTTAGAGTATTTTTTCAAGTCCTCAGTTTGTTGGTATAAATCGTTATCTATAAGGCCGTCACTATATCTTGATTAGAATTGTAAGATCTAATAACCAAAGAATGACAAAAATTCCATTTTTTGTAAGCTGAAATACAAAAATGTTCGACTTGCTCGCTGCTCTCGCTCGCCAAAATTTATATTTAAAAAAGAAGATATTATATAAAAAAGAAGATATGATAACCAAAAATTACAAGAATTCCATGTTTTATAAGCTCACATACAAAAAAAAAAAAAAAAATCAGCTCGCTCGCTGCGCTCGCTCGCCAAAATGTATCAAAAATTATTAGATTTAAATCACCCTCAAAAGACCCCTTTTAAGTGCTTGAAAATGGATATCATGTGGACTTTTTTAAAAGTCCCTACCGGGATGGGGTTGGGGTTGAACACTTTTTCAGAAATTAGGGGCGCAATTTTCCCTAGATACGCCGCTGCGTGTGTCACAATATAGATTGGTCAGTTATACCTCCCTCTCTTCCTCTCTCTCTCTCTCTCTTTACATAATTATATACATGTACACGTGTATAAGGCTATTTCCAGCCAGAAGGGGAAATGCGGCATAAATGGTAGTTTGGGGGAATTTTGATAAAAAGCATGATGATATTTAAAAAAAAAATATGCAAAACATATTTCCCTTTCTGAAAAATTATGCATTTATTTGGGCTCAATGAAGTGCCCATTGAATTGACAAGAGCACAAAATGCACCTTATACCACTAAATTCTGTATGTTAATGTGAAAATACAACTTTTTTTTTTAGAAAACGCTGATATACTTACATTCCCCCAAAGACCCGATTTCTATTCACATCCAATATACATGTATATACACCCATTTTTTTTTCTTTTTTGCATCCCTGACAATCTCCAATAAATTGTATTGATGGTACAGTCCTCTATCTATACACACTACGCCATCTGTGTCCTACTGTGGAGTAGTCCTCAGGCCCTAGATCACTGATAAAGCATTAAAACATTGTCAAAAGCTTAAAGGGAATCAAACATTTCCCTTTGGAGCGAATTCCACTTCAGACGTATATTCGCCCTATAGACCGTTTTTATTCACACACGTTTATGTACTGTATATCATATTTTGTTTCACTTCTTGCTTGATGCTAAGTATACCAAGTAGTCTAAGTTGGCAAACTATCGAGATTATCTTTCAGGAAGAGGTCATCCAGCACCAATTAACCTTACTCATCTGAATAACCTCGCTTTACACGTGATTTTCAGGTCTTTTGATAACATTCAATTCTGTTCCTTCATTCTCTTTCATTTCTAGACATTATACATGAATCTTACAACCATCAATATGGCAGTTTAATTCATGGAACAAAATTAATATATCACATATAGGAACGCACCTTGCTTCGTAAAAGACTGGAAACGAAAATGGTGGGGCGGCTAAAAAGCGAACATATCAGTTGCCTTACGTATGGTTTTTAGACGCTATACATATTATGACAATACACAGGGTTCTTGTTAATTTTTTTGACAGCAGGTAATTAGTCGTTCACAGGCGGTTACCAAATTGGCCGGGGGGCCAGGGGGCCGCGTAGGCCCCCTGGCGGGGTTCAGGGGCAGCGCCCCTGACAGGGGTTCAAGGGGGCAGCGCCCCCTTGAAGCTGAAAGGAAAATAGCATTCTGGAGGGCCATTAGTGGATTAAAATGATACCACAATAACACTCTCTTACAGACTGTGAGAAATACAAAAATCCACAAGTTTAGAAGGAGAAGTACAGGCAAAAAATTTTATGATCTCCAATGACCATGTCATGATGTGCCTGCTACATCCCATTCCTACTGCTTTAGATTTCTAACTATACATGAACTAGTCTACAGTACTTTCATAATATGAACATAGGGATATTTTCAAACTGTGCAAAATGGAACATAAATCTGAATAATAATACTACACAATCCAGACTTATATTCAGAATATTTACTGGAAAAAAATCAACATGAAATTGACATTTGTTTTTGTCTGCGCAGCCAGGGCTCGACACTAACGTCGGGCCACCAAAGAAAAAAAGAGGGATGTTTGTCTGTACTTTTGGAAATGAACAGCGGTATCAATCGACTCCGTAAGATGCTGAAACAAATGTCAGATGTTGCTTTTAATTTTGGAAATGAATAACGGTAATAATCGACCCCCTAAGATACTAAAATAAATGTTGGATGTTTGCTTATATTTTTGGAAATGAATAATGGTAAGATTCAGCTACATAGGGTGGTAAAATTAATGTCAGATATTTGATTTTGCGTTCGGAAATGAAGAAGGATAACATTCGGCTCCGGAAGATGCTGAAATAAATGTCGAATGTTTGCTTTGACGTTCGGAAATGATTGATGATAATAATATTCAACTCCGTACGATGATGAAATAAATGTCGAATATTTGCTTTTACTTTCGAAAGTAAGTAGCAATAAAATTCGGCTCCGGAAGTGAATAGCAGTAATATCCTGCTCCATTCAATGCTAAAGTAACTTTCGGATGCTTGCTTTTAAATTTCGAAATGAATAACAGTAACATTTCACTGCGCTCGATGGTAAAATTAGTGTTTGATGTTTGCTTTGACGTTCAGAAATGAATAACAATAGTATTCAACTCCGTACGATGATAAAATAAATGCCGGATGTTTGCTTTTACGTTCGAAAGTATAAATAGCTACGGTGGATGCTATAGCTATAGTCATTTTTTTTTTTTAATTATGGATGTGTTTTGATGACCTTTCCACGATCTTTATTTTTTGACCCTATATCCTACTGTTTGTGGTATTTGATGTCTTTTGCCATGCGTGCCAACTTTCATATCATGATCATCACGGGTCTTTTATGTCTTATAGAAGACTTTATTTGTACATATCTTTCTTTATTTTTTCAGACCATAAAATTTCATTGTACGGCCAACTTTTATAAGCATTAGCTTGATAACGGACTGTTTGTTCATACGAATTTATGTTCAACTTTGTCGAACTCTACACATCATTCTTCTTAATGCCATTAAAATAATTGCATTTTGATTTTGGTATTTTCTTTCTATATATTTCATTGGGTGATTCAGTAACAAACAACATTTTGTTGTGTTATGTTGTGTTGTGTTGTGTTGTGTTGTGCTCTTGGTTACTAAATCAAATCAAAAACGTTAGAACGTTTACGTTGCAAAACGTTAACAAATAATATCTACCTCCTTTGCTTCCATTTTGTTGTTCCTCGTGCTTGAGTCTATACACAAGAAGACCCACGAGTATGAAGACGATAATAATCAGCATGACTATTACCACAATAACGGTCACAGGAAATCCACCTGTATATAGACGACGAAAAAACAAATAAAGATAAACAAGCCCCATGCAGGATGGCCACGTATATGTAACCAGAGACGTTTACGAAGTACGCTGTATAATGTTACACAGATGCGCTAAACGACATCTTTGAGAGCTTGTGGTACATTTAACTGCAAGTGTGTGTGACTTCTTAGTGCGGTAAATGAAAACATGTTTTTACATTTTAGATAGCAACTAATCAATCCATAAATTACTTTACCAACGAATCCATCGCAAGGTTCTACAAAGGCTGGTATAGCTCTCGATGTGATTTTCCACTACCATAAGAGCAATATTTCACCTTATATAAATTGTCACTAAAAAAGAAAATTCAGGAATTGTGCACGTATAAAGGTCAAAGAACTTTACGGCTTGCCAAATCCGTACATCACATGTCTTTGCCGTACCAAAAAAAAAAAAATGAATAAATAGAATAAAATATATTTTGGACGCAAATTTAATGAGGCGATGACGTCAGTGCCTGACTTGTGATGTTATCACATCACCACCTCTCAAATCGGTGTTTTGGCTTTTGTAGGCACTCACATCAATAAAGATGCTAGACAGAAATCATTCAAATCATCAAATCACTCGACCAAGTTTGAAGCCATTTGAACTTTCTCTCAACTTTATTTCGACCCCCCCCCCTCCGACCATAAACTCATAGTGCATGATCAAACTGAAACTATATTCAAAGTTCAAATTCAATAAGTAAAACTTATAATTAAAGTTACATAATTTTGTTCTTCCGATTTAATGAATGTTTCACTGTCCTGTTTGTACGAGTTTATGTTTTTTTTTTAAGTTGGCCGTGGATTTGATTTTTTGCTTAAAGCAGGTTAAGTGAAAGTCATACCTGATTTTACCTTCACCGTTATAGTTGCACTTTCAGTCCCGTGAGCAGTTTCTCCATGGGCACTGCACGTGAAAATTTCGCTGCTACTCTGGGAGCTCACTGACACGTTCGCATAGACTGTTTGGTCACTGGTACCATCCTCCCGTCTTTCGAAGGACGCTGGGAGTAACGTTACGTTTGGCTTCCCGGCTGCCCTCAGTGATATTGTGACGTTTGGTTTGGCTCCGCTTACTGTGCAAGTGAGCTGGAATTCCCGGATGTTCACCTCAATAGAGCAATTCTTCTCCCCTTCACAACTGTCAAAGGTAGGACCGCTCCAACGGGCTGAGGGGTCGACATCACACAGATAAACCTGACTAAATGTGACTTAGATTATTTTCGGAATATGACGCATATGATTTGCATAATTGTAAGCTTCTTTGTCAAAAGTTTTATCGCAAAACGAGCTACCACCATTTTTGTTAAGTTGAGATATTTGTGATTAAAGCTGCTAAAGAACAAAGAAAATAATAAGAAAATACAGGATATTTCTAATCATAACTTCTAGAATATTCTTTGTTATGTTACAAGTGAGGTATCACCGGAGAAGGTTTCACTTTGCTCTATCTGACGATGGACGTACTTTGGAATATCTAAATATGGCGCCAAGCCCATTTTGCCATGAGCGTCTTCAAATGTTTTAAGTTTGGATGTTTCAAGTTTGAAGGAATATTAGACAAGAAAACTAGACAAAGACACTATAAGCAAATATTCTCCTAGGTCAGATATTGGAAACGATCTGCTGATACATCGAAAAATATAAATCGAAAAATATAAAATCAACCAGAATATTGTGAAAGATTTTGTGTCAATAGCCAGGATTTGTATTTTAACTGGAAATAAAGGTTTTTGAACACCGTTTGTTATGCTCTTCCCTATATCCCACCAGCTAGGATCAGTAGGTAGTTGTGAAGTCTCACCATTTGGAATTAATTTTTCTAATATTGCATTGGTAGGTATTTGTACTCTCTCTTCTGGTACAGAAACGAAATGGAATGAAATGAGGTTCACAAGCTATATGGCAACAGGGAACACATACCATTCACAGTTAGTTCTGTCGAGTTCCTCCAACTCTTAGAGTCGTAGGCGAAGACTTGACACGTAAGTGTCGCCTCATCAAGAACGCTGACTTCACTAATCGTCAGGCTGAAGTCTTGTTCCATGCTGTATCTACCATCCCCGCCAGGCGGGGGATGGAAAGTACCGTCTGTATAATTTGCCACCACCTTTCCACTGGATTCATCGACCCACTGGACCTGATAGGGCGTGTAAGGAAGCTTACATGGCAATGAAGTGGTCTCCCCCTTCCAAACTGTCAATTTCGGTGTTGTCTGCATTTGAAATTCTGGATTGGATAATACGGAGAAAGTTAATGCCCCTTTTCGTTTGTTTATTCGTTTGTTTGTTTGTTTGTTTGTTTGTTTGTTTTTAGGGGACGTAACATTTCTGCAATGCCAATTAAAAGAAAAAGAAATGAATGAAAATGTTTGAGAAAGGCACTGGAAAATTAAATTGAATATCACACTTTCTTCAATCCAAACGAGGTTAACTTTGTCCAATGTACAATATATTATATCGTATTGAGATTATGGGGGAGAGATATACATAGAGAACTGTATGAAATGTAAGCAATGGCATAATATTGAATATTTTTTTTTCTACATTATCATTTTCATTAGAACTTGAGGGGGGGGGGGTCATTTTCCCGTGTGTGTTTTGTGTTGATTTTCTGTTCTTTTTTTACACGTGACGTTTATATAACTTTATTGCGTCTAATCCCAGTACTAAATTTGTTCAAAGGAAATGTGCCCCCACCATGCATTAAAAAAACAATCCTTTGACATCTGACCCCATAGTTTTATATTTTTGGTTCGTAAAATGATATTTACCTACAAAAACAGAAACATCTTTCTTTCTTGACTCTGTTAAAACCAATGAGCATGTAACCTGAGATATTTTGCAAGCAATTGCATAGCTGAAACCAATACAGATATTTTATATACCCTAACCGGAGGTGCTTAGCTTCCTGACTCTCTGCCCTTGTGATATATTTCTTAATATGTGTCCAATAGTGACCGATTACTTTCGTTTTATTTTCCTTGTGAACACGGTTAAGCTTTCAGTCACGGGTTTTCCTTTAGGCTGATATCTGAATTCCGTTTGTTTTCATGCTTGTTTGTTTTAATTGTGTTCGTTTAATTCTATATTACTTTTTCAAAATGATCGCATAAGTTCATGTCAACTAATACATGTCCCCACTCCAGGTCAACATTGTCGATTACATCATCCTAGTTCCCCGCCCGCGTACGGCCAGGAGCCTTGTGTGCCATTGACATTTTATGTGAACAGATGGTAAATGGTAATAGAAGGGAATGAACATAATCACATGGCATTAAGGTGCAATTTTACTTATGCCTGCCTTCCTACGCGTCGGTTCTCGGGATAGAGCAACACAAGTCGTCACCAAAAAGTTACATGAACACAACAAATACGTACGAAAGAATTTGAACATCACGAACACAACACAGAGACCAATGTGTATTAAAACGACCAAAAAAGCAACAACATGCAAATGTGTCAAAGTAAAGCTGAGCAATTGAACGGATGATCACTAAAGTATATTCAGCGAAGAAAGAAAGAAACATAAAAATCAAAGAGATTGTATGAAGTCAATGTGTGACAGCTTTCGGCATTACGAAAAGAGAAAAACTCTCACGGCGTTTGCCCAAGCTTTCGATGTACAGAACTTACCACGAACAGTGACCATGGTACTATTGGAGTGGAGTTCCGCTTTGTAGTTTGAGACGCGACAGATGTAATTTCCGGCGATGTTAAAATCGACAGGTTGTTTAAATACAAGGCTGTAGTTTTGGCTTACTAGTATGTCGACAGAACCGTCGTCAAACCTTGTACCACTTTTCTGCCCTTCGTACCAGACTATCAAATCCTCTGCCGTGTCAACAGTGGCACCTGTGACGGAAACAGTGACAGAAAAGCAAAATCTCAGCCTTAAGTTTTTTTATCCTTATATTGATCCTATATTCCTAATACTTCGCAAAAGGATTAACCATAAAACAATACACATGCAAAATAATACCAGTAGTACACATGACAGTTCAAAAGTTATGAAGCGTTAAAGTTTTGGTTAAATCTAAAGGTTCGTTATTAAATGTGAAAATGACACAAGGTGCGCTTTGCTGACAGAGCATCATTTGTGAGCTTTCTCATTCGTTCTTCAAAGGCAGGTGAAATTATATTTCTCTCGTGCATGAGGAGGATGGGGAGGGGCGCTTGTCTCATCTTGCTCCGCAGAAACCTTTAACAAAGTGTTGACTATTGCAATTCGGGAAGAAGCAGTGACGTAAAATCCTGGAAGCAAAAGTTTCTTGAAGTACCTCAAAGACGTTTCCTTCTTCTCTCTATTTTGATTTAATATAGATATAACAGTATATTTTCCAGTTCCCTTTTTGGAGTTCAACGAGGATGCTTACGTGATGATGGGAACGTATCTTATCATCTTTTGAAGAGACTTTTTCAACTCGGACAGACCTTTCTCTCAATATTTTGCTCGATATCTGAAATATTGCCAGACTTGAATTTGGCTGTGGTCTTCAATTCATCAAACCCCAGGTTGATTGTTGTGGTGCTAACCGATATTTTGTCTAGTTTCATAATTGAGGAGTTCTTTCAGACGAGAATACCTTTCTGCTCCCGATGAGGAGGCGTCCTACAGGGAGGAGCGGTTCTCGCTGCCTTTAATACTCTTAACGGTAATTATGTTAATGGATGTGGCTTGCTTTGGTACTGCCATCGTGGCTGCGTTTCACTTCGAAAAAGGTTGCGTTTATGATGTAAAACTATCTAAAATTTGTCCAGTCAATTCAGTGACCAAAATGCCAAGAAAAATGAAAAAAAAAATGTGCGAAGAAGCACATAATGGTGTTAGTTGAAGAGCTAAACTTTCTACACGTCGTGTACACCTATCGGCTAACCGCACGCCACACATAGGCCCTCCTCATACAACAAAACACATGTACACACACTAACACGCGCATGCTCACGCACGCACACGCACACACACACACACACACACACACACACACACAAACACAAACACACACTGTTCTGTGAAAAATAATTCGCATGCCATACCTCTCCAATTTACACAATTGTTATCACGGACAGTGATAATTAGCATTGATGGACTGAGTAATGAATAGAATTATTGTAATATTGTTGTTGTCATTCATTATTACCATAATCACTACCATCGATATCATTTTTATTCTTATCAATATACTATTAGGAATGTCGTTAATCACACACATGTGTATTACTATTACCTTTCTTCCAATAGACCGCGATTGGTTCTCCCCGGAATAAACAGGGAAGACTGACAATTTGCTGCCCTTCCCAGAAAGCAGCACGAGGGTTCGTATACACGACGTCTTCCGGTACAAGCTGTGATCTTACTTGTCCTGCCACAAAGTTAAACATGTGAGAAGAGAATTTCTGCTTAAAGGGAAAATTTCAGGACAAAATCCCATCCCAAATCGTGCACCTCTATGACGGCGAATATTGAAATAAGATGGTTGACCTGACATCATATATAATTCGTTGCGACATACTTGAGAAAAAAAAATCTCTACAAGGTCAATGAGGTTAAAAATTGTCAGAGCAATGCCGTCCTTTTCCAAAACGCAAGGCATTCAAGTTCAACCTAGGTCCGGTGTGGCTATTTAACAGAATAGTGAAAGATTCACCACAATCATATAGTTATACGATAAGTATAGATAAGAAGTCATTGCAGATTTGCCGCCCAATTTGATCAAATTGCGTTCAATTTAACGATGTGACCTTTCAATTTCGAATTCCAATGATCACGGCGGTCATATACATTCAAAGACTTCTATGCGATTTGATTATTTTTTTTCACATAAACACGTAAAAAGCGCGTGAAAATTCAAACACACACGTACAGGTAGTCCAGTTCGCACAAGCACTGCTCTGACGAACGTTAGGAATTTCAATTCACGAATAGTTAGACATTTACAACATTTTGGTAGTCTTTTTTGAGACTTTTTTGAGACTTTAACGCTCCGCGTGCTCTGCATTCGTTTGTGTGCAGACTTCATATACATGTACCTTCAAATGGGACCGTTAGCTGAACGTTCTTAAATATTATAACAATCCTCTGACAAACTGTGATCAATGCAACAGCCCATGTAACACTTTCACGCATACCCATCAACCAGCTATAAATTACGACACTGGTGGCGGCTGAAGGAGAGTACATGAATATAATAATGTCTAATATAGATAGAACTATAGCTTAACTGAAATTTGTATGTGCGACGAAATTGAACAACTACTTAGTTCCTGAGAAAATGAATGGCAATTTCGCTTCGTTATAGATTCAATGAATGTCTCTCTAAATTTAATGAAATAAGGTTTACAAGAAATGACAAACACGAAATTGAATTCCGAAGCATGGAATTAAACTATAAGAGTATAGAGTATTGACGAATATCGTTTGAACTTGAACCCGAATTCCTGATTCGAATGCATATCTAATAGTCCGGCAGCCGAGGAGGCTAAGTACTTTTTCTCTGATATAGTTTTTTTCTTTGTTGATTATTCGTCTTTGGGGTCTAAACAATGATATTCAGGTGGGTGTGGAGCTCTCACCCTTGGGCAATTTTTATCATTCAAAATGGCGTCCAAAATGGCCGCCATGAAGCCTTAAAGCCAGAAAAATGTCACTGAAACACTAGTATTTCAATTAGAACACTTATCTAAAATAGTAATATTAGTATAATGTCTTTAGTTGAGCAGAGTATGGTTGCCATGGTAACCATCAAATAATTGGAACAAACCTCAAAACAAAGTTAGAAAAGTATGCAAAATACACAAAAATGCTTGTTATTTGTGCGAGTGCACAAAATATCAATTACCTGCATACCCCTTACAAAGAAAGTCTTAATGAAGTAACCATTAATCTAGATTTTATTTATATTTATAGTTGCCATAGCAACCTAGACTTGAATTTAATTGTGAATAAGTGCCGAAGGATTGAACTGCAGTATAGCAATGATGTGAAAATGTGACATATCATATTTCAGGTCTTTACTCCACACATGCCTATATCGGTCACACATACCGGTACCTCCCTCTGTTATATGAAGTTGATATGCCCTGGTTGCCATGGTAACTGCTCAATGTCACTTTCAAGGACAATCCCATATCATGCATACATTGCAACAAAATTGTTTGACACTATTAAAGTTAGATGGCAAGAGACTAACATCTTTGTGTAATACTTATTGGTGGATAAACCGACTGTTAGCAGGGATGTGCATGGTTTCATTTGTTTCCAAGTTGTAATATAAATAAAATCATTACAATGTGAAATCATTTCATGGTTTTGTCAAATTATTGGAACATACATTGCAATATTACAACCTGCATAAATGTCCTCAAAATCGTTCATTAAGTGTTATGTGAAAACAACATTTCAAAATGAGACTTCCTATGTGGTACAAGGTGAAGGCTATAATGAAATAACTTTCACATTCATGACGTTGACATCGATACATACATTGTTCGTAATAAACTACAATCCTTAAAAATGAAATAATCCAGTGTGTTTCATGATTTTTGTTAATTATCTTACTGTACTTGCCTGTAATTTTTGTTCATGAGTCATGCATATTAATTTAACCGAAGTTGATATTATACAAGTGTAGAAGGCAAAAACACTCTGAAAAAGAAAATATGTGTTTGTTATAATTTTCTGTAAAAAAATAAGATATTATGACTTACTTTTCTTGTTTCATTTCTGTAGTACATGTAGGTTTCTAAATTAGGTCATGTTAGTTTTTAAGATTCGGGTTCCAGTAGCTTATTCTTACTTTGCTTGATCATGCGAGGGATTATAGTATCTAAGACATAGGGAGGGGATGAGCAAACTTAAAGAATCTTAAATATCTTACTTGATTCTCACCCTATTCTTCCTTACCACGCTCTCTCTGTTCCCTTCTCTACCGTCTCCACTTGTACAACTTCAACTTCCAACCCATTATAGTCCAGGCTAGGCTCCATAGAAAGTGCACCTAACCTTGTTTTTTGATATATACAATGTTTTTTGATGGTTTCTTGTCAATTCGAGGGTGCTGATTCCAAATCCGATTGATGCCACTCGCGTAACCTTGAGCATTTTCGGCAAAACGCAAAAATCCAAAATGGCCGCCAGATATGCTAATTTGGCCATGATAATCCCAGTAATGTCAATTTTATGACAAATTATTCCATCAAAGTTTTTTACATTTTTGTTCCTTGAGTAATTCTACTTGCACATGCAAGAAATTTTTCAATTGAAGAGGTATATTTAGTATTTTAAGTTTATTTTCAATTCAAAATGGCCGCCACTCCTATACTCATGTACTATATGAATGGCAAAAAATATGCATAGAAATAGAAGACGAATTTTCAGTCACATACCTACGCTTTTATCAAGTTTTGAATGTGCAATGCAAATCTGATGAGTGCCACTAGCAAAGCGAGCAAACAAACAAGCAAACAAACAGAAAGTTTGTTGTTTTTAGGCTTATTATATTCTTCTTAATACAAAACTTCAAAATGGATGCCACTCATATACCCCTGCACAATATGAACGGCAGAGCGTGTGAAATAAACAAATTTTCTTTTTTTTCTGTCACTCAGGTACACTGTTTACCAATTTGTGTGCTGATTGTAAATCAAAAGGTTGTTACTAACAAAGGCTGCTTTATTTTTTGATGCAAACATCCAAATTTGCTACCTCAATCTGAATTTTTCCCTAGGTATTTGGAAAAATCCACCAAAACTTGAATTGAAGCCAACATCAAAATCGTTTATCAGGAATTATTAGATATGAACATTTGATACTTACTTGCCTTGAGATGTTCAACATCAAAATATTCATTCTGATTTACTGAATTAAAAGGCTGAATCCTAGATGATGACACAAATGAAATTTCAAATTAACTGTCCTGTTCTACATTACCTAAAAGCGATATTATACAAACTTTTCAGTCCCCTCATCCGAGAAAGAACATGAGGCAGGCGAAAGTGGAAAAAGGGACCATCTCACTTCCTGTTGTCAAATCTCTGAAATGAAAACAATGCCCCAAAGTTTTTAATGTTAACCCAGATGAATTATATATGGTAGAAGAATTTTACCACCGTTTTTTTCGGAGTGAATTTGTTTGAGTATAGGCCTATGAGGTCGAGGGAGACTCTGAGATCTGTACAGTGCTGCCTCATTCTGAAAGCAGTGTTATAACAACTTCACACTGCTTGTCTTTAATCTTCAGCATTTGCAGATTCAAGATTACTCTCGGTAACCAGACCAGCTGTGTTAGGACTCTGAATGATGGCCTCCTTAATGGTGGCTGTAAACTAACTCCACTAGAGGTCTTTTAAACATATTATGTGGAGACATTACATTCACTTCACGTAGGAAGTTTGCAGATGATCTTGCCTTTACGTCTCATAGAATGTCCTTGGATGACATGAGCCGAGTACTGACCCATCTCAAAGACAATAGTGGAGTACTTCATCTTCTGGAGACTTTGCCCCAACCTTTATTAGATTATCATCAGACCCATGCCTTCCATCTTAGTAACCATCTTGGCAACGCTATGTTCAAGGTAGCCCTTTGTGGCAAGCCTTCCAAGCATAGGCTAAGGAAGTCCACCCTCCTTCACTGGCACTCGATCACTCTCCCTCACACTGGAAGGAAAGGGTGGAAAGTGTCACCAGTGCCGTCAACGCATACCCTGACCTTCCAAACACGATAGCAGGGGGGGGGGGGGGCATTTCATGAAGCGTTTTGTCTGACAAATTAGCTTATAAAAGTTTGTCAAAAAGAAAAGATCTGACAAAACACTTCATGAAATGCCCCCTTGAACAACCTGCCATCAATGCGCCTGAAATCCCACAAGCCTAGATTTCCCTACAACTGTAACTTGAAAGCTTTGACCCCAAAACAGGTTGGTGCAGATGCTGGTCTGATGTCATCTCTGATACCACCCAAGTTACCTACAACACTGTCTCTGGCCTGGCAACAAAGCCACAAGGCTTCAACGGGTGGTGATCAAGCAAGTCTTCATGTCTTCATCCTGTTTCTATGGCAAATAGTCGCCTTCTGACCCCTGAGGAAGTGCTGAACATCACCAGATGTGGTTGCAATTAAAACAATTGCAGGACTAATATGCATCTTTAGCCTGAGAATTCTGCAAATTTGGGGCTGATGTCGCCTGCTGCTAAACATACAATTAAAGGGTTCTTTAAAGACGATAAAAATGACAGTTTTAGTTTTAAGACAAGACTGAATGAGATCATGATGTCAAAGTGTATATCAACACCTTGGAACTGTGAGAGAACTGAAAGAGGTACCTCACATTGCTCCTTGGTTGATGTTTAATCAACAGTTTGTACGGTATTGCATTAGGACAGTTTCGTTTATGCCTTCAACAGTTTTTGTTGTTTTAATTCAAGAAGAAAATCAGGTTTGCTCGATAATATCAAGGCGGCACTTCTAAATTTAATCATATCAAAGTGATGGAGGTTATGATCCATTTCGAACTCGCCTCAGGACTGCTCCCCCCCCCCCCCCTCAACTCCTTGCTGGAAAAAAATCTGCAATGTAAAGGGTTTTAAGTTGTGTCATTAATGTCCGATGTGTTTTTGTCTGCAACCATGTATCTCTGCACTTACTGTATAGGATTTTTCTGTACTTTGTTAATATGGTTTTAGGGGAATGCATAATACAAGCTTTGCTTTCTAGCTTCCCCTCCATTTTCAACATTATTTGATAAATACCATGTATCTAGGCTCCTTAATATTTTTTACATTTTTATATTCAACCGGCATGTAGAATATGATGGTATATTGATTCCTTGCGAAACGCTTAGTGAACTTATATTGTTGAGACTTTTGTTGAGACAAAATGAAATATATAAGAAATTGTGTTCAACATCGTAAGGTTTATGAATATCAAATGCTCATATATGTAGGCCCCCTATATATTGTAAGTGACACCCAACACATTGCACATGCAACACTTTATGATAGCGTAGGTATTGGACTGGAAATACAGTAAATTTGTTCTATATTTCCATGCATATGTTTTTGCTATTCATATAGTACATAAGCATAAGAATGGCGGCCATTTTGAATTAAAAAAATGAGCTTTAAATGCTAAATGAACCTATATGAAATGAAAATTCGCTTGCAAATGCAGATGGAGGAACTCTAGGAACAGAAATGTACAAAGTTTGGTGGAATCGTTGGTCATATAATGCACATTATTGTGTTTATCACGGCCAAATTAGCATATCTGGCGGACATTTTGGATTTTGGCATTTTGCCGAAAATGCTCAAGGTTACGCGAGTGGCATCAATCGGATTTGGAATCAGCACCCTCGAATTGACAAGAAACCATCAAAAAACATTGTATATATCCAAAAACAAGGTTGGGTGCCTCCTAGCCTGGACTATTACTATCCTCCGCTCTTCACTTTTGCCCTCCTTACTATTCCCATGTGTCGCTTGCCTCTTCAATACTCCTCTTTCTTGTCTCTTCTGCCAAGCAACGATGTGGTTACGTACACATGTTGTCACCGCAAACCTTTCTCCCTCAAACATGAAGAAGTTCCATTGCAAAATATCATTACGCAAAACTTTACTTTTCACTGTAATACACAGAGCCGACGCAAACAGGGGGTGAGGGTTTTTTTTTGGGGGGGGGGGGCATAATACATAGGAATATATAGGGTATTACCACTAGGATCCTTACACTTTTTTATATTTAAGAGGCACAAGAAGAGTGGGATAGGCCCCCCTCTCCTTTTTTTTTCTTGTCAGCTGATTCAGCCTATTAACCCCGGAAGTAGCATCAGAAAATAATAGTTAAGCCCTTTTCCCCCTTTGCTTGTCAGTAAAACCCAGAAGTCGCACCAGAAATATAAACTGGGCCGCCTCACTTTTAAAACATAGCGCCAGCCCCGATATGAGTGGTTCCTATAAGGGATGTTTAAGAATAAAGTGCCTTATGAGTGTTTTAACTTCTTAAATTTTCATATCTTTCTATGCTTGAATTTAGGATAAAACCGATTTTGTTAGCTAAGATTTATTTCTGGCTACTTGTAAGCCGATTTTTAATCTAATCTTTATGGTTTGACATCGTGGTTTAAGTCTCAAACAAGTAGCACATGTCTTCTAAAGGTGGCCCAACTCTCCTCAAGACCTGAATCAACTCTCCTTACACTGCAGAGTGTTTACATTTATTTTTCTGCAGAAAGTTTTTTAACTTAGGCAATGACCTAGAACAGTACATGTATAAGAAATTTTCATAGCTACAAGACAGGTTTATAGTTGTACTTCAATTTGGTAACAGACACTTGTTGTGAGCAAGGATTGATTAGGAAACATATCCAAAAATAAAAAAAGTGGCTCAATTCTCCTGCATCTCCTCTACTTGATATCATAAGATTTTCTTTAATGTATAGAATTTTATGATGTTTCAAGACATCGTAGGCAATTATCTCTTCAGATGATACTCTCATAGTAACATGTATAACACCAAGAAAAAGGCAAGTTCCCATGGCAACGATGTAGTCAGTTTACGGATTGATAAGCTTCCTATATACACAGGTTACTCATATACATTCTGAGACATCCCAGGACTATACATTCGTATGTTAAATATCATGTCTGCAACCAGCCAAAGAGCAAGTATCCATGGCAACCATCTACTCATGTCCTTTAAGTAAAATAGTTTCTATGATTTTCTGCCAAACATTCAGGTCACCATGTCCCTCATGCAACAATCACACACACAAACCCGATTCCATATCATTTTGTATTTATATTGTGCATTTTAGGGATTTTAAGCTAATTATTCAGTGTTTACCATAGCAACTGTCTTGCAACAAATGTAAAAAATGTCTTATTCAAGTTGTTGGACCTTTGGACAAATGCTCCAATCCAAACATTGGTATAGTAGCACTTAAAACACATGATTACATACATTTTCCTAGTTTGAGGGCTGTGTGGCGGCCATGTTGGACGCCATTTTGAATAATCAAAATTGCCCAAGGGTGAGAGCTCCACACCCACCTGAATATCATTGAAGAGACCCCAAAGATGAATAATCAACAGAGAAAAAAACTATATCAGAGAAAAAGTACTTCGGCCAAAAAATGGCTTTTGGCTGCCGGACTATAATTAAGTTTGGCTGGGAAGTCTATAGCTTTTCCCAATTTTGAGCGTATTTGAATGATCATGAAGATGAACATTCAAGAAGCTAACTTGCTCACTGCATTTGATTCAATCAGCATGCGATTACACGATTTTCTCATAAACGTGTAAAAAACACGTTCACATTAAAAATGCAAATGGAACGCATTTTTACTGGTATCAATACCGCCATGATGAACGTTAAGGAATTCAAATTCACTAAAAGGCAATTTACAGCATTTGGACAGTGTTTATCGTTAATTCTTTATCATCTTAGGAGTTATATATCTTTGAATGAATAATGCAACCGTTATATACCTTGAAATGGGACCTTTGCCTTATAGGCCTACAGACATTCCCATTCCCGTGACCAACCGTCATCGAAGCATTTATTTCACTTCATACACATGTCATGTACATTCATGTAAACACGACTTCAGCGCGAGGAGAGTAGGCCTACATGAAGTCCCAGATACGGATAGAATTATATAGTGGCCGATGCATTTGACAATCAATAAAACTATATAATAACTGGCAATACTCTTGGGGAAAAAACAGGGTCTACAGCCGGGCCGCTTGAGCAACAAAACCTTCAAAGTTTAAGTTCAAGTTCAAGCTCAAACTTGTTTCGATTTCCCACAGTAAAATACTGATATACAAACGCATACATCTCAGTTTCTTCAGTGAAGGAGATTATTCATGTAAATATTGTATAGAGTTAACAGCAACAATTGAAACCTTCCAGTATTAACGATACATTGCAATGGGTGCCGAGGTAATGAAAGAAAACAATTAATGTGCACTGAGTGAAAAATTTAGGGAATCCCAGTAATTTGGACCAGTGTAAAGTCCTTCGTAAAGTTATTTTTCTTAGGACCGGGCATAATTCTATTTTAAGTTGTAATTAGTTTTACAATGCAATACAACTTTCTACTACAATGTGTTAAACTCATCGATACACGGAAGTACACATAGCGACATGATGCTCACGCTAAAAGATTCCACAGCATAGTGTACTGTGAGGCTCTCGTTCATTATTTACTTACCAAAATATATGACTGCTGTGACGACGAGGAAAGTGATTCCTATAGACCCCATAACTGGGGAGAAGTTCGAGTACGGTGTTTTGAAGATTTATGTCAAGCCTTAGTTGAATCCTTGGTTTTCGAGCAGAAGGTAGGCCATCAATCGGGCCTGTTTCAAACACGTGTATTATAACGGATAGAGAAAGTACAGTGTATTGTGCTGACACCTAATGCGTGCGCATAGGTCATACAATTGTCATAGGACGTTTACTCATGGCCGGGAATTCCCACATATCATATAGTATTATAGAATCCCCAATCAAAGCCACAGCATCGGCTGTTCTCCCCCCCCCCCCCCCCCCTCTCTCTCTCTCTCTCTCTCTCTCTCTCTCTCCATCTGTCTGTCTTTACAGGTATCTTAATGAATTTCATTATTAGATGTGAAAATAAACAAATTCACAAGCCAATTTTTTTTTCTTGTGAATTTGTTTAAAAATCGAAGATTTTTTTTTATATAACTTAAGGCAATTTCTGTACATGTACAGCAACAACTCACCACCGTCCATTTTCGATTCCATGTTTCTAAAAAATCAATCATTTCATGAATATCCCACTCGACGTTCCAATGAATTTCATTTACCTCTTTTACGAATGATTCTTGCTGAGAACACACTTATCTATACTGGCCCAACCTATTTGAATTAATTGAATTAGGATTTTTTTTTTATTACCCCCCTCTATGTATTCATTCAAACTGAGATTATAAAGTCCTTTTTATTGCAATTTTATGATTCCACGGAATTGAACTAGCCTGTTGGCATATTTTGATTTCCTTTCGAGGAACTTGCATTGCAGATGATATTATACAGTCAAGTATTTTCTCTTCCATATTGTCCCAAAACACTTGCAAGGTAGATTCGATTGTATTTATATATTTTTGCATCTATTTCTCTGTATTTCTGTCTTCTTTTCACGCATCCAATTACTCTTTTTTTTTTCTCTATTATTTGCTAACGTTCATAAACGTTCACACAGCCAAATGCATGCTTAAGGTATTTTCAATTTATTCTTTTGTATTTCATTAGGGGGGAAATTAAAATGAAGGTCCCCTCATGTTTGAAATTATTATAGGCGAGCCAAGGGTCTGAATGATTAAAGGAAATATTATGCAGTATAGCATCCGATGGCAGGAAATGCAGTCTATCATCAACATGATCAAGGCGCTAAAGGTTTCACCAATTAATATCGTACCAAAGAAGAGTATTCACAACGTGGGTCATGTAATAAATCTCTTTTTTAAGTTCACGTCAGGAATCATATTTCATACTCACACACACGCTCACATGCATGATACATACGATATAGTAGATTATAATATTCAACAATAACTTTCGAATATACAACTGAATATCTAACAAAGCTTCAGCACTCTAAGAACGTGTACGATCACAAGATTCACACAAACGCAAGGCTTGTCCATATCACACATAAAGTGAACGCAGCAAAAAATGTGATAAAAATACCTTTTTTTTCTTTAACTAATGATTGCATATCATAAACGAGTATCGGAGGTTGAAGACATAGGTTGGAGTAAACATCGCGTTACACGTAACAAAAGCGGGAGATCGAAATCTGTTTCTTGTGTTCGTTTTTTGTTATTAACAAAATTAAAAATGGATAAAGATGGAGAAAAAAGTGCAGATAGAGACACTATACAATCATAAGTATTGATGTACAAACACATAATAATCACAACTGTACAATCGTATAAAATAGACATGATAAATATACACGGGCAAAAATAATCAGCTTAGACGTTATGCTTTCTGACACTCAAAATAATGTATGAAACTCCATTTTATTATTTTCATGACTTTCTCTTCCGTTGAAATCTTGACAAACGTATAAAAATACTACCAAATCTCCGCAAAATATGGAAGCTAAGTTAAACTGAGTGTTTGTTTGGTTATTTTTTCTTTTGAATTAACATCAAATATCTTTTCTCCGTAAGGGTTGAAAGGTATTAATCTCTGTTGATTACTTTCGTTACTGAAGAATTCTGTTGCCTCACCATCGACACGTTTTGGCAAGAATAGGCGGGAATCTAAGTAGCCACTTTTTGAGAACCAGCTAGATCTTCGTCTGATTTCAATATCACTTGTGTTTTCATGTTGTCCAGAACTTATAAGCTGACGGGTGCACTGTAAACTAGAAGCACTCGCAATCGAGCACATGTATCCCCCGAACCCGTCTCCCATACTCCATCTGGATTACTTTTAAAACCAGAATTTTGTATGACACGACAACTGTTGCAGGATGCAATAAAATCCAAATAGCTGTAGGTGTAAAGATTTGACTATGATACATTTACTTACCAAATTTAAAAAAAAAAAAAAAAATCGGTCAAGAAACAAGGCAGAGTCGCACACCAAAACAGCTAGACCCTGTAAAATTTACCTTTTCATGCATAAAGACGGAACAAGCGAGGGCGCCACCATCAAAAACAATAATATGGGCATCTTCATTTCACTATAATGCACCTTTCTGCCAAATTTGAAGAAAATCTCATAAGAAATGTGGCTGACAGACAAGAAATGAGCATTGGCATCCAAAGTTGAAACACTGAGGGCGCCATCACTACAAACTGTTGTGTCCTTCATAACGATACTTCTCCCTAGCAGGTCCGAATAAAATCTGTTGGGTAACAATCAAGTTATTGCATAAATAAGCACTTTTGCAAATTTTGACATGATCAAGATGACCTTTGACCCTGTAAAAGGCGGAACAGCATTATCAATAGGTAGATGTATAGATTTGACTATGATGAATTTACATACCATATTTGAAAAAAAAAAAATGGTCAAGAAACAAGGCCAGCGTCACACACACAAGCAGACCCTTTAAAAGTTGCCTTTTTATCTATAAAGACGGAACAAGCGAGGGCGCCATCACCAAAAACAGTAGGCATCTTCGTCTTACCATAATACACCTTCATGCCAAATCTGAAGATGATAAAAGAAAAACTGCAGCCAGTAGAGCGCTCACAAGCAGACCCTATTGAATTTACCTTTTCATGTATAAAGACGGAACAAGCGAGGGCGCCATCACCAAAACCAATAGGCCTCTTAATCTTGCCATAATACACCTTCATGCCAAATTTGAAGATGATCGAAAAACTGCAGCCAGTACAGCGCTCAAAAGCAGACCCTATTGAATTTACCTTTAAAGACGGAACAAGCGAGGGCGCCATCACCAAAAACAGGCCTCTTCATTTCACCATAATACACCTTCATGCCAAATTTGAAGATGATCGAAGAAAAACTGCAGCCAGTAGAGCGCTCACAAGCAGACCCTATTGGATTTACCTTTTCATGTGTAAAGACGGAACAAGCGAGGCCGCCATCACCAAAAACAATAGGCATCTTTGTCTTGTCATAATACACCTTCATGCCAAATTTGAAGATGATCGAAGAAGAACTGCAGCCAGTAGAGCGCTCACAAGCCGACCCTATTGAAGTTACCTTTTCATGTATAAAGACGGAACAAGCGAGGGTGCCTTCACCAAAAACAATAGGCCTCTTCATCTTACCATAATACACCTTCATGCCAAATTTGAAGATGATCGAATTAGAACTGCAGCCAGTAGAGTGCTCACAAGCAGACCCTATTGGATTTACCTTTTCATGTATAAAGACGGAACAAGCAAGGGCGCCATCACCCAAAACAGTAGGCGTCTTTGTCTAACCATAATACACCTCCATGCCAAATTTGAAGATGATCGGAAAAGAAACGCAGCTGGTAGAGCGCTCACAAGGAAATCTCTGCGGCGGCCGCGGCGGACGCGGCGCGATGAGGCCAAATCCATAGTATCCTCTGAACTCTGTTCGGGGGATACAATTGAAGTGTTTGTTCGTAAAAACCGATAAGTCCATATTTGCCAAATGGAGATATTTGCGATTAAAGGTCAAGAAGAATAGAGAGAATGATAAGAAAACTGTTGCTTCTTTTGACCATAACTTAAAAAAATGTACCTTTATAGGCCTATGTAGTGACCATTGATTATGATTTAAAAGGTATTATTTTGTACTTTATGACAGATACCGTACTTCAAAATCTTCACAAATGGACTTATCGGTTTTTGCGAACACACTCTTCAATTATACTACATTGTATTACACGCTTTTCATCAGGAGGAGAATGTGGTCTTCATGAACTTCGTGGTGACAGAGTGTATAACCTGACTGTATGCGTTGAACCTATTGTATGGTATACATGTACCACAATGAGTATGATGTGTTTTGTTTTTTTGCAGAATTCAGCTAAACTGTTAGCGTTTTGCCTATTTTGTCTAAGAGGTAAAATGCAAGTCAATATTCCTTTTTTTCACGTATACTAGTGCAAATGTTGATTCTTTTGGAAAAGCAGTCTTCACAGTGTTTATCATCCATATTGAGAAAAGACATAACAATAGGATTTATGTTATCCCATAAATGATTTTATCAAAACATTTTCCTTCAAATTATGTACATGTGGGGGGGGGGGGGGGGCAAGCATTATTAAAGTAATTCATTCTCTCTTGAAAATATGTTATCAATGCTGACTTTAAATGCACTGTGCTCATTATAACTTAAAGGGTGTGTACAGCTAGTTGTGGTCGAGGTGAGGATTTGGCTTTTAACGTTTTGTGAGATATTCAGAAACCACTATTATGAGTTGTCAAAGAGCATGCATTTCTGAGGGATATCAAAAGTTTATTTGATGAAAATCGATTTGAAATGGCTGAGATATCCAAAAACGTGGTGAAACAAAGAGATTATAATACAAGGCGTGGCCTGTCTTCTTTTATTATTGACACTTTTTTGATATCTCAGCCATTTTAAAACCAATTTTCATCAAATAAGCGTTGAATCCTTCTTAAAATAACATGCTCTTTCATATTACATAAGATGTTTCTCATTATCTCACTGAGGATGTAAATGTTCAAAACATGAATCCCCACCTCAACCAGTACTGTACAGTCCCTTTAAAATGAAAACTTTGATGGAAACTCGTCGTGATGCGTCCTCGTCAGCTCATTCTTGTGGCGTACAAATGTTTATGTATAAACAATGAGAGGAGTTTTATTCTTATAAAAGCACAACGTGATACATTTACAAACAGACAGAAAGTTAGAACTCCATTGAGCATTGGTATAATTAACTATTCAAATACTAGGTGTTTCAAAAAACATTTCCCACTTTTGATTCTTAATAATTCATAAACTATATATCAGATAACACTGTCATTAATATGAGTAATAGCTGAATAGTGTACAATTTGGTTGAAGGTGGTTTGGATATGAAAACATAAATCAGTTGCATGAAATCCATGATTAATTTCACAGTTAGGTTCCAGATTTTGCTCTATTTTCAACCCTCTGTACAAAATTTCACTTTGCACAGGGGTCAATGGGTGTGTATGGGAGTGTGTGGTTAACACCCTGACAATGGTCCTAAACAATGGTTAGGGTTTGAATGTTTCAGTATTTATTCATGAGAAATTCCACTATCACAACTAGTCTTTATTCAGCCTCTGGTAGTATCTGTGTAAAGTCAAACGCATGCCGATACTGTCGTTGGGTCTCGACAGTGCATGCTCTCCCTACTTCTGAAAAACGAAATTACAATGAATACCTTCTGTTCTATCGTAAACATGGTGACAGGAAGCAAAGAAAATCAATTAGAGTATACACTTGTGTAAATGGAGCCTTAAATAAATCTACTGTGAAACATATCGCCCCAATGATAAATGCTGCTGAACTCTTTACCAAAAATGATTTTTTTTAATCAAAAAGCGAAAAATTTGTCAGACTATTTAATTAGTAGACAGTTGTATTAAAATGAGGAACTTTAGATCATTTATGCTTATTTATATCCCAAATTTAGTGATATGTGAAGCAAAAATTGAAAATGATTGCCAGCTGGAACGGAATGTAGTGTTTGCAAGCACATGGAAACGTGTGCTTCCTTTTTCCATGTGCATGCAGTTTACCCTTTACCGTGCATGAATCCAGACTAGCAGTGCCCCAGGGCAATCCATATGAATTATTGATTAAGCATTCATGTGCCTGGGAGCACGAGACTGACGCCTAGTCAACAGGTGGTTCAGGCATGTCTTTTGTTCAGGGCTATTGTCAGCACACACTCACATACACATCATTGGTTCCTGTGCAAAGTCCATTTTTGTACAGAGGGTTAAAATTTGACCAAAATCTGAAACCTTACTTCAAAATCAATCTTAGATTTAATAAAACTGATTTATGCTTTTACATTCAAATTACCTTCAACCAAATTGTACACTATTCAGCTATTATTTATATCAATGACACTTTTATCGGATGAATAGTTTTTGAGCTATTAATGATCAAAAGTGGGAAATGTTTTTTGAAACACCTAGTATGAGAAAAAAAAGACTGTACAGTTATACAGGGTGGCCCAAAAGGAATGGAACACCTAAGATTTTTAATTTTAGCAATATTATTCCTAATATGTCATTATTTTTATACTATTGGAAAGGCCATTCTTTTTCCAAAAGAATGACACCAAGTTCTTTAATTTTGGTTAATGCACAAAAGAATGACACCAAGTTCTTTAATTTTGGTTAATGCATTATGGTTTTAGGACCATTTTTGTCAACCCTTACAATTTTCAAAATGTGATTATTTTGCACTCTCAGAGATACCGAAATCAGTGAGAATTCGGCTTACATGTGCGGAATGTGGGGCGGACGGTGTTATTGTCGTCAGGTCGTCTCATTCACAATGGTAACGGACAATGACAGCCACATTCCACACATTGTGAACGGTACTGGTTCTATGGCAAGCCGAATTCTCGCTGATTTCGGTGTCTCTGAGAGTGCAAAATGATCACATTTTGAAAATTGCAAGGGTTGACAAAAATGGGCGTAAAATCGTAACGCATTAACTGAAATTAAAGAGCTTGGTGTCATTCTATTGGAAAAAGAATGACCTTTTTAATAGTATGCAAAATAATTACATATTTGCAACGATATTGCTGATATTAAAGTTCTTAGGCGTTCTATTCTTTCTGGGCCACCCTGTATATTAAGCGTTGCATTAGAGTGGCATGACACGCATTGTATATAGGTGCGCACACAAAAAGGCAGTGAGTTAAAAGAAGTTGCAGAATAGAAAAGAAAAAAATGAAGGAACAGTAGCTTCCTTCTGAATACATGTACATCTTTAATCATTTGTACTAGAGGTATGAGAAACGTTTAAGTCGCTTATTACAATCACCAAAAAACAAACCTTGCTAGAAATCTTAAATCATGCCTAACACTCCATGAATGTACAATGTATTTACATGATAGTAATGGGCATTGTACTATCTATAACAATTATGTTATATATGAGACAAACTGTTTTGAGACATACCTTTATTAAAATTGGGATGCGTGCGACTAATCCATCATTATGTCCGAATGCTGACAGAAGCAACATTCCATTATCACGTATTTTTACATGATGTTACGTATGTCCAACAAGTGGACAGAGTTGATTTTTCACAAATCCATTCTCGCATCTAAACATTTATCCGTTGCGGTTTAATGGACAAGATCAGGTTCTCTCAGTCGTTTGAGGTCCTACTGTTTCAGTCTGCTTGTAACTGCGGTTGTACCTATAGGCATGACACTGTCTTTATCCTTGTTGCCTTCTCCATAGCTACTAGGGACAGTCATTGATCCCATGGCCATTGGCACCCAAGTTCTTCTTAGTGCAGTAGTGGCCACGCACGACAGATACAGTAAATCTAAACACCCACCTAAGGTATCATCATGGAATTTAACGAAATGTCATATCTAATTTTAATATAGAGCCAGAGTAATAACATAATTCAAATCTATTTTTTTTTTTTTTTTTGTCGTAATAACATAATTGAAATCTACCCTTTTTTCGTATTCCACTTCACTGGCTGTTAGGGGTGCCAACGTCAGACCTTTGAAAAAAAACAAAAACATTTAATGATGAAATGGTTTTGACAACATCTCATCTTTTATCTGCCATCACCACAGAATGTCACTGAGGTTGGATAATCAGGTGATACGCCATGATGGCGTATCACCTATTGTGATTGTCAAAATCTTTTTTTTTCTTTATATATTCTTATTTCTTTCTTCCGGTTTGTGTTAGTTGCACTTCTATCAGTTTTCATTATTCAATCATCATAAAAATTTCCATGATCATTTACATTCATAAGAAGTTTCTGTTAGAAACTTTTCATAACAATCAGTCATGCATGACGTCACGTAGGCGCCATTTTGTGTTTTTCACATTGAGTCACGCAATTGACCATATCTTCCTAACTAAACGTCATTTTCAAAATTCCTTTCACAAACATAAATTTGAAGTCCATATCTATCACCATGTACATTCCTGTATCCTTGCAAGTCATGACGCGCGCGTACGTGCGCGTCAAAATTTTAAAATGCTCAAAATTCAATTCTGATCGAACGAGAGTACATGTCAGACCATTTTCAGCATTTCAAAAATTTCCGCGCGTGCGCGTTCGTGCGCGCGTTTTATGCGCGCGCAGCACGTAGGGATGGTAAAAATTCTTCTTTGAGTGATTTTGATTCCTGATACATCAAGGATTAATATCCATTGATTTTAGTTATTTTTGACAAATAACAAGGTCGTGCGAGCGCGTCAAAGTTAGAAATCCGCGCGCGCGTCTATGGGCAAATACATGCAAAAATAATGATATTGTTTATTGAGCCCTAGCTCCTCAGAATGCACGGTAACCCCCATGTTTTATTACATGTATAGAAAGGATATGAGTTGTAGATGTGATTTGATGTAGTCATTTGCCCGTCCAAATGTCATGACGTCATCATAACATCATCCAAATTCAAAAAATTGAATCTGAAAAAATTGCAAAACGTTTTTTTTAAACTGTAAATGTTAATATCTCAGTAATTTTTGTTCAATTTTCTTCAAATTTTCAATCTTTATGATATAGCCGAATTATTGCACTACCGATGATATATTCAACACTTTTCATTTTGACAATGGCATCATGGTCAAAACTTTGAAATTTTTTTGTCAAACTTACTCTAGTTTACGTGTTATGTCTATGGGAATTGAAGTTTGTCAAAGTCCGGAATTGACATGGTATGGTTCTCAGAGCTGTAGCTGATTTATCTTTGATCAATTTTCTCTGAAATTTCAATATGTTATAGCTGAGACTATACGCTTTTACGTCGTTGCCATTTATTTTTTGATCAGAAACCGGGATCATGCTGAAATTTTCGATTGAAAATCAAAATTTGGATTGGATTTTGAAGGATTTTGATTTCTATGTACAAAGTCTATGGGGGCCCTTTTAGCTCGATCGGTAAAGCGCGTTTGCCTTGTAACCTACGAGTTACTTGCCCCTGTATAACCCCTAAATGTAATATCAACGCTAAATGTAATATCGACCCTAAACGTAATACGCCTTAACCCTAAATGTAATAACAACCCTAAATGTAATACATTTTAACGCTAAATGTAATAATCGAGTCAACCCTAAATGTAATACATTTTAACCCTAAATGTAATAACCGGAGACAACCCTACATGTAATACGTGTCAACCCTAAATGTAATAACAACCCTAAATGTAATAACAACCCTAAATGTAATACATGTCAACCCAAAATGTAATATCGACCCTAAATGTAATACTTTTTAACCCTAAATGTAATATCGACCGTAAATGTAATACCACTTAACCCTAAATGTAATACATCTTAACCCTAAATGTAATATCGACCCTAAACGTAATACATCTTAACGCTAAATGTATAAAATAGCGGCCCTAAATGTAATACACCTTAACCCTAAATGTAATAACAAGCCTAAATGTAATACATTTCAACCCTAAATGTAATATCGACCCTAAATGTAATACACCTTAACCCTAAATGTAATAACAACCCTAAATGTAATACATTTCAACAATAAATGTAATACATCTTCACGCTAAATGTTATATCGACCCTAATTGTAATACATCTTAACGCTAAATGTAATAACAACCCTAAATGTAATACATTTTAACGCTAAATGTTATAACAATCCTAAATGTAATTCATGTCAACCCTATTAAATGTAACACATTTTAACGCTCAATGTAATTACGACCTTAAATAAAAATACACCTCTTTATAGAGAGTGTAACTAACGCAGAATATCAGGCAACAGGTCAGGGGGTAGGGGATATGACGCAACTTTCTATAGCAGTCAAGAGCAGCAATAGTTGCTTAGATCTGTTTTTGTCGTTTAAGCCCAGCTCACACCTTTGCGGTTTTAGTTGCGTATAGCTGCGTCAGTCGAACGCAGCCTTAAAGCAGCTTAACGCAGCACTCCGCGGCAAAATATTTTGTAGCAGTCACATTGTTGCGTTGTAGCTCGTATATTTTGTACAAAATGGTTGCCTACGGTTGCCTTAGCTTGCTTTTCACCTCGCTCCAGCTCGCTTTTGCTCGTAACAGTACGATTCAGTACGAAGATTGCTCGCCCCGTTGCGCGTGTACCTCGTTCGCCACTCGTTCGTTGCTCGCTGGCATCTCGCACTAGCTCGTAGCATCTCGCACTAGCTCGTAGCAGCTCGCATGAACTCGCTTCTCCTCGTTTCACTGTTCATCCACTCGACTGTTGCTCGTTCTGGCTCGTTCCGTTGCGTATCAGTTTGCCCTGCTGCGTATAAGCTCGTAGAGAGCTTCACTGGTATATAATTTTTGACATTTTACAGTTACGGGGGGGGGGGGGGGCACAAGGACTTTTTGGTTCAAATTCTTCAAAAAGCACTAAATTTGGTACACGTGTTGCCAAAACCATACTATTTCAATTTTTGATGGGCGCCAAGAAGGGCGCCCTGAGGCCATATTGGCCAAATCCAATATGGCCGCCATGTGAAATTCAAAAGTCACTTCCATTGTTTAAAAAGGTAAATATTTCACAATAATTTTCAAAATCTGTATCATAGGTTTTCTGGGTCAATGAAATCGATTCTGAATGTTGTTTTCATGGTCTGAAGTCAACTTTTCCTTATAGGGTCACCCTTAATGTCGCTTTGGGTCAGGATATTATTTTCACTACAGGTTATTTCAAAATGGCTTGCCTACGGTCACTATAACAGGAATGACAACCTTGCTCTTTACCTGCAGTTGTTGAGGACTGAACAGAGCATATTACTGTGTTAAAAAAAATACTTTTCAGCAATATACATTGTGTGGTAATACAATTCTGAGAAAAAAAAAGATTTTCCACAGAACCTACAATAACAGCGGGAAACTCAGTTTGAGGTGTTTTTAAAAACTGATAATTTTGAATCTGATGTTGCTGAAACCACACAATCATTCCAAAAGCTTCATGATTTGATAAGCATATTGTGTTTCTTAGTCAACTAAGTGAATTTTAATTAAATCTGACTAGATTTTGTATGAACAGATGTATACGCAGTCATAGCGAGCTAAAGCGAGCAGCATCGAACAGGATCGAGGAGGAACGAGGTAAGTCGAGGATGAACGAGGGGGAGCGAGCGACGGACGAGCTAGATTCGCAATGAAGCGAGTTACATCCGCAACGGTCCTTGCTAATGCGAGCAGAGTACTAGGAGTAGAGTGAGGTGATGCGAGGTAAAGCGAGGTAACGCCCAACTAAAGCGAGGTAAGTCGAGGTGAAGCGAGCAGGTATCGTAACCATACGCAGTGAAACGCAGTTCAAAGTAAAGCTGCGTTGGCCTGCGTTAAGCAGCTCGTTGTCGCTCGCCCTTGCTCGTCCTTGCTCGCATTAGCTAGTTGTCCCTCGTCTTAACTCGTATGGATTTTGATCTTGCGTTCCGTTGCGGATGTTTGAAAAAAATTTCAAACTAGCGAGCTAGAACGCAAAGCCTCTGCGTTAGTCTGCGTATTAACCTCGTATTAGCTCGTTTCATTGCGTAGTGCTGCGTTGGGCTGCGTTAGACTGCGTTCGGGCAATACGCAGCAGAACGCAAGCTCGAAACGCAAAGGTGTGAGCTAGGCTTTACCCAGGTAAAAATCACACAGTCTTATTAATCCCTTTCATTGCTGCAAAGTTAATCAGGTCCATGTGACATAGTCTTTAAATCTATTACTTTTATATACAATCACACAAAAATTTTGTATTCCAATCTTCATTCAGTGTTCATGATTGTTTACAGTTTTGTTGAAAAAAAATGGGAAAATTCTTTACAAGGAAATTCTGAATATGAATAATATTGCAAGAAAAAAAAACAAACAAAATATATTTTGTGTACCCTCCCCACGACAAATTGCCCCAGTTTTGTGTCACTAACTTGTAGTGATTGCCAGGAGTAGTGAACAATGTCATGAGGCTAATATTTCGGACAGTGATTTGCTGCCATGTCAATGTGTGACAGATATTTCGTCATTGAAACACTATATAGATAATGATGGTTTATAAAAATTTTGCGAAATCTTTCTGAATCTTTCTAATTTCTAATTCTCTTATTCGCGTTTCATAAGTAGGCGTATGTGTTTTTTTTTCTTGCAATATTATTCATATTCAGAATTTCCTTGCAAAGAAGTTTTGCCCACTTTTTTTTCAACAAATCTGAAAACAATCATGAACACTGAATGAACATTGGAATACAAAATGTTTGTGTGATTGTATGAAAACGGTAATACATTATGTCACATGGACGTAATTAACTTCTCAGCAAACAAAGGAATTAATAAGACTGTGTGATTTTTACCTAGGTAAATAACAAAAACTAATCCAAGCAATCATTGCTGCTCTTGACTGCTATACAAAGTTTCGTCATATCCCCTACCCCCTGATCTTTTGCCCGATATTCTGCATTGTTTACACTCTCTATAATGAGGCGTATTAAATTTAGGGTCGTAATTACATTAAGCGTTAAAATGTATTACATTTAATAGGGTTGACATGAATTACATCTAGGATTGTTATTACATTTAGCGTTAAAATGTATTACATTTAGGGTTATTATTACATTTAGCGTTAAGATGTATTACATTTAGGGTCGATATTACATTTAGGGTTGAAATGTATTACATTTAGGGTCGATATTACATTTACGGTTGAAACGTATTACATTTAGGGTTGTTATTACATTTAGGGTTAAGGTGTATTACATTTAGGGTCGATATTACATTTAGGGTTAAGATGTATTACATTTAGGGTCGATATTTCATTTAGGGTTAAAAAGTATTACATTTAGGGTCAATATTACATTTAGGGTTGACATGTATTACATTTAGGGTTGTTATTACATTTAGGGTTGACGCGTATTACATTTAGGATTGTCTCCGGTTATTACATTTAGGGTTAAAATGTATTACATTTAGGGTTGACTCGATTATTACATTTAGCGTTAAAATGTATTACATTTAGGGTTGTTATTACATTTAGGGTTAAGGCGTATTACATTTAGGGTCGATATTACATTTAGCGTTGATATTACATTTAGGGGTGATACAGCCCCTTCCACATTTGAAATCTTTAACTGCGATTTTGAGGGTGAAGATGACGTTTAAAAGGTATCGTGTCATGGATGACTTTTGTTGATACCCATGTACTCTGTCTTAATATGCCGTCATAACCTTCGCAAGACACTTATAGCGCACATGCGCACAAGCGGAATTTCTCTTTGTTTGATATCTCAGTAACCACTGGTCGAAATTCGTCCAAATTTTGTATCCACATAGATCATGACTAGACAATTATTTCTTATAATAAGACCAAGATCACATGACGTCATCTTGACTATGCAAATTAGGGCCAAACTTAAAACTTGTAAGTGTTGATTTGAAGGTGAAGATGACGTTTAAAAGGTATAGTGTCATGGTTGACTTTTGTTCACACCCATGTACTCTGACTAAATAAGCGGTCATAAACCTTGGAAGACACTCACAGTGCACATGCGCACAACATGAATTTTTCTTTGTTTCACGTCTCAGCAATCACTTGTCCAAATCTGTCCAAATTTTGTATGCAGGTAGATTATGACTAGACGATCATTTCTTATAAAAAGACCAAGATCATATGACGTCATCTTGAGTATGCAAATTAGGGCCAAATTTCAAACCCTTAAATGTTCATAAATGTCATTTCTGTCACGTAATTCTGATTTGTAGGTTAGCACTATATTGATCCTGAATGTAGTACCTTTGCTAACACATGCAATATCCCATAGGCAATTTTTGTCTTTTACCAAAAACTAAATTTCATCGCAAAACTCATAGTTTTTCAAATATAATTCGTCGTATTTGTCTGTATGACGCTGATGGCGTATCACCTATCTTGTCCTTGTGACAAGATCAGTTCTAGTTTTCAGTGGTGATTTCTCCATCATGGTCGCGGATACTGGATGCTATTTGACAATGCATATAGAATCCAGAATGTATCACCTGGAGCGAACAAAGGTTTGCGACTGCAGTTATATCATTGCTAAGCGACCCCGCTGAAGACCTTTTTTTTTTTTTTTTTTTTTTTTTGGCTTGTCAGCTGAAGAAACCCGGAAGTGGAAGGAGAAAGATGAGGTGTGATTACCTTTTTTTTTTTTTTTTTGCTTGTTAGCTCATAAAACCCGGAAGTGCCCCCCACACTTTTGAAAACGCTCCGCCAGCCATGATCTCCACACTACCTTCTACCTTCCACATGTACCTTTCTTCTTTTCCTATAACTCCTCTTTAACATACATGTATGATTTTTTTTTCCTTTCATCTACTTCTCACCATAACTTACAGAGGATATGGGGAGATGGGGGCGATTCTGGAATCGAGGAAATGTGTAATTTGGGTTTTTTAATGGCTCACGTGTGTGTGTGTGTGTGCGTGTGTGTGAGAGTGTATGCGGATGTTCATGTGTGTGTGCGTGTGTGTATGTGCGTGTGCATGTATGCGTTCGTGCGGGTGGTTGTGTATATTTTTATTTGAATTACAGATATTTCTTATCTATATCATTCAAGACACCGTCAGTGCAATGCTTTTGTTTGCCTGTTGTGTTTCCTTATTTGTTGTTATGCCAGTGGAAGGCGAATTTCTGTATTTTTAGCAGACAATAAGTTCCCTGTATCCTTGTTTCCTTGTATTCGATGCGGCCCAACTGAAAAGTTGAAGAACTCTTAACAGTAGGAGATACTTAGTTTGAGTCTTGTTGCAGAAGAGATTGTGCCTCTGTAGGTAAGGTACTTTCTTCTCATTGCCAAGTCCGTCGAAGGGAAAACCATCAGTTCGTGGTTACATGCTCACTGGCATCTATAAAGTGCGGGCGCACGTCACGAGTCATACGGCTCACGAGTAATAGCCTACAGATCACAAGTCAGACAGTCCACGAGTCACACAGCAACCGAGTCATCAGCCCACGGGGTTTCAGACAAATAATGCTCATGTGTTCGACACCAGGGGCCCGTTGCATAAAACTTACCATCGAATTTCAATGGTAACTACCGTCAAAATTAGGCGTCACTGCCAATCAGCAACAAGGATTATAAAATTTACCGCTAATTTGAAGACTTACCGCTAGAAAGGAGCGGTAAGTCCAGCGGTAAGGGTTTTATGCAACAGGGCCCAGGCAAAAATGGCCTAAGAGTCCGAGACTGGACAATAAAGGCCCACGAGCCTGACATTACATCACGGGGCTTAATGTACACAGTGTCGGCCTCGCGGATCCTTTTTGTCTAGTGTCGGAGTCTTTGGCCTTGTTTGCCTTGTGTCGGACTCATCGACTTTTTTTTCCTAGTTCTGGACTCGTGGACCTTGTTTGCCCATTGAGGGCCTAGTTAGTCCTTTGCCGAGCATATAGGGTTATTTATTATGACTCATCACCAGCCTTTTTTCCAATGTCGAGCTCTTGGGCCGTACAGCTTGTGAGGTGATCCCGAAGTTCTTCCTTGGTGCAGTAGTAGCCACTATTTATGATGAATCCAAACACGACGTTCATAACCAAGATGTCAGCATGGCAAACATCGAAACGTAATACATGTATCTTATTTCAATAAGGCCACGGTAACGTAACATTGGATAATCAGTGGAAACTTCTCAGTTGCGGTCCTGGATGCTTTTCTATGAGTATAGTATATTCAGTGTAAGAAAATCGTGTGTAACGAATGCAGCAGAAGAGAAGCAAAAACAAAACTTTTTGCAAGCAGCTTTGCAGAATGTATATCTTCTATCAATAGAAAAAGTTCAAAATGTGAGTTTTACATACAAAGTCTTACAACTACGTATAAAGGATATAGTATCAGAATCACCCTTCCCATATACATATGATAAAATTACCCTCTTGTGGAGGTGGCATTGCGTCACGTGTGGGTGTGTCAAAGCAAGGTAAGTGAATATCAATCCGCTTTTATACCAACACTTTTGTCAGAGAATTAATTACTCTTATGATTATGAGAACTGAATCCAATGCATTCAAACAAATCGAATCGATGAGAAAAACTACTTTATGTAACTGGACACAGAACAAGCACTTGGAACTGTACTCAGACATTTGCACCACAACCACATCAACGCATTAATGATGACTATTTCATCATCGAACTTTTTTCGTATTATAAAAAAAAACTGAAATAAAATTCAATAACTTCTGGAAACGGTAACAATACAGTACATGAATACTTGCATGTACTCCTTTTGAGCACCATACGCATTATAAGGTTAACCCTAATCAGGCTAGGGGGGGGGCGCCCCCCCCCCCTCGACGTTTCGCGCAATATCTTCGCGGCGCGATAAGCTCCCGCCGCGATGTTTCATGACTTTTTTCTTTCAAGTATCGCGCAACTTTTGAGACCAAAATTGTTGCGCCCGCGCGTACCGTTTTGACGCGACGCCCGTTTGAAAAAAATTCGTCAACCCCAAAATTGCTCTAAAACGTGATTTTGTGTACAAATCCAATGCAAATTGTGTTTTTTCAATTAATTCACATAAAAATTCATATCTTGACTTAGAATGGACGAAATTAATTTATTTTAGCATAATAAAGCTTCGAAAAATGTCTGTGACAAATTTTGGCCAAAAAACAAACAAAAACAAAAGGTCGAAAAACAAAGAAATACATAAGAAATTCAAAAAAAACGATCAAATACATAAGAAATTAATTTCGATACAGATTTTTTTTTATCCTATGTCTCAGGAGAATGATACAAGAAACATTTTTAAAAAGAAATTAGCTTAATTAGAGCATTAACTCTTAACGTGCCATGGTCGCCGATCGGCGACCATAGTCCTGACGTGCCATGGTCGCCGATCGGCGACTAAGAAGAGCAAGAAAACTCCTGCTCATTAAAATGTTTGTGGTATCATAATTACTTGCACTATGAAACTGCCATTGATATATAATGACAGCAGATAAGTGTATCTATCGTTTGAACTAAATATTTGTGTATGCTTACATAGGATTTTTTAGAGTAAATTCATGATTTTTCGACAAGGTATGTTTTCTTCGCGCCGGGAAAATTCGGCGTGAGCGCACCCTCTGTGAGCTGTGTATAAATCAAAAGTCTCATTGGTAAACCACGCGTGTGTACGCTATTGAGTCTGCGTGTCTTTTCTATGAGGTTCCAGTCGTCTTGTTCCGCTTGGATGCTGTCCTGCGGGACGGCTGAAAGCATGCTTTCATTTTGTCCCTCAGAGAAGGTCAGCTTTTATTTTGACGGTCAAGCCTTTCATCCTTTTGTCTGTTTGATGTACTGTAATCGTCCCGACGCTTACATACAATCAGATACAAAAGAAGAAAACGCCTTTGTCCTTGTGTATGCACGCGTACCAGCAAGCGAAAACTTGACTCGTGAACTAAGCCGCACGGCACATCCATATAATTTGCGTTGACGTGATCGTCATTGTTTTTAGCCTGTCATTGCCGGTCTCCTTGTCCAAATGAAAGTGAATACCAGGAGAAATTTAGGTTGGCGTACTTTAGGACTAAAGACAGAATGGTAGAAAAAGAGGGGGAGGTGAAAAGGGTATAAAAATACCCAGGTATAGTCCCCTTTTGTGTATGAATGTGTCATTACATAATATCATTAGCGCTAGAAAGAGTTCGATATACACACCTTGAGAAAGGGAAGTACTGAATACATAATGCAGCTGATATGGTATTGCCCGACATCATAGTAATTTCGTACGCATATTTCTGCGTACTTACGATCTTCAATACTCGCGGGACCTCGTAGACTGGCCTCACAAATCGTTTATAAGGACCGAAACCGCAAAAATAGAATGCAACACAAAAATGCATAAACGTTAAGAAATTCACATTTTACCTCAGATTTAGAAGAAGATGTCGATTTATCGCAAGATTTTATCATGGGAACTATTCAAAATGTTCGTATTAGACATTTTGCGGTGAGAAAAAAAATGAGCCTCATTAGCCGATTCTTTTTCTCTTTGTCCTCCCCTCGGTAAGAATACTAGTAGGTACATGTAGTGAACCTTGGGTAAGAATTGTGGTTCTGGTGCAAGAACAAGATGTGAAAGCATTGACTATGCCATTACGAAAATCATGTACCTAATTATAATGCGATTTTTTTTTGCGGTTGTAAAAGACAACTTTTGATTTTTTTTTTTAAATTTTTGGAGAAAAAGATATACTTGAAGCCTATTCTCCAAAAACCTGAGTGAATAATTTGCGTACTTTTGCTGAATTCGTATTTTCAGGACTTTGTGAATAACCGGTGTTATTTTTTGCCGACATTTCATCCACTTTGTGCTGAATTCAAAGCCACAAAAAAAAAGGCGTTCGGTGATACGATCCGCTCTCCTACTGTATACATAGTAAACGATTCATAGACATTCACAAAGCACACATCGCGATAGCTAATGTCCTATCTTTTTGGCCCTTTGTATGCGTTTATTGTGTACTTTCTTCTGACGATAAGTGTCCCATGTTTTGCAAAATGGTAAAGTGCTCAACAAAACTAGTCAACAAAAGGAATTCCAATGTTGACATTGATCAAATCCAAAAACGTACGTGAAGGACTTTCCAAGATAGCGGAAGTCATTCAAACTGACTAAACTCTCACTAAACTGACTAAACTCTCCTGTGGACTTACGAACCTTATTGCTATCTGCACCGCGTAGTGCGCCGTGTTTTCATTTCTGTTGTTGTTATCGTACGTATCGAGGGCTGCAAATTATTATGACGTTACACTTCTGAAGATCGTTTTATAACGGATTTTTGACTCGGTGAAAAATCCATCGGAAATACAAAATAAAGATATTACTTTTGACATTTCTGGGCAATGAATCGAACCGCGATATGTCTTTATTTCTTCTTATTGTTGTTGTGTATCAATGAGCTCCTCATATACTTGGCGAGCAACTCTCTTGCACTTCCTCTTCTACAAAATTTCGTGAATAAATTTGGCAAATACAACAGATCACAGTACTGTAGGCTGTCTTACTTGACACCTGACGCTGTTTTACGTAATTTGTGCAAAGTGCAACGTGATTTTGACCTTTTTTTTAGCTTAGCTTTTTTGTTCTAATCTAAGATAGAACTAAGTGTACCTGTATAATCAAACCTTTTGTTGTGGAACTTGCCTTGATTCTTGTTTGTGTGTTGTTTGATATGTGTGTGTGTGTGTGTGTGTGTGTTTTTTTTTTTTGGGGGGGGGGTACTATCCATACAAACGATCAAGACGCAGCCTTTTTCAATATTCAATAATTGGTGCAATTTGGTCATACAAGAATGTCGTTAACTCAAATCTTTACTTCACAAAATAAGTGAAGAAGTCGAGGTAAAATTATTATATCTCTCTATGATATATGAATAACTTCAAATTATTGTTGTAACGTTAACCTCAATATCCATCTGTCCCTTCTCTCTCTCTCTCTCTCTCTTTCTGACAGAATCGCTTTGTCTCTCAAACTCTTGTTGTTACTAATACCCTATTGGCGAATTTCATTTCTTCTTTTTTTTTTTCTCTCTCTCTCTCTCTTTTTTTTTTTGGGGGGGGGGAGAGAACTATATACTCTAAAGAGGAATTGCTGTACAAGGCTTCGTGCATTGTTTCTTCGTACCTTGCGTCTCGTATGATTTGATGCGAATATAAAAACTGTTAGCTTACATGTTGACGTTGTTGTACAGTACGTTTGCATGGAGTGCATGATTTGATGAATTCCTTTGTTGTGCATGTTTTCAGCTTCGCTTATTATACTTTTCCAACCTTACATGCAACTAAGTGTGCTAATAATCATACTCTTGCTTTGTTTGTATGTGTGCTTTTGAGTCTTGTTTGTCGGTTGTTTATTTGATTTTGTGTTTTTAGGCGAAGAAGAAACTGACGACCTCGATCTATGTATGTATACAATATATATATATATATATATATATATATATATATATATTTATATATATATATATATATAGAGAGAGAGAGAGAGAGAGTAAGAAATATACGCATATTATATACTTATATACTTATATATATATATATGTATGTATATATACATATATATATATATATATATATATATATATATATATTATATGCACACATGTTTATTATTATTATTATTATTATTATCGTTATACTGTATGTCATAGATAACTATTTTTGGAACGTCGAGTTCCATTTCCATTCGTCACTTTCTCTCTCTCTCTCTCTCTCTCTCTGTCTTTCTGGCAATAGTATTCTCTCTTCAAACTGATCTCACTCCACATATACAACCTGTTACTGAATATACATTGCACCTTCTCTCGTCAATATCTCTAGATACTACTAGTATCCTTCAGTAGTTACATACACTTCAGTTTTGCAATCTCACTATAATTGATCAGCTTTGATCTGACATTACACACTCAGCAACGCTGATTAAATTACAAATAAGAAACAGATGAGTATAGTTTATCTCTTTCACTCGTCACTGTGAATAATGCTTTATTTTCAATTCCTCATTCACACGATGACTAGTGATATCCGGAAAAGAATTCACTGCTCTTACATTGACAACTTACATGCATGTAATATGTGGTGATATGACAATTACTTATTCAAATGCGATCGTGGAACTCGCTGTAAAATCATAACAGCGGCTACTTATTGTTGAAGAGCCAAGGAATAATTACACAATGACATAAATAACCCCACATAATCTAAAGTTTGATAAGATACACCATTGAATTCATAAACACGACAATATACCATCGAGATTCAGAATTGCCACTGACAAGTATACATTGTAAGTGTAATGAGCACTACACAAATCCAAAATTCCATAATTTGTCGGACATATGTATGTATACAAAATAAATTACTAGTACAAGTTGATAATAAACTTGCTAGTGGCACAATCACTGGCATATCACTGGTTACTCATGGGGATCGATTTGACCCATAATATCAACCTTTTCTGATAATACAAGAACTTGTGAGCTACATCTCAATAAATTATCACATTGTCATTGATATTTTGTGTATAACCATATCATCAATATGAACGTTTATCTCTTTGTACAGTATTTGATTTTTTTTAATGCTATTAATTACTATTTCGAAGACTTACGGATAATAAATAACCAATCCTTACAATTACGGGAATATCACCATTATTGTAATGTACATACATTGTGTGTACACTGTAAATAGGCAATGTAATATGAGAGATAACTTGGCAGAGAAATTCATGTCTAAAGATTTCACGTTACCCTGGCTAATGACATAATCATTGGTAATTGGGATCGATTTGACAGACAATAACCACCTGGTTTTGTGTACATGCAAATGAGTACAAGTGAGAGTACACGGAACGTTTCTTTTGGGGTGAAGTTCAGACAGATATCGCGATTATACTTCAATACATCTCAGTCTTGGATCGTAAAACCAATAATGTCCATGTAATTACAATGAATCATGCACCTGGAAATGCTTGCCATCTGTGAGCTGTAATTTGAACATGCATATTCTATAAGCAACGGTAGACAGGCCTATACACGACAAGTTCATGACATTGTTTAGAGTTCATGTCATCAGAAGACTCAGTGTTTGTGACCTATGATCGGAAATCTTTTCTGGTGTGGTAGATCTCGAAACACGGGATGCAACACATAGCAAGTCCACATTGTCGGCAGTATGTCCTCGTCTGTCTTCGCCTTCCCCTCCTGCGGTCCGAACACACGTAGCAGTCAGGACGATGTTGTCGATCTTCGAACTCTGCTGGGAAGTGGCGCTCAGTCAGTCTTGCCTCGTTGTCGGCGATGGGAGGTGACGGTGTCCGACGATAGCGAGATGCTCTGTAGCCGTTCAGCAGACCCTCAATCACCCGACATCTGAAGTCGCGCGTGGACATCTTGTGGCCAGCCATGCGAAATGCGATGTAAGCGTTCACGAGAGCTACTTCCATGGTGAAGTGGTAGGTTACGCGGTATCCCTTGATTTTCTTATGAGGGTAGCGGTAGTAGGACATGCGTTGATCCATTTTGTCCACGCCGTTCATGAACCTGTTGTACACGTCAACAGTTGCTGGCTTCTGAATCGTACGGCGACCTCCTTCGGCGTTCTTACTCCGTATCTGCTTCTGTTTGAGATCGTTGCTGCTGACGGTCGACAGCACGTTCACGAGTTTCACGTCATGCCAAGTCACTGCTGACATCTCCCTCCCTTTGGCGAAAAACACGGGATCGTCACCTTTCGCAAGGTGCAGACCACCACGTCGGATCTCTTCTGGAAGTCCTCGTCGGTTGCTCCTCACCGTTCCACAGGCTCCAAGTCCGTTCCGTGACAGATCCTCGTAGAGCTTTACGGAACTTTAATAGTTGTCCATCACGATCACGCGATCCGTGTTGTAGAATGGCTCCGTCAGCTGTTTCACCAGGGCTTCAGTGGCGCTGTCCCCATTGTCTTGTCCCTCGGCTCCGACATACTGCCGCCACCGCAGACAAAATCCCGTTTGGGCGTCACAGAGCATCCAGAATTTTATCCCCCATTTCCGTGGTTTGTTTGGGATGTACTGTCTGTAGGAGATTCTTCCTTTGAACGGCGCCAAGCTCTCGTCGATTGACAGGTATCCCCCGGGAAGGAAATGCTCAAGGTACGTCGGCTGGGACATATCGATGAGAGGGCGCGTCTTGTGAAGGGGGTCGAAACCGGGCTGTCCACGGGGCACGAGCTTCTCGTTGTCATTGAAATGTAGGAAGGTGTTCAATAGCTGAAATCGATTCCTGGAAATGACGTCGGCAAACCCAGGAGTCACTAAGATGTCGGAGTTCGTTTCCCAGTACTGAGGCACAGATGGCTTTGACACCAGTCCCATCGCTATTTGAAGTGCGGTGAAAGCGCGTATCTCCTCCTCATCGGTGTCCAGCCATACGCCGAATCGAGAAGCCTCTGGGAGGGGCGCTGGGCAATCGAAGAATTGTTGCGCATACTTGTTCGTTTCATCTGCTATGTGGGCAAAGATGGAAGTCGGATAGAACTTCGTAAAAAAGTCCACTGGCTCCAATCCTTCAGCGTCGAAAAGTAGTCTGGGTTGGTCGTCATACACTCGTCGACTTGACTTGAATCGCTCGTCAGGCTCAAGTCTCCGCCAATCGTGATCGGAGAGTGGTTCAGCATGAGTTGTTGGATGAGGCGCAGGTAGATCATTGAGGTGGTCATCGTCACCTCCATCAGCTTCGTCGCCTGACGAGTCTTCAAACAGTGATTCACCGTGCTCTTCAAACTCCGGGAGAAGACGTGAGGAATCACGTTCTTCTGTGCTTTCACTGCTACGAGATGATTGCGTGTCTTCTTCCCAGTTGTTATCTACAATATCCTCGATTTCGAAGTCAGAGTCCAACATGAAATCACGGACCTCTTCGGCAGTGAACTCACGCCTTCGCCGTTTTCTCGGTGGAGCCATAGAAGCGAGCACACTTTAGCTCATTCAGGAGAGACTGATAGAGTATTTAGAGATTATGAAGCAGTAACGTTGTTGAATCGCAGGAGAGATCGAGATAAATGATGATCACTGGCAATTTCCCCCTTCTTATGTAAGTCAGCGTGATCAGTTCGGGTGATAGAATAGCAGGATTAAAACTATCAACGTTCGATACCTTCGCCAATCACGTATAAGCAAAGGTTATTATAGCTCTAGAATAAAACTATCGTTTGAAAGACCTGAAAAGAAAGAGTACCGCCTATTTCCAAAACCTAGCCCATAATAAAGACGCGGCACGCGTGAATAGATGTTTCATGGCCACCGCCACCTCACCGCGGATACAATAAGAGTGCCTTATTTGCATAGATGAAAGCGCCTACCGAAAGACCGCCTCAAACAAAAGAAGGCCTTGACACCCAACCTTGGTCATGGTCTATTACATTCGAAAAACATGTGTCAGTATTTTGTTGGTCAAACTATGGAAATACATGAAAATATCCTGTCGAAACAAGAATATCGGTCTGTAAACACTCGTAAAATAATTGGGAATGAGTGTTTTGAACTGGCAGTACTTCAATTGCGAATGTCAACCTTACCTTTTCCCTGTTATATTGTACCTTTTCTGCCAGCAGATTCAAACGCGTTAATAATTGTGACAGACTATAATTATCATGCAGTTGATTTTAGTCAGTAAATCTAAGTTTCATCAAATATGTCAACGAACTAAACATTGTAATAAAATGAAGTACATTCATTTCAATAAACCATTACCATGTCGATTTAAAAGACACATGTACATATATATATATATATATATATATATATATATATATATACACTCATATATACAGAGTGGGAAAAGATAAAGGCATTCATGGACGTACAGATAACTCAACGTACATGTTTCACGTATATACAGTATATACACATTCGTTGAACTACGTTCGTGAATGCCCTTATCTTCTCACCCTGGATGAATAATGAAGTAGCTACTGTACACTTGTTCTGTACAAGGCGCCTTCTCTTTCTCGCTCTGTCTCTCTCATTTCATATATATATATATATATATATATATATATATATATATATATATAAAGATAAGTAACAAAAATACAATGAATAGTACAATAAAATAAAATGAATTTTGTTATTGTTCTCTCAGTATCAACACTTGAGAAAGGGCGGCGAGACGCTCGAAAATTTTGTGTGAAGAAATAAACCGTTGGTGAATACAGCATGAACTTTGTTACAGCTTTGTTACTTATCTTTTTATCTTGCCAACACGTGGGCTACCTTATCAACATATATATATATATATATATATATATATATATATATATATTCATATTTTAATACACATATGTGTATCTTTATAATATATATAATTTTGCCTTATTCTGTTCAAATGTATGCAAATTGGTTGCTTTTTTGCGCGCTTTTGTGTTTACGTCCCAAGCCCTTGAAAAAGACTGGTAACTCCGTCGAAAGCTTGGGAGAGTAAAAGGCTATTAGTGAACATTACTGCAACGTCTGCGAGCAGTCTTTCCCCTCACACCTACACATAAATATAATTCAGCACCCACAACGTAGGAGGCCAAGCCCGCTTCACCTTATATGTTGTATATATATATGATTATATATAATGAAACGTTCAGTCCGCGTGTTGGTACCAGTAGGTATAGAAAAGATGAAAAAGTAGAGTGGTAATGCATTTTGACAGTCTTCATCTTCATCATCATTTTTTCTGTCTACATGTATATAGATATATATATATATATATATATATATATATATATATATATATACCAAAATATATGTATCTTACATACAATTATAAATTCAGCAATGTTATAACAACTGCACTTGATAACCTAGGACGGCGCTTCTTCTCTGTCATAATAGTATAGGACAAAATATGTACCATGTAAAGCAGAACATAAAAATGCTTCTCCTTCATGCTTCAGTCAGATTTTTTTTTATCCCGTTTTGCAAAGCTTCTTCAGCATACATAATACCGTGTTGTTGTAGCCTATAAGAAAAGCAATCAGCTTCTGTGAGAAAAAGGAAAGAAAGAACACAGACAAGTTTCAAACGTAAAACTTGCCATTCATCTCTCTCATCTTGACCACACAGTGGTATAAACACGAACTAAAGATTTGCCACGCAAACGCTAAGAGGACGCTAATCAGGCAGATCATTATGTTCTGAACATGCGCGACACAGCCAACAGCCATAATCATTGTCCAACACGGGAGGCTGCGCCGTCTTGATGTTAGCGTCGCCGATCTGAAGAACTCGCTGTTACCACAGATCAGAATTGAAGATCGCGGGTAGTAGAATACCCATTTCCATGAATTTTGGATACTAGAGGTATTCACATGTGCATAAAAAAATCACACTATCGATCGAGATAAATGATGATCACTGGCAATTTCCCCCTTCTTATGTAAGTCAATGTGATCAGTTCGGGTGATAGAATAGCAGGATTAAAACTATCAACGTTCGATACCTTCGCCAATCACGTATAAGCAAAGGTTATTATAGCTCTAGAATAAAACTTTCGTTTGAAAGACCTGAAAAGAAAGAGTGTCGCCTATTTCCAAAACCTAGCCCATAATAAAGGCGCGGCACGCGTGAATAGATGTTTCATGGCCACCGCCACCTCACCGCGAATACAATAAGAGTGCCTTATTTGCATAGATGAAAGCGCCTACCGAAAGACCGCCTCAAACAAAAGAAGGCCTTGATATCCAACCTTGGTCATGGTTTGTTACATTCGAAAAAACATGTGTCAGTATTTTGTTGGTCAAACTATGGAAATATATGAACATATCCCGTCGAAACAAGAATATCGGTGTGTAAACACTCGTAAACTAATGGGGAATGAGTGTTTTGAACTGGCAACACCTCAATTGCGAATGTCAACCTTACCTTTTCCCTGTCATAATTATTGTACCTTTTCTGCCAGCAGAATCAAACACGTGAATGATTGTGACAGACTATATTATCGCGCAATTGATTGTGGGCTGTAAATCTAGGTTTCATCAAGTATGTCAACGAACTAAATATTGAAAAGAAATTAAATATTCATTTCAATAAAGCATTGTCATGTCGATTTAAAAGATATACATACATACATAATATGCAGAGTGGGAATAGATAAAGGCATTCATGGACGTATAGATAATTCAACGTACATGTTCCACGTATATACACATTCGTTGAACTACGTTCGTGAATGCCCTTATCTTCTCACCCTGGATGAATAATGAAGTAGCTACTGTACACTTGTTCTGTACAAGGCGCCTTCTCTTTCTCGCTCTGTCTCTCTCATTTCATATATATATATATATATATATATATATATATATATATATATATATATATATACATATATATATATATAATCAGCAACAAATAGTTTCTTCTCGGAGTCCTAAGAAAGTATAGATTCACTACAGTAGGTCAATATAAACTCCGTTGGAGACGTAAAGTGTCAAATGTATTGACTTGACAAAGCCCTATGGGCGAAAATGCGTCAAATTTACGTCTCCAACGGAGTTTATATTGACCTACTGTTGTGAATATATATATATATATGTATATATATATATATATATATATATATATATATACCTTTATATACGATTTTGCCATATTCTGTTCAAATGTATGCAAATTGGTTGCTTTTCTGCTTTTGTGTTTACGTTCCAAGCCCTTGAAAAAGACTGGTAACTCGGTCGAAAGCTTGGGAGAGTAAAAGGCTATTAGTGAACATTACTGCAACATCTGCGAGCAGTCTTTCCCGTCACACCTACACATGAATATAATGCAGCACCCACAACGTAGGAGGCCAAGCCGCTTCACCTTGTATGCTATATATATATAGATTATGATTATGTATTATGAAACTCATAGTCCGCGTGTTGGTACCAGTAAAGAAAAGATAAACAAGTAGAGTGGTACTGCATTTTGACAGTCCAACAGTGCTATTTATTAGCACATTTGGACTTTCAAAATTCATTACCATTCTACTTCTTCATCTTTTCTACCGACATGTATATAGAAGTATATATATATATATATATATATATATATATATATATATATATATATATTGACAGTAATGTTATAACGACTGCGCTTGATAACCTAAGACGGCGCTTCTTCTCTGTCATAATAGTATAGGACAAAATATGTACCATGTAAAGCAGAACATAAAATGCTTCTCCTTCATGCTGCAGTCAGATTTTTTTGTTTATTCCGCTTTGCAAAGCTTCTTCAGGATACATAATACCGTGTTGTTGTAGCCTATAAGAAAAGCAATCAGCTTTTGCGAGAAAAAGGAAAGAAAGAACACAGACAAGTTTCAATCATAAAACTTGCCATTCATCTCTCTCATCTTGACCACACAGTGGTATAAACACGAACTAAAGATTTGCCTCGCAAACGCTAAGAGGACGCTAATCAGGCAGATCATTATGTTCTGAACATGCGCGACACAGCCAACAGCCATGATCATTGTCCAACACGGGAATCTGCGCCGTCTTGATGTTAGCGTCGCCGATCTGAAGAACTCGCTGTTACCACAGATCAGAATTGAAGATCGCGGGTAGTACAATACCCATTTCCGTGAATTTTGGATACTAGAGGTATTCACATGTTCTTAAAAAAAAATCAAACTATCATTTTTTAGCTCTGTATTATTCAATTTTTTAAAACAGATTCAAATTCTGTCCATTCCTGTTGCATTACTCCTGTCTCGATACCGGTGGGACGTGGCTGTCGTGATGGGTCCGTACATCATGTATTTCCATAACCATCCTCCATCATGTCTATAGCAACGTGGATTGACTGTATGCATTGTGCCAACGATTTTCGTGTACATTTTTCAAGAAGTGATTATGTCAGTAATGCATCTAATTGTTATCAAAAAAAGAAAATCAACAAGCTGTATACAGGTACTTGAAATACGTGGGGTACCTTGTATGAAGAATGTGGTAATGACAGGGTGTTGAAGGAAGGCCTCTGATTTCGACGGACTGTGAGAAAAAATTGAAAATGATTATCATTAGCGCAGATAGGGTCTTTACCAAGAAAGAAGAGTCAATCAGAGCAACGTACAGAACAGAAACCAAGAATTCAAGAGACCTCCCCTGATGGTAGCATAAGTTGTGAAGATTTTGCATGTTCAAAGGAAGCTTTTGTTCATGAATAAACGCAGTATAAGCATATACAAACTTCGCCTTTTGTGAGAGTTCTTTCGGTCGACTTTCAAATGCAGTGAGCATCGCGGAGCTGCAAGAAAACGATACATGTTTTATGAAGACTAGAAGAGCCCTATGATAGTTATAGTCGAAGCCTGTGAATGAAACTTATATACTAGCGTGACACCTACGCTTTATTGAACATGGTTTGAGTTTTTAGGTCAGTAAAACACGTTTCCAAATTAATCTTTGACAGGAATTACTTCGACTCCCTTTGCCTATAGCATATTTTGCTTCATTTCTGTGCACAACAAAATATGAGTTTCAGTACCACCTGTGTTCTGCATTCATTCCTTGAAACCCTTCAGTTTGTAGCGAAATGAAGCATCATCCTATATGCATCCTACAGCATACGAGTGATTGCATGGGTGTATACGAAACTACAAACGTGAAAAACAGCTCATTCTGTATTTGGCGTGTACATGCATTCATTTATTATGTATAATTATTATCATCATTGAGTGTATCTAATTGAACTCATGAATCAGACGGCGAAAACTTCCCCCTTCCTTTGCAGCGATAGTGATTACTATTGACATTGAGATTATCGTAACTTCACAGTCAATTATGCCTAATGTGAATAACAAGTCAACGATCAGAAATGAAGAAGTTGAGGGGCAAGATATAAAGAGAGAGTGAGGGAGAGAGAAAGAGAGGGGGAGACAGAGCACATACTTTGATTTATGCAAAGGCACGATCAGTGATCGAAATCATAAAAATTGATAAAGAAAAGTATGAATAATGAAGCTAGCATTCTACGCTACACCGGGACGACTGAACTTCGACAGTATAGAGTGTAAATACTGTTTCTGCTAGAGAAAAAGATGACACTCTGAGTTACAAGACGTGTAGTGAACAGAATTAGCAGCAATAAGAAAAGCGCCTCAGATCTTCCGACAGAAGATAGCTGTATTGACTATACTGCTGAATAACGTAAACTAATCACGAGCGATTAGCGAGTAAGGAGACGTAATTTCAAAAGAGAGATAATGACATCAAAAAAGCCCACATTAGCAGAGTTTCTAAAGGTTGTCTTTATGTTTGTAGTTTCTTTTCGTTGTTTGTTTGTTTGATTGATTGACATCTTGTTTCTTTGCTTGATATTTTGTTGCCCCGGCGGCTCAATCCCACTTACCAGCATTGCCTTCTTCTTTATAGCTGCTACACGGGTACGATGATTTTTGAAGTCCTTTGATTCTCTCTTTCTGTCATTTTGCATCATGGTAATTTTGTTGGAAAGATTTTAGTTTTTACTGCACCTCAAATGTTTTCCCTCATGTTTTTTTTTTTTTACCTCAAATAACGTGATCATACTAATCATATAATGTTTAACAATTTTATATATATTTTCTTTTTTTTTCAAAACATAAGGATGCGTGCTTGACTTGATCATATTCTTTGATGTGTGGATGCATGACTTTCGCGACGGATGAGTGCTAGACTTTACATTCTGATTTTGCAGTTTTCTCCGATATTACTAAGGTTGTGAGACGTTAGCGGTTAAAATGTCGGGAAATGAATCTGCCGTCATGCGAAGGTCCAGCATCAAAACACTTTTCCGAAGTGAAGTACAATTTCTGGGATACCTCTAATATCGCTGATATTCTGTTTGTAAGTGTTACCCAACACCCAATGTACCGATCACGTCAAAAAGCAAAGTAATAGATTTTTTCACATGGTCATAATATTGGTGCGATACGAAAATGAAACTCACTAAGCTCCAAAATAATTTCAGTAAACAATGATATTGTTACCGATCAAAATCTTTTGAAATATTCAGAAATACGCAAACCAAAAATCACTCTCTCCCTTTCTTTACGCCTCCCCCCACCCCCCCCCCCCCCCCCCCCCGAATCACCGCACTGCAGTGCACGCAAATGAACTATCAGTAACCTTTGTTTATTTCATATGGATGTGTAGTTCTTGGTCTGTGTGCCATTATGTCCTTCATTTTGAAATAGACTAATTAGTTTGAGAATTTCATATTCCTACAAAACGATGTTCGCATACAGTTCGCGGGAATATTAGACCTAGATGAGGGTCTGATTGCTCTTCAAAATCTGGTGAACGTTTCAGAATGAGGATTATGTAGATATGTGTAGTGCTATATTTTCAAATTCCACTTTGTTCCACGTATCTGGTTTCAACCAGCGCTAGGCGCAACAAGCACGTGGCTTCAACTGCAGGTTTCAGCGGCTGTCCTCGTGGTGCTGTGAGTAAATCGCTTGTTGTGAGCCAAACACGCGTCGTTGTTATGAAGTTACTAAGGTTACACTTTAGTCATGCCGCGATCGCTTTGGTGGTGGGTAGCTACGCAAAACAAGGAACTGACCATTGATCGATTACTCGTAGACTTTTGATGAAATAATAAGGAAGGCATGCGCCGCATTGTCAATAAGATATTTTTTGGTCCGACAGTGTAGCACATTGTTCAAGGCATCCTCGGATTATCTCCGCCTGTGACTATGGGCTCGCACGCGAACGAGCCCCTCACCGACAAAGGACTGCCGATTTCAATAGGGCACGCTTGCCCCTCACACTAACAAAAGAGGGATTACTGTTGGCACTTCCTGCTCAAATGGATAAAAGAGTGGAAAGACTCTCCTCCAAGACCCGGGACAATTACCTTTACTCTCAAAGAGGAACCGGGACTAAATAACCAAAGTTTGGGAATGAACTACTCGGTCAAAAAAGTAAATTGCATGGGCAAAACAAACTGCGAATATCTTTGAAAGTATACGACTCTAGTTGACAAATGTGGTATCATTCGAAAGAAAAAATGTATATCTAAAACTTTGTCACAGAGTCAAACACACGTTCTATTGAAGAAAATTCACAATTAATTCTTCCTTTTCATGCTACCCAAAATTTCTTAATAATTTTTTTATGATATGATTTCTTTCAGCAATATTTCAAATTAGGATAAATATTACTGCAAACTGACGACATGGCACGAAAGAATTACCATTTCTCCACATTTTTTGTGCAGACAACATTTCAAAACAAGCAGTAATTACAGAGATATGACAGTTTGAAATTACCCTGTCTATCCAGATTCGGAGCTTCCGAGCACTGGCTAAAAATCTCTGGCACGTTAGGGGTTTTGGGCCTGGCACATTAAGAGTTCTTTAATAAGTGATTTAGAGCCCAAAACTGATTTTATACATAAATTACAATAATCAATTAATATAAAATATAAGAAAAATTTTTCGGAAAAAGCAACCATACATTTTGATAGTATACGTCGCGGGCGTCGCGTGTGCCGATTTTCGGCGCGATCACGCGTTCCATAGGCGAGATCTGAAGGGGGGGGGGGGGGGGGCGGAATCCGCCCCCCCCCCCACTTTTGAAAACGCTCCGCCAGCCATGATCTCCACACTACCTTCTACCTTCCACATGTACCTTTCTTCTTTTCCTATAACTCCTCTTTAACATACATGTATGATTTTTTTTCCTTTCATCTACTTCTCACCATAACTTACAGAGGATATGGGGAGATGGGGGCGATTCTGGAATCGAGGAAATGTGTAATTTGGGTTTTTTAATGGCTCACGTGTGTGTGTGTGTGTGCGTGTGTGTGAGAGTGTATGCGGATGTTCATGTGTGTGTGCGTGTGTGTATGTGCGTGTGCATGTATGCGTTCGTGCGGGTGGTTGTGTATATTTTTATTTGAATTACAGATATTTCTTATCTATATCATTCAAGACACCGTCAGTGCAATGCTCTTGTTTGCCTGTTGTGTTTCCTTATTTGTTGTTATGCCAGTGGAAGGCGAATTTCTGTATTTTTAGCAGACAATAAGTTCCCTGTATCCTTGTTTCCTTGTATTCGATGCGGCCCAACTGAAAAGTTGAAGAACTCTTAACAGTAGGAGATACTTAGTTTGAGTCTTGTTGCAGAAGAGATTGTGCCTCTGTAGGTAAGGTACTTTCTTCTCATTGCCAAGTCCGTCGAAGGGAAAACCATCAGTTCGTGGTTACATGCTCACTGGCATCTATAAAGTCCGGGCGCACGTCACGAGTCATACGGCTCACGAGTAATAGCCTACAGATCACAAGTCAGACAGTCCACGAGTCACACAGCAACCGAGTCATCAGCCCACGGGGTTTCAGACAAATAATGCTCATGTGTTCGACACCAGGGGCCCGTTGCATAAAACTTACCATCGAATTTCAATGGTAACTACCGTCAAAATTAGGCGTCACTGCCAATCAGCAACAAGGATTATAAAATTTACCGCTAATTTGAAGACTTACCGCTAGAAAGGAGCGGTAAGTCCAGCGGTAAGGGTTTTATGCAACAGGGCCCAGGCAAAAATGGCCTAAGAGTCCGAGACTGGACAATAAAGGCCCACGAGCCTGACATTACATCACGGGGCTTAATGTACACAGTGTCGGCCTCGCGGATCCTTTTTGTCTAGTGTCGGAGTCTTTGGCCTTGTTTGCCTTGTGTCGGACTCATCGACTTTTTTTTCCTAGTTCTGGACTCGTGGACCTTGTTTGCCCATTGAGGGCCTAGTTAGTCCTTTGCCGAGCATATAGGGTTATTTATTATGACTCATCACCAGCCTTTTTTCCAATGTCGAGCTCTTGGGCCGTACAGCTTGTGAGGTGATCCCGAAGTTCTTCCTTGGTGCAGTAGTAGCCACTATTTATGATGAATCCAAACACGACGTTCATAACCAAGATGTCAGCATGGCAAACATCGAAACGTAATACATGTATCTTATTTCAATAAGGCCACGGTAACGTAACATTGGATAATCAGTGGAAACTTCTCAGTTGCGGTCCTGGATGCTTTTCTATGAGTATAGTATATTCAGTGTAAGAAAATCGTGTGTAACGAATGCAGCAGAAGAGAAGCAAAAACAAAACTTTTTGCAAGCAGCTTTGCAGAATGTATATCTTCTATCAATAGAAAAAGTTTAAAATGTGAGTTTTACATACAAAGTCTTACAACTACGTATAAAGGATATAGTATCAGAATCACCCTTCCCATATACATATGATAAAATTACCCTCTTGTGGAGGTGGCATTGCGTCACGTGTGGGTGTGTCAAAGCAAGGTAAGTGAATATCAATCCGCTTTTATACCAACACTTTTGTCAGAGAATTAATTACTCTTATGATTATGAGAACTGAATCCAATGCATTCAAACAAATCGAATCGATGAGAAAAACTACTTTATGTAACTGGACACAGAACAAGCACTTGGAACTGTACTCAGACATTTGCACCACAACCACATCAACGCATTAATGATGACTATTTCATCATCGAACTTTTTTCGTATTATAAAAAAAAACTGAAATAAAATTCAATAACTTCTGGAAACGGTAACAATACAGTACATGAATACTTGCATGTACTCCTTTTGAGCACCATACGCATTATAAGGTTAACCCTAATCAGGCTAGGGGGGGGGGGCGCCCCCCCCCCTCGACGTTTCGCGCAATATCTTCGCGGCGCGATAAGCTCCCGCCGCGATGTTTCATGACTTTTTTCTTTCAAGTATCGCGCAACTTTTGAGACCAAAATTGTTGCGCCCGCGCGTACCGTTTTGACGCGACGCCCGTTTGAAAAAAATTCGTCAACCCCAAAATTGCTCTAAAACGTGATTTTGTGTACAAATCCAATGCAAATTGTGTTCTTTCAATTAATTCACATAAAAATTCATATCTTGACTTAGAATGGACGAAATTAATTTATTTTAGCATAATAAAGCTTCGAAAAATGTCTGTGACAAATTTTGGCCAAAAAACAAACAAAAACAAAAGGTCGAAAAACAAAGAAATACATAAGAAATTCAAAAAAACGATCAAATACATAAGAAATTAATTTCGATACAGATTTTTTTTATCCTATGTCTCAGGAGAATGATACAAGAAACATTTTAAAAAAGAAATTAGCTTAATTAGAGCATTAATAAGTGATTTAGAGCCCAAAACTGATTTTATACATAAATTACAATAATTAATTAATATAAAATATAAGAAAAATTTTTCGGAAAAAGCAACCATACATTTTGATAGTATACGTCGCGGGCGTCGCGTGTGCCGATTTTCGGCGCGATCACGCGTTCCATAGGCGAGATCTGAAGGGGGGGGGGGGGGGGGCGGAATCCGCAACCCCCCCCCCCCCCCCCCCCCCCCCCCCCAGATATAGCATAGCCAAAAAAGCCCAGCCTGATTAGGGTTAAAACGTGTGAGGTTGAGGGTTGTCACCATAGACCAATTCTAGAGAACATTATTCGTTTCATCATTGATTATTGTGGTGGTGATTCACTCTCTTCACGCAATTCAGAGTTGCACATGTGAAATACTTGCCTGCGTGTTTCTCTTTAGCTATTATAAAAGCTAAATCTTCATAGATTGAGAAAAAGGTGTTTGTTTTTTTTTAGAAAAAGCTCCACTCGAGAGTTTACTCATAGCGTTTTTCACTCCATTTGCACTGGCAGATCCCGACGGAGAGTATGTGTCACTAAGAAAATGATTGTGCAAATGATATGGTATCCCTCAGGTTTTCTCCAATCATTTCTCTTTCCTTCATTTCCCTGTCATTTCTTTCCTTTTCCTTTCTTTCGTCTTCCTTTCTTTTCATTTCCATTCTTTCGTTTTCCTTCTTTTTCATCGATTCGACGCTACGTTCCGCCGTCTTAAGACAGCTCCAGATGAACTTCAGCAGCTCTGTGCTCCTCTCCACATCTTCTTCATGGTTCTCGTGTGTGTAATTTTCCACTACGATCATGTCCTCCTTAGAAGTATCTGGGAATAATTGCAGCGGATCCCGATCTTTACTCTCCATGTCGGTTTTATGCGTGAAAACGTATTTTAGCGTCACACCTTAGATGAGATAATGAGAAACATATAGAGAGAAAGAGAAAATAAAAGGAACGAGATACACAATACAGAATGTCATATAATGATGTCATGGGTCAAAACACTATAGATGGATAGATAATAACTGGATATTAATGAATTTCAATCGTTAATGTGAAACTAATATTGAAAAAAGTGGGAAAAGATCCCGCACTCAAAGTTTTACCATTCTTTCATTTTTTTTTTTTTTTGCGAGATACAGTGGTATCGTCCTGAATGAAACATGCTCATAATAATTTCTGATCACTTCATCTTCTCATAAATTCTCGTAAGTTTTTAAATTACAATTAACAGCAGAATAACTTACTTATCACGATTCCCAAACGGGAATGTGATGTTGAGTGCAAGGGGATGCTAACATCACATCACATTAATTTGAAGTTATGGATGCCACTGGTAAGGTGAAACGTCATGTGAAATCTAAAATGCCATATCTTTAATATCACTATCTGCTTTTATAACAAATTCATTGCTCTCCTTCTCTACGGCTCCTCCATGCAACAACTTGAGTTCAGTTTCACTAAATACATTGTATCTCATTCCTACAGCTCCACCATTGAAAGGAAACAGATGTTCCATCATTTACATTATTCACCCGAGTTTCTCTGAAAAAAACTAGACTTTGGATAAGACGTCATTAAAAAAATGGATTTCGCATTTTCTAAGATACAAATATACAAATTTGCAAAAATTGCACGCTTTTTCATACACACATATATATACACCGATGTAGGGCAATTTGTCAATTAGTTGCAATGAAAAAAAAAATTCGGCGGAAAATTTTCATGTATTTGAATAATTACGCAGTATCCGCTGCATGCTATAAGGATTAAAACCAAGACTTGCTCGGTGGTCTAGTGGAGATAACGCCTGTCCGGTGATCAGGAGGTCGTAGGTTCGGATCCTGCTCGAGTATGTACGCCCAGGATTTTTTTATCATGGCTACTACTAAAACATTGATCAATTTAGTGCTTATTTACGTCGATGTAGGGCAATTTGTCAATCAGTTGCTTTAAATTCGCAATCTTTAATATAGTCACTGCGATGACACATAGTTTGCGGAAACTCGTCCTTGAAAGAGAAGCATGTTAAGTTTGAAAAGTTATCCTTCAACTGATTCATTTTCCTTGTCCAAAGAATTGAGAAACTTAAAAATATTCCTGGAGCAAGTTACTTACCAGATAACTCTTTTATCTCAGTGGAAAATTTACCCAGAAATCTCTTCATGTCGTTGGTTGCGTTTTTGTCTCTGTGAGAATATCAATAAGATGATTATTATAAAAAGACAATTAAGGTAATGAATCAGTAGAATCAAAATAAGATATTCAAAATGCTCAAACAAAGCTGTTCACTAAAAGCCCCAAAATCATCGTTCCATATCGTTGGACGTTCTCAATCCTAACGCAAATTGGAAATGCATTCATGAAAAAAAATGAGTTATTTCAGGACACCAGGGTATTTAAAAATCACATGATGCCATGCTGATGGCAATGATAGATATTACACTGTATCATTGTTGCTTAATTACTGCCATTTAATTAGTGTTTCAGAATTATGCCTCATCAACCAAGAGTAGCCTCTACATAGAGTAAGAGTGCTGTTCTCTCAGAGGGCTCTAAAGATGATCTCTTATTACTCCAATATGTACAACTTTTCCTTTTCACAAGGGGTAAGGTAAGACATTATGTGCATGTGTGAAAGGACAGGACCGAATTTGAACAGGAAAAGTCTAAATTGCAAAAACAAGGTTTGCGGCCGGGGATTGAAGTGAACTTAAATTCAAAAGATGATCCTCTTGAAGTTGAGATCGGACCCACGATCTAATAATTCACTTTTCAATAGAGGTAGTATACAGTGAGATTCTACCGTGCCACCTGCGGCGGAACAAACAACTGCATGATAGAAAATCCATGATAAAAAGGAAGAACAATAGAAATCCTTTCTGGGCACGGATATTATTCATAACCAAGCCGCCAGTCGATGAAACAATCAACTTTAAACTTGATCAACACTGATCAATATCTGCACTAAGATACTGACAGACTGACGGAATGCCTGAATGACCAAACGGGCAAAGAACTGCATAACTATGCGATAGTCATAGAGTACAGGGCTGATGCCAAGTTTGACGCAGTTTCTTGATCCCCCCCCCCCCCCCGCTGATTTTTGAAGATCTCGTGAGAGGAAAGAAATTCATGAGTCCAAGACTAAAATTTTAAATTATGTTATTGCAACATAATTATTCATCCCCCTTCCATACGTCAGATTTCAAAATAGGATAATATAACTTTTACATGTAAAACATTTTTAATTGTTATGTGTGTAATTTGTCTAAGAACATAACGCGTGTGAAATGACAATCTCGGGCAGAATGTAGGTCCTATACCGATGTTGCATGTTCGTTTGTTTTGTTTTGTTTTGTTTTGTTTTCGTTTGTTTTTTCATGAAAGCCAACACGGAAATATCTCTTTGTCAAACAAACTTCGGATTAGACGGGAATAAGGTCTACTTCACTTTAACCCCGACTGTTAGACTCTGTAGAACATGTGCAGAATGTGGTCTCACTTTTTTCAACATTAAGGCCGTGAAACTTCTCTAATGATTCATCTTTCGCTCAACATTCATTAAATTGGAATTGCTGCCTCCTTTCATTAAAACAAAATGTACTCTGAGGTCACTGTGATAATGAAAAACATCTTTCTTATGGTCGGAGCTTGCAATATTCATGTAAATTTGATTTTGTCAAAGTGTCGTCTTACCTTGCGTCAGCCACAAATATAGGACAGTGGATCCTTTCTTTAACGTCAACGTTGTCCCCTGAAAGGGAAGTGGTAAACATACAATCAATTTGATTACAGTCTACATTGTACAGCATATTTCCCCTGTAGACGTTTAGATATTAGGCCTATATTATAGCCATAAGCATTAAATCATGTGAGGGTAGCCAACATTTAGTTATTCCCTTTTGAATTTATTGTTGTGCATTTTTCTTTTTCTTTTGATATTGATTTTATGAATTTTCTATAAGGAGTTCTCTTTCTTATGAAAATATGCAAACAAACAGTGTTATAAAGAGAAACAATTTACCAAATTCTCTTGGTCATTTCCCAGCCTCTCACAAACAAACACAAGCAAAACGAATATGAACTAGGTCTGCTTTTGAGTGTATCTATCTGTTCATTAATTTCTTTCCTGGGAGCTTATATCTTTATTAGTACAGTAATATAACGAATCGATACTGACAAGACCTTCGGGATTTAGGTTTTGTTTGTGTCTTTGTGTGTGTGTGTGTGTGTGTGTGTTAATCTTATTTTGTTTTGTTTTGGTTTTTTTTTTTGTGTGTGTGTGTGTTTTTTTCATTGTCTTTCCGGCACTGGTGGTCGTTCACTCATTTATTACTACTTTTTTTCTCCTTTTTTGTTGTTGCTATGAGTATGATCATATACTTGTAATTACATATACACTAAGACCAAATATCTCGGCTAAAATTTATCAATTAAAGGAAGCCAAAAAGAAAGCCTGTGAGTGGAAAAAATACAATATATACATATAATATATCATTACACCAATAATTTCTGATGATTTTTGTTTTTTTAATGGCAATACACCTGTATCATTTTCATGCAAAATACTAAAAAAAAAAAAAAAAAATCAGCAATATTTGAAGACAAGGAAGCTAGATGCATTTAAGGCATAGGAAATGTCTTTGAAATCATCTGTTCCGTACATTGCATGAAAACAAATAGGCCTTTAGTGAGCATTTTCTGTAGCATACTAAAATTTATGTTTCACTGTACTCGTGCGTACCATTGATTGTCACATGAACCTTCTTCTTTGACTTACATACATGCACCTTTTCTTTTTTTTTCCCTTCAAAATTTAAAACTGTATTTACGTATTTTTCTATCTTATTTTGCGTCAGGAAAATGGTACGGTCAAGTGAATTTTCATTAAAGTTGCAGGAAGAAAATTAAAATCTTACGCATTTGGTCCATGTACTCAGTGGTATGATCCAAGTAATCCTGCAGGCCTCTGTTGTCGAACAGCGTGATATTGCTCGTCAGGTGGTACAATGTTTTTCCTTTTGTACAACGGCCACCCTCCATATGATTGTCGGCTTCGTCAGCATGTTTGACGTACGTACCTGCATTATGGTAATTGCGACCAGCAAATTCAAACATTACATGCATATGCGTATGCATGAAAACATGCACACCATGTGATAAGTTCAATACTGTGCATGGGAAACTCATTACATGTAGTTTGCTGAAGAGTTCACGTTTATGGAAACATGCCAGGTAAAATTACATATCGTATTCGGGTCACGTTAATCATGTTATGATGAAAATGTGGCCTTTGTCCTAAAAAAAACCAAACAAACAACAAAAAAAAAAAAACCAGGCAGAAGGATTACAGGACTGCAAATGGTAACCTTAATTGATACGGTCACCAGACATGCCCTGTGTATTGCTAGCTTCACCAGAGACACTTCTATATTCACCTGCTTCATGACTGGATTTTATTTCGACTTTGTTAACCAGACAAAAATTATTAACATCAAAAATCAATAAATATATTATATAAATGATATGCTTCGTATAGCTAATCACCTAATAACATGAATCAGAGAGGTGGCGGAACAATAAAATACAGTATATTATTATTTCACTGAAAAAAAAGAATAAAAAAGGCAGCCTGTGTATGTGATTCAGCAAAGAAAAGTAACAGCACGCCTGCATAATTTGAGCAATTTCCAGCAGGGAAAGTCCACGCTCTGTTAAAGAATAGGTAAACAGAATAGTAAGAGTTTCATCATTTCATAATTGCATACTATAAGAATTAAAGCCAACACTTGCTGTCGGGCGAAAGCTCGGTGGTCTAGTGGAGATGACGCCTGTCCGATGATCAGGAGGTCGTAGGTTCGAATCCTACTCGAGTATGCACGCCCATGACTTTTCATCATGGCTACTACTAAAACACTGATCAATTCAGTGCTTATTTACGTCGATGTAGGGCAATTTGTCAATCAGTTGCAATGAGTTTCATCATGTGGACAAAAACAAATTCTTAGGATTTTAAGATTGTCATGTTTTCACGCATACAAGCGCAAGCATCGTGATTATGTTTTTCTTTTTGTTTGTTTGTTTGTTTTTTGGTCCTTCGGAATTGTTAATTACATCCGGAAAGCACTATACATTTATGAAACCAACAAAGTGCAGGATCAACCAAACATACATGGTATAAAATCTCATACAAAAACTTCTCAAAGTAGATGAAAAGCGTGTCATCGAAAGATAAATATATTCTTTTTTTTTCTGTTGTTATATTGGTGTCATCATGATTTATGATGATACACTATCGATATGATGCACGTATTGTCCGAATAAAGGCTCCACAATGTCTCCACTGATAGCGGACTAATACAGATCTGGGTTGATGACAAATGGAAGATTAAACGAGAACTTACCGTTTGAAGTTTAATAGTAATTTTATGAGTAATTGGAGGGTGAGATTACGTCATATATGAGATCCCGCTAGTGCGCGCGCCACTCAATATTAGAAGCAAGAATGTGACCACTGATGTAGGAAGATAACGAGAGATTAAGTTACCGTTTGAAATTTGGGGGAGGGTGAGGTGGGACGTAATCTCACCCTCCAATTACTCATAAAATTACTATTAAACTTCAAACGGTAAGTTCTCGTTTAATCTTCCATTTTATATCGTAATTTCGTGAGAGATTACGTCATATATGAGATTTCAAAGCCAGTGGTTACATTCTCGAGGCAACCCCCCCAAAAAGGGGTAGGAAGCATACCTTACAAGAGGTTCCATTGCAAATCTCATTCAGGTTGATCAAAGCTGCAGAGATATTGTGTCTCCAAGAGTTCACAAGTTCAGGCAGTTCAAGACATGTCTGCCCAAATCTTAGGGCTTCACAGTCTATTTTTTGATAATTGTTTCAACAAAGGTTTTCTCAGCAGGACAGGGCTTGTTGTAGTACTTGCGAAAGGTTCTTTCGTTGGCCCAACCGGCTTGCGCAAGTATCTTAGATACTGGGAAATTTCCCTTATTGGCTGCGGAGGCAGATGTTGCCCGAGTAGAGTGCGCCTTGTAGATCCCTGTATCAATACCCGCAGCCTCCAAAACCTCCTTAATCCAGCGAGCGATTGTTTGAGATGATACCCTGTGATACGGTTTCTTGTAGCTAACAAAAAGGTACCGTTCACTAGCTCTGATTCTGCGGGTCCTGCTGATGTATTCCTGCAAGTACCTGACTACACAAAGTCTCCTGTCTGGCGGGTATGCCTGGAGCTTGACACTGTGTGAGTAATTTCCAGGCTTGCTCTGTTTTAGGAGATCATGAAGGTGAAAGGTGACTGCATTATCTCTTAACACCATACCATCCAAGCTTAGATAGTGTAATGATTGAATCCTTTGTGCTGAGATTAATGCAATAATCACACACAATTTAAGCGTCAATTTTTTTTCAGGTCCAAAATGTGCGCTGGGGACCAAGAACGAAGAAAATTGAAAACAAGGTTAACGTCCCACATTTCCATGTATCTAGGCTTGGGTGGGCGTAGCTGAAAGACTCCCTTCATAAACCTCTGGATAAAGGGATGGTTTCCAACTGTAAACATAGTATCTCGAAGAATCACAAATGAAGATAGAGCACTCCGTGCTAAGTTTATGACACTGTAACCTGCCCCTTTATCGAAGAAAATGTCACTCAGGAACTCCAGGATAGCTTGAACATCTGAGTACAAGTAGGTGCTGCATTTTTTGTCACAAAATGCTTTCCATTTGTTTATGTACACTGCATACTGTTTTTTAGTCCCTTTTCTCCAAGAGGAGGCCATTACAGCAGTTATCCGTGCATTCAATCCCGCATCTCTGAAGGGCTTGCACAGAACCTGCAAGCAAGAAGATCAATCTGAGTGTTAAAGGACAAGTTCACCTTCATAAACATAAGGATTGAGAGAATGCAACAATATTAGTAGAACACATCAGTGAAAGTTTGAGGAAAATTGGACAATTGATGCAGAAGTTATGAATTTTTAAAATTTTTGTGTTGGAACCGCTGGATGAGGAGACTACTACAGCTTGTGAGTCATATGCGTACAACAGTATAAAGAAAATGTAAAGAAAATTCAACATATTTTCACTTTTTTCGCATAATGAAAGAGCACTTGACTTGACTCTTTCTAAAGGCAGGGGGAATAATATTGCCCATAACATTTGTCGGTAACGAGTCGGGGGAATGTGTACTTTTTTCAAAAGATGAAATTTTGTGAAATTCTCTTTATATTTTCCTTATATTGTTGTACGCATGTGACATCTAAGTTATTCACACACTGCAGTAGTCTTCTCATCCAGCGGTTACTGCACAAAAACTTCAAAAATTCATAACTTTTGAACGGACTGTCCAATTTTCCTCAAACTTTCAATGATGTGTTCTACTAATATTGCTACATTCTCTCAATCCTTATGTTTATGAAGGTGAACTTGTCCTTTAAGTGGGTGAGGAGTGTTAGAAACTGGCAATGTTAGTAAGGATTCACTCCTATGAATAACAAGTGGTTCCTCATTCATCATCCTGTTTAGGAGAGGAAACCATGGCTGGCTTGGCCATTTTGGGACTACTAGTATCCCAGTTGCATTATCAGATTTGATTTTTTGAATGCACTTAGCAACTAAGCAGAAAGGAGGAAATGCGTAAAAGTACCACTTTCTCCAATCGAGAGTAAAGGCATCAACAGCCTTGGCATGAGGGTCGGGCAACCATGTGACATAGTTCTCTACCTGCTTGTTAAGTCTGGAGGCAAATAGGTCTATTTCTGGTGTCCCAAAACGTGAAGTTATTTCTTGGAAAACTGTGCGGTCAAGCATCCATTCTGTGCGGTCATTGAAAATTCTAGACATGCGGTCTGCCTCCACATTCAGCTTTCCTGGCAAGTGTGCTGCAGTGACCCAAATTTTACGAGTTTCGCACCACTGCCAAATCTCTCGGTCTGCCCGATCACAGTCAAGGGATTTAATGCCTCCCATGTTGTTAATGTACGCAACAGCAGTACTGTTATCTAGCCGTAACAAAACATGAATGTTTTGTGAATTAGAACAGAAGGACTTGAGTCCCATGCCAGCAGCCTGGGTCTCCAGATAATTAATCTTATTCTCCCTGGCTTTTTGCAGCTCGTCTTCATTCCATCTACCCCCTGTATGGGTGGTATGATCAGATGCCCCCCAGCCTTTGCCACTGGCATCCGTGCACAATTCGAGCATAGGTTTAGGGTGTCGTAAGGGTGAGAAAGCAGACTGCACATTGTCTGTCCACCATTGCAGCTGTTGTTTTGCTTCCAAAGATAGGCTCATTTTTCTGTCAAAATGCCCCTTATTCATTTTGAGTGCTTTGATTTTGTCCCTTTCTAAAGCCCTGTAATAGAGCTGTCCATACTGGACTGCGGGAAATGATGCTACCATTTTCCCGATAATTCTGGCCACCTGCCTGATACTGGGGTTTGCTATTTGCATAAGTTCAGTGCACAAGGACTGTATTTCCTCTGATTTGTTATCAGGCAGTCGAATTGTCATGGTCTGAGTATTGAGAATGAAACCAAGAAATTGTATTTCTTGAGTGGGGCATAGTACTGATTTTTCTGGGTGTACCAAGAACCCAAGTTGTGCAAGGATGCTAGTGGTTTCAAAAACCGTTTGCAATGTTTGATTCTCACTTTCTCCAATAATGAGTACATCGTCAAGGTATCCAATTACTACATGCCCTTGCTCTCTCAGTAATGTGAATACAGGTTTCAGTAGTTTAGTGAATAACCTTGGCGCCGTGCTCAGGCCATTAGGCAGTACTTTGAATTGCCAAAGTTGATTTTTCCAAGAGAACTTTAAGAACTTCCTGTGTGTTGGGTGCACAGGTACTGTATAGTACGCGTCCCGAAGGTCGACTGAAGCTAAGAAGCTATTTTCTGAAATGAGTTCAATAGCAGTATGGATATTTTCCATCTTAAAATGCTGGTACTGGAGATATTTGTTGAGATCAGACAGGTCTAGGATAACGCGTGTACCCCCGTCTTTTTTAGGCCGTGTAAATATATTAGACACGAATTCTCCAGTTTCCCTCTGGCACGGTTCAATTACTCCCTTGTCATGGAGTTTAGAAATTTCAAGATCAATATCAGCCTCTTCGGCTTTATCACACCGAAAAAGGTAAGGGGGTTTAGTTCTAGATGGTGTACCCATCTCTTTACTGAATTCAAGCCTGTAACCACTTACAGCATTTAGCACATGTGGGTCTGAAGTAATTTTGCGCCACTTTGGGAAGAATTGCTTCAGTCGACCTCCTACCATAGGTTCTACATTATTATGACATAGCTTTGCATAATCACTAGAATCAGATGTCATGTTTACCTCGTCAGTTGAACTGGAGGTTATCGTGCTCTCTTCATCCCTGAGCCCTGCTTGCTGCCGCAGTGCGGTTGGTGCTGGCTGGGATGTGTGAAGGTGTGGGGAGCCGACGGCTTCCCCCTCCCCTTGGGGCGCTGGCCTAAAAAAGCATGGCTGGTAGCTCCAGTCCACGGTCCTTTTGCACCTGTAGGCCTAGTGACATCACTTGTACATGCACGAGAAGTAGTCCAGCCCGCGTCGCGGTACTGTTGGGGCAAATTTGAGCTTCCTGATGTAATCTTGCTCCTGCCCTTGCCATATGCACTCCTGCCATAGTCATATGGGCTGAAACGCTGCTTTTTGTATTGTCTGCTATGCTCACTCCTGAGGACACCCTCAGTTGCTTTTTTGTTCATCTCTTATGTCTTTCATTTGCTTTCCCAGGTCGTCACCAACAAGGCAATCGCCAAATTGTGTCTCGCCCATTCGCGTACAAGAAATTAATATTTTTATAACTCCCAGAAGTTAATTGACCTGCTTATGACCTTTGACCTTGTGGTGACCTTCAATACCCTAAGGGACATTTACCATCCAAGTTTGGTCACAAACGGACAAAGGGATCAAAAGTAATGAGCCATAATCGAAACGCGGCATAAAAACTTAACATTGGGCCCTAAAAATTTGTTGACCCCTTTCTGTGACCTTTGACCTTGTGATGACCTTTAACTCCCCAAGGGACATCTACCGTCCAAGTTTGGTCACAAACGGACATAGGGATCAAAAGTTATGAGCCACAATCAAAACACGCCCTAAAAACATAACATTGGGCCCTAAAGTTTGTTGACCCCTGTCTGTGACCTTTGACCTTGTGACGACCTTCACCTCCCCAAGAGACATGTTCCATTAAAGTTTGGTCACAAACGGACAAAGGGATCAAATGTTATGAGCCATAAACGAAATGCACCCTAAAGACTTAACATTGGGCCCTAAAAGTTCGTTGACCCCTGTCTGTAACCTTTGACCTTGTGGTTACCTTCAACTTCCCAAGAGGCATCTACCATCACCCAAGTTTGATTGCCATTGTAGCAACATGTGCTGACGAGTTATGTGTGATAAGAGAGTCTTGCAAGTAAACTTTAACGTATGACCTCAAATGACCTTTGACCTTATAATGTGACCTCTTACGGCACCATAACATGAAGGTACCCCCAGTGCATCCATCACCCAAGTTTGATTGCTATTGTAGCAACATGTGTCGAGTTACGAGTGATAAGAGAGTCTTGCAAGTAAACTTTAACGTATGACCTCAAATGACCTTTGACCTTATCCTGTGACCTCCAATGGCACCATAACATGAAGGTACCCCCAGTGCATCTATGACCCAAGTTAGGTTGTAATCCAAGCAACTTATGTGAAGTTATTTGTCAAAAGAGAGTCTTGCAGGTAAACTTTAACATAGAAAAGAGGGTCTTGCACATACCCCTTAATATATGACCTCAAATGACCTTTGACCTCATCACATGACCTCTGACAACACCATAACATGAAGATACCCCTAGTGCTTCTATCACCCAAGTGTGGCTGCCATTGCTGTAACAGTTGCCAAGTTATGCATTATAAGAGAGTCTTGCAGGTAAACTTTAACATTTGTGACGGACGACGGACGGACGACGGACGGACGACGGACGGACGACGGACGGACGACGGACGGACGCCATTTGGATCCCTTAGTCTCGCCTTCACCTCCGGTGGGCGAGACAAAAAGGAATTTGGAGACCGGGGTAGAGGGCTTGCAGAGATGCTGGAATTGATAACCAATGTCCGGTTTCATGAATTCCTTACGCAAGGAATTTAGCTCGAAATTCGCACTGCACAGAAGTGCTAGTGCATCTTGTTGCTGTTCAGTGATATCCTGTGCCGACACTGTATGTATGTAGGCATTGATGCCTCTCGTGAGATTCTTTTGGAGTCTCTGAAATTTGAGGTCTCGTGTCTTTGAAAAGGCAGGTAGCCCATTCCAGATTCTTTGGTTGACTTTCGGCACATCCACCAGCTCACAGTTGCTGGGAATGGGGTATTTAGTGATCGTTTCATCTACCACTTTGGGCTCGAGCTGGTGGGTCAGAAGGTAGGCTGTAGACTTAGCAATTTCTGGGTCAATGGGGGGACCAACTTCCTCAGCCACAGCAAATTCGGCTGCAATGTTTGGAACTTTCTCCACTACAGAAGGGGAACTTCGCCTTCTTCAATATCAAATTTGTCATCCTGACGACTATCCCCTTGACCTGGTTGGATAATCACAGAGTTTTCATCCATATCTCGGCCCAGAAATGGTGCCGCATATTCATCATCATAATGGCAGTTAGTATCTGCCGAGTCTGAAGGGGAGTATTCAGAACGAGTTCTGATACTCTTTCCATTGCCACCGCCTTCACGGGCTGGTGTCTGCTTTGCCGACTGTGCCGCCACAAATTGAACAACCACAGCTAATTGGCCTTCAAGCTTCCAAAGTTGAAACTTTAGAGGCCAGTTTGACAGGTGGTTTCACTGTTTTGTTTGCACCGGTACTACCGCTAGGGTTAGCACTGCTTGTTGTAGTAGTACTATTACTAGTACCTGCCTTGCCGGCTCTAGTAGGCGTTTTACCTTTGGCTGTCGCAGTTTTCTGCTTGCACTCTTGTGCGTGCTGGTCTCCGCGACCCCCGCCGGTGGCTGCCGGGGACGCGACTGCTGTCAGCAGCGGTGGTGCGGCTGCGCCGCCCACGTTTGGAACGTTGGTCGAAGACATACATTCCGTTGCTGTTCAGCTGAAGAATGATCGTTAAAACCAGAAAAAATCTGGCAAAACCTCCCGTTGAGGTAACTTTCGCTATTACGTCGATCCAACTCGAACGAAAACTTGAATATTCCAGTGCAATTCCGGCGAATTTTCCGAGCACAGAAATTCGCGTGTTAGCAAGATGGCGGCAACTAACGAATTGAGTGGCGCGCGCACTAGCGGGATCTCATATATGACGTAATCTCTCACGAAATTACGATATAAAATACTAGATTACGACATTCAAACCAAATAAAATCATACAGTAGACAATTACCTAATTTGATTTAGGCATCATGATTAATCAATGATTTGGGATAACAGTATCATAATAATGGAAAACTTTCGCACGATTTCGCGCATTTAGGGTAGACAGACCAGAGTGCACGTAGTCGCCGAGAGCCAACAGCCGAGTGCACTCGAGCGTAACATGGGAAGGAGCGGACTCGTCCATTGTACGGGAATCGGGAGAACCGTGCGTGTGCTTACTGGAGGGACAGAATACGTCTTTCAGGACAATAGCAGATCTGTACTACCATTTGTTTTTCGGAATAGTTTAAATGTTGAAATGATAGTATTTTTAGTACCGGGAATCTAGATTTCCCACAACGGCATTTCCATTTCACCACACAAGTTGATCATTCACGAGCACACACACCAACGCGTACAGTATCTATATAATGGGTTCACTCGATCACCCCTGTTGATTTAATGGGACTGAACCATGGTCTGTTCAAGCACGGCTTGTTGCAACCTCAAGTCATCTCTGCAGAACAAAATACGCATGATGATCCTTGAATTTGGCAATATTTAGCTCTGAAAGAAGTGGTAATACACTCTGCAGGATTGTCAGAATATTGATAAAGACTAATCTGTTATAATGTGGACGAAAGACGATTCAAAAGGCATGATATCCAGCGAAAATTGTGAATAACTTGAACTCTCCCGCCTTCGTTTCACAGCACAAACACAATTGTTTGTTTACGCACACTCGTCCGTTGTCCGTAAGCATTAGGGGACTTGTGTACAATGGACAGCACAAAAGCTCGCACGCTTTAGCAAAGTCACAGGCAGTTTTGTAAAACATTCTTTGATTTGACAAGAAAAGTGCCCTAATTTCTCTCTGACCAATCAAAGCAAGTTATACATCACTGAAGAGCCCAAACATTCTACTTCATTTTGAAGTGCGAGGTAAACAATTCCACTAAGCTTCCGTGGTACAGCCTGTGATTTATATGGGCATGTCCGAAAATTATGGCTTATTTTGGGTACTCCGCCATAGACAAACTCAAGATTTGGTGATTTGAAGCAGAATTTCAGGGGAAAAGTGCCCTAATTTCCCCAAACCTATTTTTGGGGGAAATACACGGAGTAGAAAGAGGGTACATTCTAGTTTCATTTGGAGGGCGAGGGTTTTGAATTCATAGCCATGTTTTTTGTGCAGAGCTATTTTTGTCCCAAAGGAGGGGGATATGACGCGTCTTTTCACGTGTTGTAAGCACCGGTGCTCTCGCTCCGGAGCAAATGCGCGCAAGTTTTCCATATGTGAAAATAAAAACATTGACTGTTGATGTAGATATTCTCAAGGTAGTATATTGGAATGCTCACTCTGTTTGTAATAAGAGTCACTTTGTGTGTGACTTTGTTCTTGAGAAGGACATAGATGTGCTGTTTCTCACTGAGTAGTGGCTCCCTGCCGAGGATACAGTCGTCACAGGAGAACTGACTCCACCTGGGTACACTTTCATCAATGTATCTCGTTCAGCAACCATCGATCCAGGGCATCATGGTGGTATCGGTATCCTTGCAAAGAAGGAACTCAAACTTGTACACAATAAGGATGTTTTACATTCACTTACTGTTTCTACGTTTGAATATGCTAGTGTGTCTAACATTTCCCGAACATTGCACTATGTGATCATTTTATACAGGCCTCCACCGTCAGCAAAGAACGGATTTAAAACTTCCACATTCATTGCAGAGTTTGAGGATTTTGTCCAGGAACTGAATCTGCTTCCAGGAAAGCTGGTAATAGGTGGGGATCTAAATGTTCATTTTGATCGTCCAAGTCAGGCTGACGTGAGTAGAATCAACTCTGCTTTGGAGTCATGTGATCTCGTCCAGCACATTAATCAACCCACTCATAGACTCGGTCACACTTTGGACCCTTTGATCACCCGATCAGATGAGTCAATTCTGAATAATATTGAGGTCTGTAACAACCGTGAATCTGGTCACTATGTTATTTGTCTTCATCTAAACATACCAAAGCGACAGGTATCTTGTCAAACTCTCTCTTTCAGAGAGTACAAGGATATGAACCATGAGAATTTTTCAAATGATCTTGGTACATTGCTCGATGAGGGTGCTTCTCTTGATGACTGTAGAGATGTTGATAAACTTGTTGACTTCTTTAACTCTGCTGTGACGATTGTGCTTGATCATCATGCTCCAGTTACAGTGCGGACATTCAGACGCAGACGTCATCCTCAGTGGTACAATGAGGATATATCCTCTGCCCGTCGGGAAGGTCGTAGGGCGGAAAGGAGATGGCGAAAAGTGAAATCCCCCGAGAACTTCAGGTCTTATCACGACGCAAAGGACAAGGTCAAGAAGGCTCTCCTCACTGCTATAAAATCTGAATACTTTAAGGAAAGGCTTTCAGACTGCACTCCAAAGTCTGCTTTTGGAATCATTAATTCTCTCCTCAACCGCAAGGACACTGTTTTACCAGCTCATGATTCACCAATAGATTTGAGCAACCAGTTTGCATCCTTCTTTGCTGATAAGGTCAAAGATATTAGCTGTGACCTGAGTAACCAGTGCAGCAACTTGAACCCCATGTAAGCAGATCAGCAAACTCAACATGAATTTGATTTTTCTGAGGTAACTGCTATTGAACTTACACGGATAATGATGAAGAGTCCTTCTAAGACTTGCTGTCTTGATCCTCTACCTACATGGTTGATGAAGAAGCATCTTCCGATTCTTGCTCCTTCGCTCACTCCCTTGGTAAATGTCTCTCTACCAACAGGAACCTTCCCAGACTCACTGAAGCAAGCTATTGTGATTCCAGTGATAAAGAAATCCTCATGTGACAAGGACATTCTCAAGAACTATAGAACAGTTTCCAATATTGAGTTCAGATCCAAGATCATCGAACGTGTAGTCACATCTCAGCTTGTTCAGTACATGGACGAGTCTCATCTCTCCGAGTCCTTTCAGTCTGCCTATAAGAGTAACCATAGCTGCGAGACAGCCCTCCTCAAAGTCCAAGATGATATCCTTCGCAGCATTGACAAAAGGAAAGGGGTTATGCTGGTAATGCTTGACCTGTCAGCTGCGTTCGATACAATCGATCATGAAATTCTGCTCGATCGCTTACACAACACCTTTGGTATCAAAGGTTCAGCTCTACAGTGGATGGCTTCTTACCTCACAAACCGAAGGAGTCGTGTCTGCGTGTCTGGTCACTTGTCTAGGGAGTGTACTTCTGTAGTTGGCATTCCACAAGGATCTGTAATTGGGCCCCTATTGTTCACCATGTATACCAGTCCTCTTGGAAATCTTCTTCATGCTGAAAATGTTAAGTATCATACATATGTATGCAGATGACGTCCAAATCTATCTTGAGTTTGACCCCAGTGACCCTTCCAGTGTTAAATTCACTCTGAATGCACTGTCCAGATGTGTGGGTAAAGTGCAGGAATGGACGACTCTGAACAAGCTGAAACTCAGTGAAGAGAAAACAGAGTTTCTTGTTCTCGCCTCCCAACGCCATCTTAAGCTTGTACAGGACATCAAACTTGCTCTTGGTACAACTCTCATCTCTCCATCTGATCATGTGCGCAATCTTGGAGTTATCTTTTCCTCTGATGCAAAGATGAGCATGCAGGTTTCACAGATCTGTAAGTTAGCTAACTACATCAGAAATCTGTGGAGGATCAGAAAGTTTATTGATGCTTCTACTTGTCACGCAGCAGTCCGTGCATTGGTCTTATCGCGACTTGACTACTGTAATGCTCTTCTTGGCGGAATCAGTCAGGCTGATGCGGATCGCTTACAGAGAGTTCAGAATGCTGCCTCTAGACTAGTGTACCATGTTCGTTCACGTTCTCATGCCACTCCTCTTATACGTCAACTCCACTGGCTGCCAGTCAAAGCAAGAATATCCTTCAAGCTTCTCCTACTGGTCTACAAAGTAGTCAACAAAAGAGCTCCAGAGTACATTGAGGAGTGTCTGGTACGACACTCTCACTCTAGGCGCACTCGTCTTTCATCATCCGTTATCTTTACACAGCCACACACGAAAAAACTAGCCGGAGATGCAGCTTTCTCCTCCTGTGCTCCTAGGCTGTGGAATAAGCTTCCTCCTCTTCTCAAATCTTCACCCACACTTGATCATTTCAAACAAAACTTGAAGACTTATTTATTTTGATGTCCCTATATGTGCACTGGACTTGTACTGTCGCTGCCTGATAATTTGTATCAATCTCCTGTGGCGACCAGGGATGACATGTCATAGCGTTTTGCATCCAGTGGAAAAGGCGCTCTATAAATGTTTACTATTATTAAACGGGTTCGAATCCCGATGGAATCCCATTTTCTTTGCTCACTTTTCCACTAATGATTTATATTCTTTCTGGTCAGTTTATTCTGTCTTTATTTGTTACAAACTCAAAAAGCTGCATCACTTCGGTGATCCCTCGCATTTATCCCCAAGTTGAATTATCCTTCGGGTTTATGCCAGGTTCAAGTGTGTGCGTGTGTGTCACACACAAACACACTGCTATAGCTTCTGACCACCCGAGCATTGAGAATTAAGGGTTTCTGGGACGAACACTGCACTAGGGCTTTCTATAGCTCAGTCGGTAGAGCACCGGTCTAGCAATCCGGAGGTCTCGGGTTCGAATCCCGATGGAATCCCATTTTCTTTGCTCACTTTTCCACTAATAATTTATATTCTTTCTGGTCAGTTTATTCTGTCTTTATTTGTTACAAACTCAAAAAGCTGCATCACTTCGGTGATCCCTCGCATTTATCCCCAAGTTGAATTATCCTTCGGGTTTATGCCAGGTTCAAGTGTGTGCGTGTGTGTAACACACAAACACACTGCTATAGCTTCTGACCACCCGAGCATTGAGAATTAAGGGTTTCTGGGACGAACACTGCACTAGGGCTTTCTATAGCTCAGTCGGTAGAGCACCGGTCTAGCAATCCGGAGGTCTCGGGTTCGAATCCCGATGGAATCCCATTTTCTTTGCTCACTTTTCCACTAATAATTTATATTCTTTCTGGTCAGTTTATTCTGTCTTTATTTGTTACAAACTCAAAAAGCTGCATCACTTCGGTGATCCCTCGCATTTATCCCCAAGTTGAATTATCCTTCGGGTTTATGCCAGGTTCAAGTGTGTGCGTGTGTGTCACACACAAACACACTGCTATAGCTTCTGACCACCCGAGCATTGAGAATTAAGGGTTTCTGGGACGAACACTGCACTAGGGCTTTCTATAGCTCAGTCGGTAGAGCACCGGTCTAGCAATCCGGAGGTCTCGGGTTCGAATCCCGATGGAATCCCATTTTCTTTGCTCACTTTTCCACTAATAATTTATATTCTTTCTGGTCAGTTTATTCTGTCTTTATTTGTTACAAACTCAAAAAGCTGCATCACTTCGGTGATCCCTCGCATTTATCCCCAAGTTGAATTATCCTTCGGGTTTATGCCAGGTTCAAGTGTGTGCGTGTGTGTCACACACAAACACACTGCTATAGCTTCTGACCACCCGAGCATTGAGAATTAAAGGTTTCTGGGACGAACACTGCACTAGGGCTTTCTATAGCTCAGTCGGTAGAGCACCGGTCTAGCAATCCGGAGGTCTCGGGTTCGAATCCCGATGGAATCCCATTTTCTTTGCTCACTTTTCCACTAATAATTTATATTCTTTCTGGTCAGTTTATTCTGTCTTTATTTGTTACAAACTCAAAAAGCTGCATCACTTCGGTGATCCCTCGCATTTATCCCCAAGTTGAATTATCCTTCGGGTTCATGCCAGGTTCAAGTGTGTGCGTGTGTGTCACACACAAACACACTGCTATAGCTTCTGACCACCCGAGCATTGAGAATTAAGGGTTTCTGGGACGAACACTGCACTAGGGCTTTCTATAGCTCAGTCGATAGAGCACCGGTCTAGCAATCCAGAGGTCTCGGGTTCGAATCCCGATGGAATCCCATTTTCTTTGCTCACTTTTCCACTAATTATTAAACATGGTGACATATTTGTTCTTTATTGACAAACGTAAAATAAAAAGAAAAGATCTTAATGAAATCAATTACAAAATGGTTTCAACGTTTCTGTGCGCTACATGTCTATCGTGTTACTAACATGACTAAATGGGCAGCACTTGATGCGATGACCTCCGTGTCTGGTTTATTTGGGTTTTTTACACTATTTTAGCCAACTTGTCCACAGTAAGGTATTTCAATTTTTCACGGATTTATCCACGTGACAGATAAAAATAAGCTGCGTAAAAATGTGTAGAGAGTGTAGTACCTGTCAGGGCGAACATGACCGAATTGATGAAGGCCGACTTGCCAGTTGACATCAATCCAAATAACCCGAGATTTACCATGTTCACGTTGGGTTTACTTTCCGTTGCATCATCACCAGGCTTGTAGGTTTGTATTTGTGACCTCAGTTGCTTCAATGGTTCTCCTGACGGGATTGATAAAAAAAAAAGAAATGGTTTATAGATTTGGCAACAAGACGACTCTTCAGGGAACTGTTGCATAGAAGTTGAGATCAAACACATCAAAAATAAAATATAAGTCTGCGAATACTCGATTCTCATTGGCTTATACCTGACTAATGTTTGATTTTCTTACTTATGTTTGATTGCATCTTTTAATGCAAGACGGTTCAGATTGCAGTTTTATTTGTAAATGTCAATTACGTGACGTTAACACACTCTTTGTGTACTTAACTGACCACAACAACCCACCCATCCCGGCACCGTCCCTATTCCTCACACGACAAACTGTTAATCGACTACAGGTCAATTATGAATTCTACGCTTTGACAGATCGAGAGCCCAGTTTAGAAGTGCTCCAAACTTTGAGAGCGACTCGACCAAAATATTGAAAGTCAACGATTTTTCATTTTTTCTGAAAGAACTCACATTCCATTCAAAGACAGCGCACTTGAAAATAAGCTTCGAAGTACGCTCTAATAATTATGGTGATTAGAGTCATAATTATGATCATTTTCATCATTAGTGATTATAATCATCAACATGACCTGCCCCCACTCTGGTGAACTGAAGGTGAAATATAAAACAGTTCATATTTCGGCTCAGGGGAATGTTATACGTCACTATGATCTTCAATCTCCATATCTTTTAAAGGCATTAAACTCAACTTCTCTAATAGTTGATATTATCATCGTCATTTTAATCATCACTGCTATTACTTTGCATCGTATGTTATAATTATAGGCATAAATCAATCATGGATTGGGACTGCTCGCAGTGATTTATGTTGTTTTTCGGATCGGTATATTTTCCATGGATGCTACATCACACAGGGCCGTTTGTCACATTGATATCAAGATTACGGTAACCATTAATTCATACACTCGCTATATTTCATCGTGAGGGTATTCAGTCTCAGAGGTGCAACACATTTACCATATACCAACAAAGTTAAATCCACATGTTTTACTTTAACCCTAATCCCACCGGGTTTTTTTGAGGGACTTGAAACCATGGGGGGGGGGGGTTGCCCTCCCCCCCCCTTCAAATCTTGGCCGTGGATCGCGCGATCCTCGCGAAAATTTGCACTAAGGTAGAGGCCAATGTTATCTGCAAGACTGTATAGTTCGATTTTTCAAATTTTGATTTATTTATTTTATATTAATCAATTCATGCTAATATATGCAAAATATTTTTTTGCCTATAAATCGAAAAATAAAGCTCCAAGACTTCTAATTTTAGGTGAACATAAATCTTTTCAATATCCTCAACAATAATATGGAAGCAGGAATTCGGCTTCATAATTATTTATGTTTTTCATAGTTAATTGAATTTCTTATGTATTTCTTTGTTTTCACTTGTTTTTTGTTGTTTTTTGGTCAAAATTTGTCGCAGAAACTTTTGAATGCATAATCGGGCTAAAATAAATAATTATCAGCCATTGAAAGTAAAGATATCTATTCTTATATGAATTAATAGCAAAAACTCAATTTACATTGAATTTGTACACAAAATCATGTTTTTGAGCAATTTTTTGGTCGACGAATTTTTCTCAAAGGAGCTTGGCTTCAAAAAGGTATACCCGGGAGCGACAAATTTGGTCTCAAAAGTTGCGCGATACTTAAAAGGAAAAAAAAGTCATAAAATGTCGCGGCGAGAGCATCACGCGTTGCGGAATAATCACCCGAAACGTCCCCCCCCCCCCCCCCACACACACACACTGTTGGGAATAGGGTTAATAGCCATGACAATTTTTTCACTACTGGCGATTTTTAATTCTCCATCACCACCACGTGCTTATTCGTAGAAAAAACACCCCCCCAAAAAAACAAAAACAAAAACCAAAAAAAAAACAAAAAAAAAAACCGAGTGCTGGGGTCTTGTTCAAGTATGCAATGCTTTGTTGCATTATAACTCAGGACCTCATGTTTAAAGATTCACAGGTCAGACAGATGTTACATGTACCACCATGCTCAAGGGAGGTGAATGTAGTTCCATTTCTGTTTTTTTTTAATTATTTCCCAGTCGATTTTAATCGTTTATTCTTACCTTTCTTTTTTATTCTGGGGACAATCAGGTGTATACATATATATATATATATATATATATATATATATTCATATATGTATACATATAAATTTATACATTATATACAACGAGTTGATCATGCACTCGACACATAAACTCAACGCGTTGCTCTTGTACTAAATGTTTGGGTTGAAAAAAAAAATGTTGGTGAACCCATCTTTGCGGCAATCTATTAACGCTATGCCATGAGCATGTGATACAAAGGCAGCAAACCTGCACCGTACCTTTACAGCCTTGGATACATTAGAATCTTTTGAACAAACGTACCAAGTTCGATTTCGTTTTCTTCGCAATCTGGACTTCTCTCGTAAGCACAGTGCATCAAGAAGCCGGTGCAACAGTTATCTGCAAGGGGATAACAGGTAAAGTGTAATTATACGACAATCATTTACTACATCATCAGAGACCCATTACTATAAAGACCCACTGGGCAGGCAAGGTTGGTATGAAGGCAGAACGACGAAACATGGATTCAATTTTCGAAGAAACTTCTCCTAAATATCTCTGGAATCGTCGCTTGCAGAATTAGGAACTCTTATTTGTACATGTCATCGATAACACTTATTGAAAAATTGTTAAGTTAACAAGATAGATCAAATCTCGACATTAGCGGTTGCCCGTTAGCCCGGGGCAGCAAGAAATAGGTGTCACGCCACCTAATGATTCGTGATCACCCTGTCGGGCCATAGAATGATTGATTTATTACTTTTTTATATTATCTATTTAATCGACCAAGTAAAAAAAAAGGATATATATCATGAACATTACAAACATGAAACCAAAACCAAAATGAACATTACACATGGACACACCGATCTGAGAGTGGTAAACTGTTTCCATCCAGAATGTGGGAGCAGGGGTTAATAGCAAGGGCTTGGTTGCCAATTTGTCGCGAGGCCTTCAAAATCTCATCTACTTCACAGTCAAATTCAACCAAATTATTATATTTTGTTTTCCTGAGGAAAAACACTTAACTCTCTGATATAGATGTACCTCAAAGTTAAATGCAAATATTTCATGAATATGTGGCGTCATGGAAAATCATGCTTCTGCCTCAGTTCAACATCTGATATATCACCATACCTACCAATTTCCACATAATTGTCACTGTATGTAATCATTTCGATAACCATTTATTTTTTTGTTGCTGTTAAAGAATGAATGTTTCTATTTGTAATGAGCTTTTCTTTTCTTTTTTTTTTTGCCTCACATCTTATTCACAGAGCGTGCTATTTGAGCATATATCATTCCAGCCAATTTCACAGTGTCATTTTTTTTTTGCTTATTTTAGGCCATCAAATGTCATTGTAAGGCCATCTTCTACACAGAAAGACATGTTGGTTCATATCAATCCATGTGTAACATTGTCCGACTTTTCAATTCGTCCTTGATGTCATTACAATAAGTGCATTTGGAGGAATTTGGACATATCCTTGAAATTTAAATTTGGCTTCTATTTTTATTCCATGGTGTCATTCAGTAAAAAAAAAAAACCGGTGCCGTGTTGTGTTGCCTTTTCTTGTGTTGTGTTGTGTTGTGTTGTGTTGTGTTGTTAACTCCTATAAGTCAAATCAATGTCGTCACATCGTTGCTGTAACAACACTTAACATTGCTTTGAAAGACGTTAAAAAATGATATCTACCTCCTTTGTGTCCATCATCTTGCTTCTTGCGTGTGAGTTTAAACAGAAGAAAACCCACCAGACCCAAGACGATAAGAGTTATCGCGATTATTACGATAATTGCGAACACAGGAAGTCCTCCTGCACCTTGACGACAAAAAAAAAAAGACAGAAAGAAAATAAAAACAAAACAAGCCCCATGCATGTTGACCACGGACGGTTGTGAGAAGCAATGGCATTTACCAGCTTTGGTATGCACATGAACAATGTTTGACTTCTGCATGTTCACTTCTGCATACACACGACAGACCATAATGTAAATTGGGACTTCTTGGTTTTCTCACTTTGGCCAAGTAGTGGATGTATTCGATATGTGTCGTTAGCTTTTGCTGTGTGAGAGCAAACGCTGGGGAGAGCATCAACCTAATCGTAAACGTGTAAGCCTCTTTTATTAAACAGTGAGTCAGATAACATATTAGCAGCCATCCGCCCACACACACATAGAACTCTTTTTTTTAATGGATTTTTTAGACTATACCTACAATGAAAAGAAAAAGAGAATTGATTTTCTTCTGTTTCTGAGCCCAGGTGCATATTCATGTTTACAATTATCACAATACATAAGTATACCTGGTATTGTGAGATAGAACTATTATTCTGCTCCAGGTAATTTACTGAAAAAAAAATATTCCATCACTATAATTTAAGGCTATTGTGCTCTTTTTTCTCTTTTCAACAAATAGCAAAGAAAGTTAAAATATATATATGTATGTATATATATATATATATATATATATATAATTTCTCCAACCAGTTTTCCCCAAAATACTCGCGAAATAGTAACAAAATACATGTATGATATGTTTTCTTTTTTCTAAAGTTTTCGGTTCTAACACTGCATGACAAAAATATATATACTTTCTTGGTATTTTCAAACTAATTTTTAAGCTATTTACAAGCTATTTTCCTATATATTTTAAGCATGAAAAATATTCAAAAACTTTACTTTCGTTATTTATTTTTCATCTATTCCCCTCACATTTTAGACACGTTATGCGAAATAGTAAAAAAAAAGTACATTTTTCAAAATTAAGTTTTCGGTTTCAATACTGCATGAAAAAAAAAAATCTCTTGCTGTTGTTTAACTATATTTTGACGCTATTTTCGTGCTACCTTTTTTTCTATATTTCTAAGCATGAGAAGTAGTGAGGAACTACATTTTCGTGGTCTTTTTCGTCTACTTTTCTCATATTTTTAAACTAGTTCATTTCGGGCAGGGAACATATCTAGCTGCGATCTTTCTAAAAATTGTGATAATGTTTTCTCATAAACGTGTCTATCAAGCAATAATATTTATCAATGAATTTATCAACTAATTTATCCTAGTAATGTCATGACAGCCATCGTTATGATTATCTGCCATAACAGCAATTGTTCGTCATTGTTGACCATACTCCTGTTGAGACTACTGTAAAGGTAGACGAATATTTATGGTAGACTTTGAGGAATTTTACACATAAGATGAAAGCACTTTTCGGCTTGCCCAATTCGCCCATGTGTTCACCGACATTATGATGTTGGGTGTAAAGTAAATGATGCGATTACTGCAGTATGTCAATGGCAGACTTGAGATGTAATGACATCGTCACTTCCTTTAATTTGTATGGTTGTGCCTCAAATCGATGTATTGGCTTTTTGCAGGCTAACATATCAATACAATTATTTTGATTAGAGACTCCTGTTCGTTGGACATTAAATCATTAAGTCCAAGTTTGAAATAAAAATTCTTCACGGTTCTGCTTACCATTGTTAGAGGTGATTAAAAAAAAATGTTCCGAGTTATCCCATTATTTTGATGCATTTATGTATAATAGGTCAGTTCTATCGTCCTGTTCGTTGGACATTAAATCATTAAGTCCAAGTTTGAAATAAAAATTATTCACGGTTCTGCTTATCACTGTTAGCGGTGATTTAAAAAAAAATGTTCCGAGTTATCCCATTATTTTGATGCATTTATGTATAATAGGGCAGTTCTATCGCAAAACATCCTTTCAAATGGAAATTTCACAATGAAGCCTTAAAATACAAGAAAGAACTGTTTATGTCACTTAACCATAACTGTAGACAGTTTAGTCTAGAAACAATTTTATCATAACTATTGTTCAAATTTTGTATAGATTATATCTAATAATATTTAACACTGATTATCAGGATTAACAGTTTTACATTGGTTGTTTCTTTCCCTAAATCACATTTTACAACTATTTTGAAACACTTAAGCTGGGTTTTTGTTTCAGCTGCAAATTGTAAATAATGCCTTTAAGTAATAGGTAGACCTAGACGGTAGACGGTAGACCAAACCGTAACTCTTCCATGTTCGAACTTCCACGTGAAACTTGCATTAGCGTCGGACAGAATATGCGAAATTTACGAGTTGTATCAATAGAAAGTGGTCAAAAGTGTTATATGCAACTCATTATGGGGCGAAAATGTAAATGAAGCATACAAGTTTCAACTTCGTTCTCCTCATTGAAATCAGAACCAAAAAAGAGACTTCAAAACTTTCAGCATAACCTATCCTTGAACTGCACTGAGTCAACATTAGAGAGTCTTACCAGAAGGTGGAAGTACGGGAGGGGTAATTATATCTATACGGTCCATCCATGTCCATTAGGCCATTTTACATGAAGTTATGGTCTCATCTTGTTTGTATTTCATATCAAATGATTATGACTGTGATCGATGCAACTGATCAATGCAAACCAGGTAAAGATAACAATTCAAATTTCGTACATCATTTTGTTCTATATCGATTTAGTGAACGTTTCACTCTTCTGTTTGACGAGTTTATGTTTTTTGTTCACTTGACCGTGGATTTCCTTTTTTTTTTTTTTTTTTTAGTGAAAGTCATACCTGATTTCACGGTCACCATTACCGTTGCATTTGCAATCCCCTGAACAGCTTCTCCATGGGCACTGCACGTAAAAGTTTCGCTGCTACTCTCGGAGCTCATTGACACGTTCGCATAGACGGTTTGGTCGCTGGTACCATCCTCCCGTGTCTCGAAGGACGCTGGGAGTAATGTTACGTCTGACTTCCCAGCTGCTGTCAGAGACATTGCGACGTCCGGTTTGGTCCCACGAACTGTGCAAGAGAGCTGGAATTTTTGGCTGTTCACGTCAATAAAGCAATGCTTCTCCCCTTCACAACTGTCAAAGGTAGGACCGCTCCCATGGGCTGAGGGGTCGAAAGCACACAGATAAACGTGACTGAATGTGACTAAAATTATTTTCGGCATATATACATATTATTAGCACAATTGTGAGCTTCTTTGTCAAAAGTTTTATCGCAAAACGAGCTAACTCCATTCTTGTTAAGTCGACATATATGTGATTAAAGCTGACAAAAACAAAGAAAATTATAAGAAAATACAGGATATTTCTAATCATAACTTCTAGAATAATCCTTGTTATGTTACAAGTGAGGTATCACCGGAAAGCTTCATTTTGCTCTATCTGACGATGGACATACTTTGAAATAAAAATTATTAAAAAATAGCGCCAAGCCCATTTTACAATGAGCGTCTTCAAATGTTTTAAGTTTGAATGTTTTTAAGTTTGAAGGAATATTCGACAAGAAAACTAAACAAAGATACTAAAAGCCAATATTCTCCTAGGTCAGATATTGCAAACGACATCTTGTGACTCTCCAACCTTGTACAAATTGTTAATATCCTACGTATCAATACATTTGTATTATTTGGATATGGAAATAAATAAATGAAATGAAATAAAATGATATAACAGATTTGCTGATACATCGAAAATGATTGGTGTGTATAATCGTGTGCACGCTAACTGAACAAATATAAAATCAACCAGAATATTGTGAAAGAATTTGTGTCAATGGCCAGGATTTTTTTGAACTGGAAATTAAGGTTTTTGAACACCGTTTGTTATGCTCTTCCCTATATCCCACCATCTAGGATCAGTAGGTAGTTGTGAAGTCTCACCATTTAGAATTAGTTTTTCTAATATTGCATTAGTAGGAGTTTGTACTCTCTCTCTCTCTCTCTCTCTCTCTCTTCTGGTGCAGAAATGAAATGGAATGAAATGAGGTTCAAAGGCACTATGGCAACAGGGAACACATACCAATCACAGTTAGTTCTGTCGAGTTCCTCCAACTCTTGGAGTCGTACGCGAAGACTTCACACGTAAGTGTCGCCTCATCAAGAACGCTGACTTCATTAATTGTCAGGCTGAAATCTTCCTCCATGCTGTATCTACCACTCCCGCCAGACGGGGGATGGAAGATACCGTCTGTATAATTCGCCACCACCTTTCCACTGGATTCATCGACCCACTGGACTCGATAGGGCGTGTAAGGAAGCCCACATGGTAATGAAGCGGTCATTCCTTTCCAAACTGTTAATCTCGGTGTTGTCCGGACTTGAAATTCTTGATTGGATAATAGGGGGGGAAATAACGCTGTTTTGAGGGGACGCTACATTTCTGCAATGCCATACGTGACTTGAGGGTTAAAATAAAAGTGAGAAAAATGTGTGAGAAAGAAATTGGGTATTCAATATCACGCTTTCTTCGATCCAAACGAGGCTTACCTTGTCCTATGTACGATAAATTGATCGTATTGAGATTAGGGGGGGGGGGGGAGGGGAGATATGCTCAGAGAACTGTATGAAACGTATTAAAGTAGTAACATATTGTAAAGAAATCTATGGAAATCTGAACTAAATTAGCAAAAAAAAAAATGAGGGCATCATTTTACCTTTAAAAACTCGATAACTTACGGCATAACTACAGCATTGTTATCATCATAATTATTTTTTTTTCTAAATTATCACTGTCATTATAACGCGGGGGGGGGGGGGCGGCATTTTCCCGCGTGTGTTTTGTGTTTATTTTCTTTTCTTTTCTTTTCTTTTATGTATACGTGACGTTTAGATAACTTCATTGCGTCTAACCCCAGTATTAAATTCGTTCAAGGGAAATGTGTCCCCCTCCCTGCATTAAAATAAAATAAATCCTTTGACATCTGACCCCATAGTTTTATATTTTTGGTTCGTACAATAATAATTACATACAAGAACAAAAACTATTTTCTATCATGACTCTGCCAAAAACGATGAAAATGTGACCTTGGATTTTTTTCAAGCAATTGCGTTGCTGAAACCAATACAGATATATTATGTTTGAAAAGTTTGTTCGCAAAAAACCGATAAGTCCATTTTTGAAGATTTTGAAGTATGGTCTCTGTCATAAAGTACAAAATAATACCTTTTAAATGATATATTGGTCACTACATATATAAAAGTACATTTTTGAAGTTATGGTCAAAAGAAGACGAAATTTTCTTATTATTCTCTTTATTTTTCTTGACCTTTAATCGCAAATATCTCCATTAGGCAAATATGGACTTGTCCGTTTGTGTTTTTGCAAACAAACTCTTCATTTCCTCACCGGAGGTATTTAGTTTCCTGACTCGCTGACTTTGTATTTCTTGATACGTGTCCAATATTGACCGAATATTTTCTTTTTATTTTCCCTTGGAATACGGTTAAACACTCAATCACTGATTTTCCTAGACTCATCTATGATTTCCAGGTTTTTTTTTTCATGTTTGTTTTAAATGCTCTACTTCTTATATTCGCTTTCCAAAATGATCGCATAAATTTATGTTAACTACAAAATATCCTCACTCCAGGTAAACATTGTCAATTACATCACCACAGTTCCCCCTCCCCCTATACGACCAGGAGCTTAGAGTGCCATTGACATTCAATGTGTACAAATGGTCAATGGTAATAACAGTATAAAAGTCAATCAGAAGATTGAACATGATAACATGGCATTAAAGGTACAGTTTGCCCGATGCCTGCCTTCCTACATGTAACACAAGTCGTCACCAACAAGTTACAGGAACATAGAAAATAAGTATGAAAGAATTCAAACAATACGAAGACAACACACAGGCCCATGTGTTTCAAAACTAAAAACACAAAAACAAAAATATGAAAATGAGTCAAATTAAATGAGAGCAATGGAAAGGAACGTAACACGAGTATTTTCAGCAAAGGAAGAAAGAAACTTAAAAATCCAAGAGATTATAGGAAGTCAATATGTGACAGCTGTCGGCATTAAGAAGAGAGAAAAACTCTTAACCCTAACCAGGCCGGGCTGTTTTGGGTGTTCTGTGGCCGGGGAGGGGTTGATTCAACCCCCCCCCCCCCCCCCCGAGATCTCGGCCGTCGATTGCGCAATCGCCATGAAATTTGGCACGTGCATTACCTGCGGCGTAATCTACCAAGCTATACTAAAAGATATGGAAATTTTCGTCATAATAATTAATTATGCTAATATATGCATAAAATCATACATTTTGCTCTAAATCAGAAATTAAAGCTCTTAGAATCCTAATTTTTGTTGAAAACATTCTGTGTAGCATTCCTAACAATGTACTTGAAAAGAAATTTGGTATCAAAATAAATTTCTTATGTATTCTATTGTTTTATGAATTTCTTATGTATTTCTTTGTTTTTCGACCTTTTGTTTTATCTTTTTTTTCGCAAAATTTATGACAGAACCGATATCAAGCATAATCATGTTAAAATTAATTAGTTTCAGCCTATAAAAGTGAAAATAATCATATCTTTATGAATAGGAAGAGAAAACTCCATTTGCATAGACTTTATACACAAAATCACGTTTTTGAGCCATTTTCGGTCTGACAGGCATGTATAAAACGTTATGCAGCGTCATAACGGTATGCACGATTTTCGCAAAAATGGTGTCAAAAGATGCGCGAGACTTGAAAGTAAAAAGTCAGCGAACGGCGCGGTCAAAAAAATTCGCGCGGTGGAGTAGTCGCGAAAAACGTCGAGGGGGGGGGGGGTTGATTCAACCCCCCCCCCCCCCGGCCTTTTTAGGGTTAAGGCGCTCGCTAAAACATATTGATGTAACAGAACTTACCACGCACAGTGACTGTTGTAGTATTGGCGTGGAGCTCCGCTTTGTAGTTTGAGACACGACAGATGTATTGTCCGGCGACGTTAAAAACGACAGGCTGTTTAAATAACAGGCTGTAGTTTTGGCTTACTAGTATGTCCACAGAACCGTCATCAAACCTTGTTCCACTCTTCCGCTGATTGTGCCATACTATTAAATCCTCTGCCGTGTCGACAGTGGATCCTGTGACGGAGACAGCAACCGGAGATAGTTAACTTATAGCCTTATAATTATGTCAGGAAGAAGATTACAAGTTTACATGTGTAATTAACGTTGCTGTCACTATGGAAACAACTTAAATGCTCAATGCTGATTGGTCATCATCTGGCTGAGCTTGCATTTGTCGTAAGAACTTTTCAAGAAACAGGACTCCTGTCCTGTATTATATCAATGGAGGAAGGACCCTTTTTTATAGAAAGAAGTTAATTCATGATGTGTATAGTGAGGTAGGACATGGACCCACAGATTAAGGACCGCTCGATCTGGATTTAATCGCTTTCTCAACTGACTCTCGAAACGGTGTAGTATAATTTTGGCTCATTCGATACAAAACTCATTTCTCCTCCAAGATAAATAATGAGCTCTTCAGGGGCATTATATTAACTATGCCATGAGAAAGTATAAGACATACCTTTATTTCAACAAAAGAGCTTGCATTTGAAACCCTCGAGAGCTGTCCTGAAAATGAACAGCCTGACATCAGCTTACCCATCTTTGAAATAGCATGCAATCAGGTATGACGTGACTTATATAGGCAAAGCAGAAAGAGAAGATAACAAACTTTCAAACTTACACGAGAAAATTGAAACCGCAAGCCACTTACAATGATGCACAACACACAAGATATAAAAGTGGGATCAATTACAGTCCGACCTCTCCTATCCGGACATGTCGGGACCGGCACTCATCCGGATATGGGAGACTCAATGTTTATTACGTGCAGCTGCTTACCCAATGGTAGCTACACATGTACACTGTACTTCCCTCCCGGACTGTACATGTACATGTTAACTATTGAAGGTAGCGTGCACTGAAACTCTTTCTTTGATATCACCGAAAAATGACATCTACAGGCGGTTTTTTTTAATGAAATCAATTTGTTGGGAATAATATGTAGCCTAAATCATATGAGTTTGTGTAAGAATTTTGTTTGAGTTTGAAATACCTCGTGTTATCCGTTTTAGATTGAAAAAAAAAAATAGTAATAATAACTCCGAGATCGCATACTGATAATAGAGAGATCCGGATAGAGGAAGACCGGATAGGAGAGGAAGGCCGGATAGGAGAGGTCGGACTGTATCCCGTGTTATGGCGTTATAATAATTTGACATTGTAATACCCTTTTTCCAGTAAACCGCAATCGGTTCTCCCCGGAATAAACAGGGAAGACTGGCCATTTGCTGCCCTTCCCAGAAGGCAACGCGCTGGATCGTCCAAACAACGTCTTCCGGTACGGGTTGGGATATCACTTGCCCTGTTATAAAGACGAAAGTGAGTGAATAGAACCGCTGTTTGGAATTGCACAATCATAATATAATCACGTAATGCTCTATATTCGTTATAAATCTTTTCCAGGAGACTCTTGTATTTATACCACACTCCGTTGACTCCGTATACAGAATACTGTGTCAGTGCAAATGGCATACCACGTGTGTCACAATTAGAGGCAACGATTTTCAATAAAGCACTTGTGTTACATACCCGTTTCTTTTATAAACTACACTTACTTTTAGTGTTTATTGTCATTCCTGTGCATGTAATCCATTTCCCTTGTATTCTTTTGTATTCTTGCCTGCATCCACAAGCATGTATTCTCACTTTCACATATTTTCATTATGTTCATTGTTGTTTCTATGACGTAAATTTGAAGATTAATATTTCTTCTTAGCTCTTCATATTCATATTGCCAATAAACTCAAACTGAAACTCCTCAAAGGCTTAACGGGGGATTCGATTCTAGATACATGTACAACACTCCAGAAATCGCGCACGTGAATAAAGTTCTGCTTATGGGCGATTCCATGGGAATGTGGACATGGCACTAAAATTTCAACTTTATCATATTGCAAGAGAATTACTCATTATGTATTACCCATATATTGAAGTTAAAGAAACTCAAAGAATTATATCAATCGGTCAAATATTTCCCGAGAAACAGCTACAAATGTTGAAGACAATTTTTCAGTCATCCAAATTGCTAAAATGCATGCTTAACTTGATATAATTTTTTTTAATAGAAAAATTCTGCTAGCACTTCAATTAATTTATTTTAAAGAAGCGAATTGGTTCTACTTCAGTCTCCCATGAGGAAATTTTTATGCCACCTTCAAAAAATTCTAATCACCACATGAAAGTTCAGCCCTTGAGCCATGTAACGCGAGTTACCGAAACAAGAAATATTTTTCATTCTGAAGGAAGCAGTGGAGGTAATTTGTTGGGAATCATAATTTTCTACATTCATCACACCCTGATACTGTGCACAGGATGTTGACTTGAATAAACACTGTTATCACATTAAAAAATGTCAATGAAAAGTGTAACGCGAGTTACCATGTAACGCGAGTTACCGGCATGTAACGCGAGTTACCAACTATAAACACAGGTTTCGCTCAACATAAGCAAATTTTAGCACTTAATTGAGCTAGATTGTGGTGAAAACAATCAAGTGCAGTATTATACACATTATGCTGGACTGAAACAAAGGAGGGCAGCCTAATAAACTGATTAGCATCAAGGCCACTGATCACATGCCACATTGAAGAGTCTAGCCTGGATAAATCACTGCATGTGTACATGTATCCAGCAGTGAATGAGACCATTAAATTTATCTTTTGAATTTACTGCATCAGTATTACAGAATTTTTATTACAGAATGCTATAAAGCACAGCAAGTGTTTGTTCTAATTCTTGTTCGGTGGTCTACTGAAGATGACACCTGTCCTGAGATCAGGAGGTTGTGGGTTCGAATCCTGCTCGAGTATGTATGCCCATGATTTTTTATCGTGGCTACTAATAAAACACTGATCAATTCAGTGAGCTTATTAACGTTGATGTAGGGCAATTTGTCAATCAGTTGCAATGAAAACATCTCAACGGAAGAATTTCATGAATTTGAATAATTACGCAGTACCCACTGCATGCTATTAGCATTAGAACCAGCACATGTTGTCGGGTGAAAGCACAGTGGTCTAGTGGAGATGACACCTGTCCTGTGATCAGGAGGTCGTAAGTTTGAATACTGCTTGAGTACATTGTGTATGTACGCCCATGACTTTTTTATCATGGCTACTACTAAAACACTGATCAATTCAGTGGTTATTTACGTCGATGTAGGGTAATAAGCCAGTTCGTAATTACACTGTAGCTCATGTACACATTGGTACAAATGACCTTTCTTTTTCTCAGTTGGTTCAGCACTTCACTTGTTTTCAAAGCAGCATAATGCATAAGCTTGCATGTCATAACAATTTATGAAACTTCAATTCAAAAAAAGAATGAACTTGCATTTAGATCAGGAGATCAGAATACTCCCATCAGTTTATAATTTAGCAGGCATCCATTTCATTGTTTTGTATTGAATGCAGTAACAGCTTATTTCATTTTATATTGCAAAATACCATTCTTGCTGTCAGGTGGATGTGCAGGCAAGCATCATTTAGATAAGGATCGCATGAATAATCATCGCATCACAGATGCTTATCTCAGTGAATTTACAAACCAAAATGCCTGTTGGTACAAATGACCTTTTTTTTTGTTCATGCACAAAGTGGAATTACGAACTGGTCTTTTTGTCAATCAGTTGCAAAGAAATTTACTAGTTTTCACTCCTCACAAAGATAGGATTTGAAATTTTGAAAGATTGTAAGCTGTTTTGTAAACTTAGGGTTTGATACTTTTATGTTTTGTTTTAAAAAGACTTTCAACATTTTTCATCTTTACACTCTGAAACTTACAATGCACTTAATACACCTAAATCATCTAGTATATATATATTCAAACATATTCAAGGTCTCTACGAGGAGTGAAGCTCTTATTAGTCTTAAACGCACTCTTCTACTGGGTTTATTAGTGAAATATTTGTTTAACATTTATTCATTTTGCTATCTACACAAATAAGCATCTCTCAGAATATTCAACACAAGATTCAGTGCCATCAGAACAATTGTATGTTATCAATTTGTGTCACCCTGTGTTAGTGGACATAATGTAACGCGAGTTACCGTAACGCGAGTTACCGACATAAAGGCTCCCTACATTTTTCCAGGTCATTGTTACTCAACTTTGATATTGGTAATTTATGAGTCCTAACCCACTATCAAATCAAGGTAGGAAAACTTTTATCAAGATTGTCTAGTATGAGGAGACTTTCCAAAAAGAGGTCTTCATAAAATTGACCATGTCCTTTTTGTGTAACGCGAGTTACCGAAGTTAAATGATTCAAGAATCCCAACATGTTTGTCCTTTATTTTTCTTTTTGGATTCATTTAGTTGGTGTATGTCTACTTAACCCATGATGAAAAAAGTAACTTGTAGATCCCACCAATTACAAAGATATTGGCACATTATCCCCAAAATGTACCCATTATTTGTAACGCGAGTTACCGTGGAATTGCCCTTATACATAATAGTGACCGGACACTCCTTTGAGCTCATAAAGTACAGCTGTAGGCCTATTACACCTGTAATATTGACTTAACTACAGAGTGAATCATTGTTTAAACGGTATTCCCCATGCCATCATACCCAAAACGTACAAAAACTGCATTACATTCCTGGGGTGTTTCATAAAGCTGTTCCTGACACACGAAACGTTTAATCAAAGAGGAAAACTGAAATCCAGTGTTTTAGTTTGACAAGAAATTCTGTAAGGGATGTAAAACAGACAAAATCGTTGAATTGTCACCATTATCAGGAAAATCGCATATGAGAGATTAATTTATACCTGTCGTATCATTATTTCATCTTCAACCACAAAACGAGCACAAAAAATAACATTGAAAGTAGGCCTTACAGGCCTATTGTTTTCATGTAGTAACGATTATAGGCCTATTGTTTTCATGTAGTAACGATAGTGTATAAAAACACCAGTGCATTTCACACGTAGAAATAGTAATTAATACAAAATATATTGCTATATACATATAGAACATATAATACATATTGCCTGTCAATAATTAAACAGTGGCAATCCTTCTGTTTCCATCGAATATTTCAGTACATACAAATATATTAATATAACCATTATCATAATCAATATTTCTTACTTTTCTTGACTGTTATAAGCTATTAACTTGCTAGGATATCGTCTGGAAACACGTGACCAAAATAATGTGCTTTACGTATGTGACAGATGAGGGCCAAAAAGTGTATTTCTCTCCCTCTGTTAAAGGACATTTGGACATAGCCCTGATTATCATAGAGCGGTAGACTTAACGCGTGTATTTCAAGTATCAAACCCAATAATCATTGATAATGCACTTAGCTAAACATACATTCACAGTGCACTTGACGGCGGTGTCAAGTAGGCATACACACACCTACAAATTTCCTGGTTGATGTTGATGATAGCATACATTGGTCTAAAATTTTGACTGGTGATCACAATTCATAGTTATACATAGTCATATAACATAAGATGACCATGTATAAACTATACATATAGGCCTATGATGTATATGCATGTACGTATATCTTTCAATTTTTGAAGCGCCATGAGCACTGAAAAGTTGACCTATGCACTAAACACATGGCAACTATTATCATTATAACAAATTTAGTCTTAAAATTCATTCAAAGCAGTTTATTATCAGCCTGTGGACTAGAGGTAGGTATAAATTTCGATTACGTAGGAAAACTGTGCGTGATACATGTTGCGAAATATGCCAGCAGACAGATAATGAACACAAAGTGACCCATGTGCACGTGCACCGCATGCCTGACTGCTATGACTACAGTATGTACTAACAACTATTTATAGATCTACATTCGAATATTTTCAATAACCATCGATTTACATAATCAATTTATATTTGCAAATTCGGGCAGTACAGCCTACCGAATGTACAACACATACTGCAGACAAAAGAGGAAATGAGTGTATACATGCATTATTGGATGGTGGGTGGGATGTGGGAATTTCCAAGCAATGAGTGCATGGAATAGATTATACAAGCCAAATACGCGCATGAGCATGAAAGCCGTTGAAGACCGAGTCCAAGGTTCACATATGCAGCAATGTGCCCGTAACACAATGTTATAATTTTTGGCACGGAAATTTAAATGGTTTCCTCGCTAGGTCACAAGTCTGACACTGGGTAAGTGTTCTTTCACTTGACGTTGAAGTAATAGATAAGAAACTCCCCAAAAGGCAATACACAGCAATATATCAATCACTCAACGAACATGACGAAAGGTTCACAGTGCATTCTCTATAATGACGCACACGTACACCATGCACATGCACCAGGAAGGGACACCGCCCTGTGCAAACGACTCCACAAATGATAATCAGACTCTCTCCATCATCATGTACATGCACATACCGTGTAACATGGCTGTTATGACCAGCTTCAGCAAAATGGCGAATTCAGTCTTCATAGTTGCTGGTGTATACGAGACATGCAGAAGTAGTAACAAATCCAGAGTCGAGTAGAAAGGGCTATATAAAGTGGAGAGGTGTTCTCGTAAGGGCATGCGCGATCGTCGATAGAATCTCGAATATGACTGTTACAAGCGGTTACGATCGAGCAAACGGTGTGTGCACCCAAGCTACAGCACAAAGGTCAGGCAGAGACCATCGTCTGATTGTACGGAGAGGGGATTCCCCGACAGACACACTGTTACTGTATTGTCTGTTCGCTGTAAAAAGTCGGTGTTAGATTTAATCACCAAAGGTGTTAGATCTAACACCTATCTATATAGTGTCAATAGAGGACCACACCGACAGGTGTATTGCTGATGTTAATACCAATGGAATGACACTCGCCCAGTGTCAATAGGCCACACCAACTGACGTTACTGTGGTGTAGGCGTGTTCACACTTAAAGGGGCATTCCGGACGATTTTCATAACTTCACATCATGTAGTACATAAATCAACAGCTCCATGTATAGATTCGTGGAATTTATTGTGGTCCTTGAGCAGAGAAACCAATAAATTGAAAATCTTAAACAAATTACACTGAACAGTGTTGATGACATTGATCAGAGCCTCATATATTTCAGAAATGTAGCAGTGTAATTCCATTACAATACCGCTTGCTCAACAAGTTCACCTGTGAAAAATCTATGCATGCCTTCTTCTTTTGTTCTGCTCCCTTTAGCCCCAACTCATGCATTCTTATGGTGAGGCTGTCATGTCATCATCCTTGTTCATTGCAATTTGTTATAAATTTTCAAAACATTCTCATTCCTTATCCCAGTCACTATAAATTCTTAAACTCTGTACTCAGTTTGACTAATTTATAGTTGTTCAAATGTAAAAGTGTGAAAATCATCTGGAGGTCCCCTTTAAGAAGAAAAAAAGCAAGTACTTTATCGGAAAGTCCCTGAGCGTTTTGTTGAAGTTCTAAATCAACAAGTAATACCAGTTCACTATAAGTAAGAATTTTGAAGTGACACCCGGTGGTGTTAATCTAACACTACAAATTAGAAATTCAACATCAGCTCGGTGTTTCATATTTAAGACCAGACTTTTTGCAGAGGTGAACATCGAACATTTATATATGCGTTTGTGCTATCATGATGTTCCAATCAACGGCGTAGCCAGGATTTCATCTTAGGGGGGGCGGTTAGTCTGCGAGGGAGCGAAGCGACCGAGCCCGAGCGAGCGGAGCGAGCGAGGGGGGGAGGGTGTGGGAGGGGGGTGTCCCCCCTCCCACGGTGAGAACTTTTTGCATTTTGATGTTGTAAATGGTGCAATTTGATGCATGCTTTTGCGCGTTTTATCGACGTGAAACAGTCCCACTTGTTTAAGGTAGCAGTTTATTTTGATGTAGATTATTATTGAACAATTTGCCTATAAAATGGTATAATTCAAATACACTTCTTGTATTAATTCTTTTCACTGAATATCATGAACGCGACTGAACCCGAGCAAGCGGAGCGAGCGAGGGGGGAGGGGAGGGTGTGGGAGGGGGTGTCCCCCTCCCACGGTGAGAACTTTTTGCATTTTGATGTTGCAAATGATGCAGTTTGATGCATGTTTTTGCGCGTTTTATCGACGTGAAACAGTAACATTATAGTGTAAGGTAGCAGTTTATTTTGATGTAGATTATTATTGAACAATTTGCCTATACAATGGTATCATTAAAATAATCTTCTTGTATTAATTCTTTTCACTGAATATCATGAACGCGACTGAACCCGAGCGAGCGGAGCGAGCGAAGGAGGAGGGGGAGGGTGTGGGAGGGGGTGTACCCCCTCCCACGGTGAGAACTTTTTGCATTTTGATGTTGCAAATGGTGCAACTTGATGCATGTTTTTGCGTGTTTTAACGAGTTGAAACAGTCCCACTTGTTTAAGGTTGCAGTATATTTTGATGTAGATTATCATTGAACAATTTGCCTATAATATGGTATGATTTAAATACACTTCTTGTATTAATTCTTTTCACTGAATGTCATGAACGCGACTGAACCCGAGCAAGCGGAGCGAGCGAAGGGAGAGGGGAGGGTGTGGGAGGGGGTATCCCCCCTCCCACGTGAGAACTTTTTGCATTTTGATGTTGCAAATGATGCAGTTTGATGCATGTTTTTGCGCGTTTTATCGACGTGAAACAGTAGCATTAGTGTAAGGTAGCAGTATATTTTGATGTAGATTATTATTGAACAATTTGCGTATAAAATGGTATCAATTTGAATAATCTTCTTGTATTAATTCTTTTCACTGAATATCATGAACGCGACTGAACCCGAGCGAGCGGAGCGAGCGAAGAGGGAGGGGGAGGGTGTGGGAGGAGGTGTCCCCCCTCCGACGGTGAGAACTTTTTGCATTTTGATGTTGCAATGGTGCAATTTGATGCATGTTTTTTCGCGTTTTATCGACGTGAAACAGTAACATTAGTGTAAGGCAGCAGTATATTTTGATGTAGATTATCATTGAACAATTTGCCTATAATATGGTATGATTTAAATACACTTCTTGTATTAATTCTTTTCACTGAAAATCATGAACGCGACTGAACCCGAGCAAGCGGAGCGAGCGACGGGGGGAGGGGAGGGTGTGGGAGGGGGTGTCCCCCTCCCACGGTGAGAACTTTTTGCATTTTGATGTTGCAAATGATGCAGTTTGATGCATGTTTTTGCGCGTTTTATCGACGTGAAACAGTAACATTAGTGTAAGGTAGCAGTTTATTTTGATGTAGATTATTATTGAACAATTTGCCTATACAATGGTATCATTAAAATAATCTTCTTGTATTAATTCTTTTCACTGAATATCATGAACGCGACTGAACCCGTATGATTTAAATACACTTCTTGTATTAATTCTTTTCACTGAATGTCATGAACGCGACTGAACCCGAGCAAGCGGAGCGAGCGAAGGGAGAGGGGAGGGTGTGGGAGGGGGTGTCCCCCCTCCCACGTGAGAACTTTTTGCATTTTGATGTTGCAAATGATGCAGTTTGATGCATGTTTTTGCTCGTTTTATCGACGTGAAACAGTAGCATTAGTGTAAGGTAGCAGTATATTTTGATGTAGATTATTATTGAACAATTTGCGTATAAAATGGTATCAATTTGAATAATCTTCTTGTATTAATTCTTTTCACTGAATATCATGAACGCGACTGAACCCGAGCGAGCGGAGCGAGCGAAGGGGGAGGGTGTGGGAGGGGGTGTACCCCCTCCGACGGTGAGAACTTTTGGCATTTTGATGTTGCAATGGTGCAATTTGATGCATGTTTTTTCGCGTTTTATCGACGTGAAACAGTAACATTAGTGTAAGGCAGCAGTATATTTTGATGTAGATTATCATTGAACAATTTGCCTATAATATGGTATGATTTACATACACTTCTTGTATTAATTCTTTTCACTGAAAATCATGAACGCGACTGAACCCGAGCAAGCGGAGCGAGCGAAGGGAGAGGGGAGGGTGTGGGAGGGGGTGTCCCCCCTCCCACGGTGAGAACTTTTTGCATTTTGATGTTGCAAATGATGCAGTTTGATGCATGTTTTTGCGCGTTTTATCGACGTGAAACAGTAACATTAGTGTAAGGTAGCAGTTTATTTTGATGTAGATTATCATTGAACAATTTGCCTATAAAATGGTATCATTAAAATAATCTTCTTGTATTAATTCTTTTCACTGAATATCATGAACGCGACTGAACCCGAGCGAGCGGAGCGAGCGAAGGAGGAGGGGGAGGGTGTGGGAGGGGGTGTACCCCCTCCCACGGTGAGAACTTTTTGCATTTTGATGTTGCAAATGGTGCAACTTGATGCATGTTTTTGCGTGTTTTAACGAGTTGAAACAGTCCCACTTGTTTAAGGTTGCAGTATATTTTGATGTAGATTATCATTGAACAATTTGCCTATATTTAAATACACTTCTTGTATTAATTCTTACACTGAATATCATGAACGCTGTCTGTTCAGCAATCAAACAGAAAAAGCATGCACACGAGGTTGTAGATAGGGGCATATCCCCTCCCACACGAAGGGGATTTTGCGTTTTCAGACCTGAAATTCAGCGATCTGGTGCAAATTTTTGGTGCAATACTTTTTCATCGAAGTGTTAAAATCACGGAATTTAGCTCTTATTCCGAATGTGCACCATCTGTGTGTCAGTGTATAAAGTCTAGTGAGGTAGAGCTTAGGGGAAGGGGAATTCCGCCTCCCGCTCGCGGAGCTTTGCGTTTTTAGAATTGAAATAAAGCGATCTGGGTATAGCCACAGTCTACTTCTATGCATGGCGGAAGGGGGGGGGGGGGGGGGGGGAGGAGGGGCGGGTGAGCAGGGAGAAGGCGTGGACGAGTGTTATCTCCACCTCTCCCTTCCGATGGAGCTTTTGCCTTTTTAAGGTTGAAATTGAGATATCTCGTATACGCATATTTGATGGAATCAACATTTGGGAAATCAAAAAAAAAAAAAAAAAAAACCTGATGGGGGAGGGGACTGAGGGAGGAAAGGGTCGATTAAAAGGGGAAATTCCCCTTATACATGAGGGAACCTTGAGTTTTTTGAAGGTATGTGATAAGTCTTGTGCACTCAGAATTATTCATAATTTTTTTGTAAATCTAAAAAGTGTACTAAGCTAGGGAAAGAGGCACAGAGGGGGAGGGTTTGGGAGGGGGATACCCCCTCCCAAGCACGAGAGATTTTGCATATTTTGAATTGAAATTCAACGATCTGGTGCACACTTTGAGTGAAATATTCAAAAAAATATCTTATTTGATGAAAGGTTGCAAAGGAGACCCGCTTCATGTGCATGCATACAGTATACACGCATTTTTTTTTCCGCCTCCCAAATCCCCGGTCCAAATCTTAGGGGGGGCGATCGCCCCCATCGCCCCCCCCCCCCCCCCCCCTGGCTACGCCAGTGAGTTCCAATTATTGTTCTGTTGCTGAATTTAACATGATAAGTCATAATTTCGATTTCAGTTTTGGTTCCGATTTCAGTTATTTTCATTTTGATCCACAGAACATAATGATGAATAAGAAAATGACTGAAGATCTTGGATGTGTACACATTAGTTGACTGTAAAGTCAAAATTTTTGGCAATTAACGAGTTAATACCATGTATAAATTTCAAAAGCAATACTTTCAAACCAAATCTGCTGCATTATCCATTAAGTTGTATGTTCCGCAAAACACACACACACACACACACACACAAAGAAAATGGAGGGTCCAATGAAAAGTACTGGTCAATTCTACTGATGAATTGTATAATAAGCTGATGTGGACAACGCATGCAATCGGGGCAAAAACTTAGACTTCATAAATACAGTATAAAGTATAAAACTGGTCAGACATTACTGGACAGACAGGATAGAACCAAACAAAACAAACTACAAACACAATGCTGCAATGTTGCAATTGAAAAATATTCTAGCATTCTCATGGGAACTCAATGAATTTATGCATTAAAACAATTTTAAACACCTTTGAGCTTTCAGATTGAATTTTTGGTACTGAATTATGTTTCAGACTCTGCAGTGTGTTACCATGAAAATAAGAAGATGTAAATGAAGACTTGTAGCGTAGATGTGTTTATCACTTGATAATATTATGACTGGTTTTAATTAATGATATTATCTCAATGAAGTATGAAGATATTTAACGCATTTAACATTTAAAAGTAAGTTCATCATAAGACGGAGCAAAATAAAACCTTTCCAGTCAGGGTGATATACCCAACTAGCAGCAAAATAAGGAATATTCTTGCGGTTATGATTTAAAAGTCTCATATTTTCTTATTGTTTTGTTTTTAGCATCTGTAATTACAAATATCTCAGATTTACCGATTTTCCGTGAAACTCTTTTTGCAGGTTTATAAGGCGTTAAATCAAAGTTTTATATGAGCAATACATGTGACGAGTGTAGTACATAATCTGTCTTGATACAGTCAAACCTGCCTTAGCTGCCACCTGTCTATAGCTGCAGCCGCTAAATCCCCTACGAGAGAAAAGCCATGTAAAAGACCCTGTCCATTGTAACCATCTGTGAATGGTGGCCACCTTTTTCGTCTCCCTTGGGTGGCCGCCATGGCTATAGACACGTTTGGCTGTTATGTACATTATATGTATATGTATATAGACATATTGATAGATACATTTTACACATGCAAATGCTGTGGTCGGCAAAATTGATGTCGGGTCACCAAATTCCCAGAAAGGATATTTCTGGGTGTCCCGGTCGGCCCGGCAGCTAAATTTCATAATTGCTCTGTACATTTCCTTTTCTTTTGTTTAGCTGCACTTCTTTTTCCTTCTTTCTTTCTTTCTTTCTTTCTTTTGTTTTTGTTTTTTTTTTTTTTTTGGGGGGGGGGCACCATCAACTTCATATATGATATGATAATCCACTTCTATACTAATGATGCACAGGATAGAGTGTGTTAGTGAAGGTGCGGGGCGCTCGAGAGTATTGACAATGGTGCGACATGCACGAGGCGCAATCCTGTGCATCATTTGTTTTATAAAATGGGTCGAAAACTAACTGCATTATTCACGTACCTTTGTGGGTCAATACCAGTCAGCTACATGTAGCACTCGCTCAAAAGTCAAGATGTCCGAAGATGTTCGTCCCAAACATTTACGCACGTCGCACTCGGAAATCCCGCACATAAGTACTGTACGTACGTATAAGAGTATACGTACGCCACGTACTGTTATGCACAAGAAAGGCCGCCGGCTGTTGTGGCAGCCCGCGGCCCGAACTAGAAGTTGTTTACAGGATTGACAGCGCGTATAGTAGCGCGTGACGCACTTGTAACAACTGATTGAGTGCGCACTGCTAGTGTAAAACATTGTGACGTACGTCAGGCCAGGGAGGTGGAAGAGAGACTCTTCTTAGTGCATACCTGAAGAAAATAATGCACGCACACGTGACTCATTTCAGCGCTTCCAATTGGCTACATTCTTGAACCCATTTTATAAATTGTAATATTGATGATTATGATATAATGTTATACTAATGATGCACAGGATAGAGTGTGTTAGTGAAGGTGCGGCGCGCTCGAGAGTATTGACAATGGTGCGACATGCACGAGGCGCAGCCGAGTGCATGTTTGCAGCCGTTGTCAATACTCGAGAGTGAGCCGCACCTTCACTAACGCCACGAAATAATCCTGTGCATCATTAGTTTTATAAAATGGGTCGAAACTAACAGCATTATTCACGTACCTTTGTGGGTCAATACCAGTCAGCTACATGTAGCACTCGCTCAAAAGTCAAGATGTCCGAAGATGTTCGTCCCAAACATTTACGCACGTCGCATGCACTCGGAAATCCCGCACACTATAAGTACTGTACGCACTGCTAGTGTAAAACATTGTGACGTACGTCAGGCCAGGGAGGTGGAAGAGAGACTCTTCTTAGTGCATACCTGAAGAAAATAATGCACGCACACGTGACTCATTTCAGCGCTTCCAATTGGCTACATTCTTGAACCCATTTTATAAATTGTAATATTGATGATTATGATATAATGTTATACTAATGATGCACAGGATAGAGTGTGTTAGTGAAGGTGCGGCGCGCTCGAGAGTATTGACAATGGTGCGACATGCACGAGGCGCAGCCGAGTGCATGTTTGCAGCCGTTGTCAATACTCGAGAGTGAGCCGCACCTTCACTAACGCCACGAAATAATCCTGTGCATCATTAGTTTTATAAAATGGGTCGAAACTAACAGCATTATTCCCGTACCTTTGTGGGTCAATACCAGTCAGCTACATGTAGCACTCGCTCAAAAGTCAAGATGTCCGAAGATGTTCGTCCCAAACATTTACGCACGTCGCATGCACTCGGAAATCCCGCACACTATAAGTACTGTACGTACGTACGTATAAGAGTATACGTACGCCACGTACTGTTATGCACAAGAAAGGCCGCCGGCTGTTGTGGCAGCCCGCGGCCCGAACTAGAAGTTGTTTACAGGATTGACAGCGCGTATAGTAGCGCATGACGCACTTGTAACAACTGATTGAGTGCGCACTGCTAGTGTAAAACATTGTGACGTACGTCAGGCCAGGGAGGTGGAAGAGAGACTCTTCTTAGTGCTTACCTGAAGAAAATAATGCACGCACACGTGACTCATTTCAGCGCTTCCAATTGGCTACATTCTTGAACCCATTTTATAAAATGTAATATGACATGATATATGATATAATGTAATGTAATATAATGTAATATAATATAATGATATAACTTGATACTATAAGATTAAATATATATTGTAGATACAGAGAGAGAGAGAGAGAAAGAGAAAGTAGTCCACGTGTTGGTGCAATAACGACGACAACATAAAAAATAAAACAGAAGCCAAGTTCATAATGCCATTACCAACAGTTTATTTCGGCACACAAATTTTCGAGCGATTCGCCCTTTCTCACGTGTTCTTGATTCAACAATTTTAATAAGGTACAAGAAATCAACAATATTTACTGAACAAAACAAAACAAAACAAAGAAAACAAAACAAAGACAGAACAAAACAAAACAATGACTTCAAAAGAGACCTCCAGATAATTTCCGACTTTGACATTTGAATATTACTGTAAATTTCTTATACTGGGTACAGAGTTTCAGAATCAATAGCGTTTGGAATGAGGAATAAGAATGTTTTTAAGATTTATAACAAATTACAATGAACAAGGATGATGACATGGCAGCCTCATCATAGGAATGTATGAGTGAGGGCTCATGGAAGCAGAACAAACTTAGGAAGCGTGCATACATTCTACACAGGTGAACTTGTTAAGCAAGATATATTGTAATGGTAAGACATAGTGCATTTCTTGAATATGTGAGCCTCCTATGTCGTCATCTTGTTCGGTGTAATATGTTTTGGGATTTTCAGAGTATTGGTTTCCCCATTTACATAATTCTAGGACCACAATAAATTCCACAAATATAATATACATGGAAATGTTGACTCATGCACTAAACATAATGTGACATTAGAAAAAAATCGTCTGGAATTCTAAACTCGTCAGATCTTTAGCAATAAGAGCTATCAGAAGGTCTTACATTCTACTCCGACCACGGGTGGGAGAGATCCCCCCCCCCCCCCTGCTCCAACCTAACCCAGCCTAGCCTTTGAAAAAGCCCTCTCACAAGACCTGTGATCGGAGGATCGTAGTTTCATACGCGAGACGGGGTCAATCCGCAGCTGTAAGACTAATCAATGGAACGCCCTCCCGAGGCGGCTGCGCTTGACATCAGTCTTCTCTGTATACGCCGCTCGAGATGTAAGCTGGCAAAAATAGCAAACACACTTGTAGAATAGTTTGTCTACTAGCCTGGTCGTACATGAAACTCTTGTGTTTGTCTCTGTCACACATCTGGATCTTGGATGTAAAGGCTAACAAAACCACCAGCTGATTTTAACGACCGAAAAAGTAGTCCCTTTCCAAGTCCATCTCACTATACATCGGGGGCTCTTCATTCGTAGTCTTCTTGAGGTCTTGGAGCAGAAACAGAAATTGCCATACAGCGCCACGGTATGTACTTACCTGTTTAACATCATCGCATCCCAATGTTGCTTTCTCCTCTGATAAAGCGACACTGGGAAATCGCTAAGATCGAAAACAATGGGTTGTAATAACAACCGAAGATTATATTCCTTGTGTATTGGACTGGTCGGACACATGCGGCACTTTGATTATACCCACATCGATCAAATATTAGCAACCGAATATTATATACCTTGTGTATTGGACTGGTTGGACACATACGGCACTTAATTATACCCACATCAATCAAATATTTCAGGACCCGAGTCCTTAAACTGTTATTGACACCATACGCAATAATCGTTACCCATGGTAACAAAATAGTTTACATGTTGACGTAATTTAGATGTGACCATATACAAGCGGAAGAGAGAAAAAAAGAGAGATGATAAAACGAAATTACCAATTCACCATAAACTGTTTCGATATTACTGGAAATGTAAAACATAGATATGAAAACAAATATGTATTCATTCATTTCTGGTGTGACGTGCTTACAAATCTAGCATATGAGCAGCACTGGCCCGTAAACAAAATCCGGCAAGGATTTTGCCATAGCAACATGACATGGGGTTAATCATGTAACCCTAACATCAACATGGCATGGTGAGCGACAGGATACTCCTCACCAGAGCTGTATCGACCTTACAATATAATCATGACAGATTTCACTAACCCTTCATTTGAAAGTAGCCTTCTGAGGACATGTTTAGATTCTGTATTCGTATGGTTTTGTACAAAGTTTTTTCTTGTCTCTCTTTTTTTTTTTTTTTTTTGGTCAGGGATCATGAAAATAAAAAAAGGTACATCAGGTCTTGTTCATGATAATGCGTCCTCGAAAGATCACACCGACAGTTTTTGATCCAAAGATTAATCGGTGAGAATGGTACCGTTTCAATATTTTGGGGGCTTCCCGGCCATAATTAAGTTTCGAATAAATGCATATTATACAAATAATGTATAATTCCAGTGTTGTGTGTTTTTCAATCACTTGTCTTCATGATGTGTTATACAGAGTCAATCATTTAACTTTTGAAGTATAGAAAATTCGAGAGGTTACTCTATAGTGTACGCCTTCGCTAATCATTAATCTATTTCTTATGACCTATCATTACACCATGTATTTTTTTTTATTCTGCCATTGTACTGTCCTTTTTTATTGCTATAATATCATTGTTTAAAACTTGACGAATGTTAAAAGTGGCATATACGTACAAATCTGTGATTTCTGCGTTATTGTCTTTACTCCTCTCATCGTGTACGGTTTTGCCATTAGATTGAAAATTCATAGTACCCTACTGTCATATCTACAGTCGTGCATAACGATGTTCTTTAAAGGAATGTTGTGCACATTTCACCGGTCTCGACCACTTTTTTTTTCGAGTGGAATGAAGTAGATAAAGGCAAGTATCCGCAACTTTCATTTCTTGATGGTACGCACTGTACGTAGGACGATTATAAGGGAACTTCGACCAATCGATAACGAGCCAGCTTATTGCACAGTTTTCATGTCAGGAGTGGTCGAGTAATCATCCAGGTGCTTTTTTTTTTTGCATTGCATGATGTGGACATTGTGAAATAACCAATAGCACTACAAGCGTCCATAGACATTGGTCATGAATGATTTTTATAGTCACGATATACAGTGAGAATGTAGACTTATCATCGTGTGTTACATGACACTACAATAAAAGGAAGTTATATTCCAAAGTCGTAGGCTTATTAGTCCATAGGCCAAGACCCGAAAAATGGGTTATTTTTCGGGTCTTGAACATACAGAAGACAGTGCTCTTCTTTGTATAGCGGTTAGTTTCAATTCAGAAGTATACGGATATAACAACGAGACCAAATTGGTTAAAAATTCATTTATCATGACTAAGCTACTCATTTGGAAATGCTATCATACAAGTAGCTTGATAAGCATATATCTATGCCCGACAAACAAAATGACACCAAAAAGGTTTTGCCACCTCGGGTGGTACCAATATCTGGCCTGGCCCATGGACTATACAATATGCAACGTAAGTTAGAATCCTTAAGTTTGGTTGCCACGGATGCAAAGCTACTGCGTTCCTATAGCCAGAGTATTTTTTGTGGAAAGAATCTGAGTTGAAAGAGAATTTAAACTCTGGAAGAATGCTGGATTTTGTAATGTCAACCTGTTTACAGGGGTTGAATTGAGCAACAATGAATCGGTTAATTTTAATCGGTATTATATCTTGAAAGGGCAAGAATCCACCACAAAAAATGTACTGGTTGTGTCATTACTATGACTTGTTATGTATTTGTTTCATGCATGATCAACTGTGCTGTCTGAACATAAATCTGTGCGTAGTATTAATTATATGACGATTATTATTTTTTGTAAGCAAGAAATTGAAAGATGAAACTGTTTTGTTTTGTCTTGGGTTTTTTTTTATGAGGGGTTGAAAAAGCCACAGGACAACGCACGATGACATGAATGTAAGGCATGTCGGTTTGCAAGGGAAAACTGTGCATAGTTAATTTTGATTATAAATACGGAAAACATGAAATGATTGTTTTCAGAAGAAATAGAAATATGAGCTTTCTCTTTCCGTTTTTCTGGGGGGGGGGGGTTGTCGAATATAGCATAGCAACGATATGTCTGAAATGTATCGCATAACACATACACCCCCCCCCACACACACACACATACACGAATATCGTATTTGCAGAGTCATTCAGGCAGTGTACTTGTAGACAGAAATTATTTGTCTAGCTTCCATATAGCCCTAATGCAAATAATCTGCGGGGAGGGGGAACTAGGCCAGAGTGTATTTCTTAAAGGGATCATTAAACCGAGTGATTTATTATGTTATAATGACTCCTAATATGATATCATATGTAAGAAGAAAAATTAAAGTAATGTTAGACTTAGACAGTTTGAAGTGCTCAAATCATCTATTCTGCAGCGGCCGAAATTGAATAAAATCAAGTTTGCCAGTAGTCACGGAGAATTCGGCAACAAATATATAAAATTCTTAGAACAGATAACGGATGCGTGTTTAGTAGTGTTAAAATATCTGTTTCATAATCGAAAGTACAGTCCGAACGGGAAACTGTATTATAAATCTTGAATTAACTGAAGAATATGACGCCGTCATATGAAAAAAGCGATACATGAAACCATCTTCTTCTTCTTCTTCTTCTTCTATTATCATTATCATTATTATTTGTACGGAGAGTTGAATAGCCCAATAGGAGAGTTAATGTACTTTTTGACATATGGCGTGCCGTTTCCGAAGGGAAAACTGTAAGAAGTTTTCATTTTACGGAAGAACATATAGAAGACAGATAGATGCGAACTGTTTTGAATCTCTCTTTCAATTTTTGGGCGTCGTATCAAGCAACAGGATAACACGTGGTGTAACTTATGAAGTGCCAGAAATGTGTTGTAACGTAACAACAGAACAACTCTAAAGGGAAGTCTTTTAGGCCTATATAATCGTTTATAAAAATAATTTTTGTAAAGTATGAGCTCAAGTGCTTTCTTTCATGTACTTTTTGTTCACAATGATATTGATTTTTTTTCTTTAAAAAAGTTGATAATGAATTGGAAAAAAAGTGACATTGCTTGGAAGCTAATAGATTATAACTGAATGTTAAAAAACAAACAAATTGTAGCATTTTCAGCAATACTGTTGACACTTTGCGTAGAGAAATGATAGTGGACGATTGTCACTTTCGGACGCTTATCGCATCTTAGATTCCCGTTGTGTTATTGTAGATAATAAACTCTGTTTGAAATTATATTTTCAACACCATATCGGGTAAAGTGCGTTATAAATAGACTGAACATTATTCTCCCTCTAAAACTATCATTATATGTTTTTCTAGTCCTTGTATTACCTTGCCTTAGTTATGGAATCTTAGTTTGAGGCAACACTCACCAGAACCTATTGGATAGAGTGTCCTTTTTTTTTTTGTGCAAAGGAAAGCTCTCCGCATCATTCGTTATTCTTCCAATACGTTCGGATGCAAATCTATTCATTACATCTACTAAGCTGTTAAAAATCAAGAATTGGTTTTCATTTGATTAAGGAAAACTAATGTACATAGATAATACCAACACACTTCAGTCTAAGGGCAATTCCGTATGGGAAGGGCAAAAACAGCAAAATTCAAAGTTAAGTAAATGCTCAGAAATTTAAGTTTCCCGTACGGATGGATTGTTGTATTTACGGAAACAAAAAACCCTTTTCAAATAAATTTCCTCGTTTTTGTTGTACACACTTTTAAAGTTGGAAGACTATCTATTGTGTTTATCTAAAATTTTACGATATTAAATGAAAATTTTAAATGAGAACAACTTAAATGTCTCTCTGCTTTTCTATCCATACTTCCACATCTTTCTTCCTATGCTTCAACAATCACAATTAATGAAGCATTCAGTCACTCTATTTATGATATTTTTTCGAGAAATTTTTAAAATCTACTGACAAATTGACGTAATTCCGTTACCATAAAATTGAAAAAAAAGTTTTCTCCCGAACAAACTAATCACTGATTTTTTCTCCCCTTGTAATTTTTTTCTCTACATGTGACTCCCTGAAAACTAACAAAACATTTTGTGAAATATCTCCTTCAGTTCTTCTGTATTCTGTAAGTGTGGTAATGGGATTACATGGTAACGGAATTACAGGCACATCTAATATGGAAGAGAATGACATGACCTACTTTCGTGCCAATATGTATGTGAACTGTTCATGAAATAGCTTCAGGGCATTATGATTGAGCTTAACAGTGTTAGTGATTGGCAGTAAAGGAATGAATGTTGAAATATATGTATGGTATGATACACTGACATGACTCAGCATAGCTGGATGCCTCTGACAGTGAGTCCTGACATCAGGGTACACGTTTGACAAGACTTCTTGTGCTGAAAGTCTCCTCCCTTCTTTCACCTTTCCTCATGTACAAGAACTACATGGAGACTGTGCTAACTGATAACTTTATAAGGTTTGCTACAGATATTCATTCTGAAATGTTAAAAACCATACTGAATTCTGAGATATCAATGTTTATTTTCGTGCTAAAAAGTCTCATGGTTTCATACAAAATCTAATTATAGTGATGAGGGACTATTGTATGGGTATGACGCAGCATAAATTGAACAAAGGTTAGAAAGAAGAGGAAGGACATAACATTTCTTTAAAAGGAAAAGAGAGCACTGCTTCTGACAGAGATAAATGAATAGGATAATTTTTTAGTGAGGAAAGATTAAGAATTTAAGAGAAGGATCATACACAATGTGATAAAAGTCATTATTTGACACGGGATGCCCACTGAATGAGACACCTTTGATCTTTCTGTATGCTAAATGCTTTATAATCACCAAGTCGATAGTCTGACCTTTTATCGAACATGTCCTCTTTTCATCCTCAAGTCCTTTATCTTTAATGGTAAGTGTATGACTATGACCTTCTTTCATTTGTTTCGTAGATCTTTCCTCCACAGAGACATGTATTTTGATTTTCATGCCCATTTGATACTGAGCATCTGCTACCATTTGAAATTTGTTCTTTAATCCTTTCTTCTTAAAAGAAATAAAGACAAAAACACCATTTGTGATGAACATTTACTTAAATATTAAAGTCAACGGGCTTCTGTTCTACCTTTACTCTTCATGTTACCATTTGCTGTACAATCTAGTTTTCTTTCATACAAGCGCCATTACAGTGTATTATCATTTGCTTTCAGGCAGTCAAAATACAACTTACTGCAAAAGAGAAGATGCACACTTCTTGTGAGTAGATATATGGCAACACTCGATGAGAAAATAGACAAAGTCAAAGAAGAAAGACAGAGACGGGAAACTTGTAGGAAATTTATAGGGCAAGTCATGATTACAGTCAATGATCAAATCACTGTCTTGTTTCTGAAGACGTCATTTGGAAATTATGTGTGGTCAGAAGTAAATACTAACATTATTCACCTGACAGGTTGATTAATCGGACTCTAACTCAGTGAGCTGCAGATGGATAAAAGAGGCCCTCTTCAATACCTTTCTATGAATTAAGAGAATTTGGTGCATGGACTCACTCTAATGGTTCAAAAAGTTGTAGTTTATTAAAGTTATTTTGCTGTATTCTATTTGATTTCAGTTTAGTTCATTTCATTTTGGTGGGCTTAGTGGGACTTACACTGTAAGAGAATTATCAAATTATGCACTACATTATATACCAGGGGGCAACTTCAGCTATTAGTAAAATGTCACGAGTTTTTAGTGATTGATAAGCCACAACATATAAATGATATTGATTGAGCACTGTTGCAGTACCATAATCATATAAGAAAATTTTCTTTTCAATTTATGATTGAATTGTAATTCTTATTTGTCAATGAACAACTGCATGTTTTCACTTAACAAATTAAAAGTTTCAAGCATCCTTTGTGTTCATCCTTAATATTTAACATTGTGTTCAATGATGGGGCTGCACTCTGTGCTCTTGCACTATAAATTGGCACTTTATGATTTAGATTTAAATTCAGTGTCAATCCGGACAGTTTTTTCATTATTCTCTTGTGCATGTGCACATAATGTTTTGGTACAATACTTGTAAGGATTCACACATATTATCAATCATAGGCATATTTAGGAAGAAGAAAACAGAGAAATCTGTTTTGCATGATATCAACAAATGAAATACAAGAAAGATGTGAGTATTGTTGACTGGATTTATAGAATAGTACTTGTGTAGGGCTATTCTAGCGTAATTCCGTTACCATGTGTCTTAAATATAGATGTCATTTACCTGCAGAGTGTGAAATTCTTAACTTGAAAGTAGAGAAATTTTGATGGATGTGGTAATTATAAGTTACGAGATCGTGATTGACATAGTTACAACTTCAAATCACAGTTGTTAGCATGACGATAAAAATTCATTTCGCACCTATACACTTGTAGCAGTTCAAGGTCAAAGTCTAGAGAGTACTTATTTAGTGGTTATATTATAGCTAAAGGCATAAGCAGTCTTTATCAAGACATATCAGAATACATGAGTACCAAGAATGTGTATTTCAGAAGGCGTAATTCCGTTACCATTTGTGTAATTCCGTTACCACTGACTTTACAGGGAAAAAGCCTGCTGCTGGGAAAATGTGATGAAATATTTGAAAAACAATACAACTAAATTGAAGTTGGCACAATCAAAGATGAAATCAGACAACAACCTATAGTGTATGTGTTATAGATTTCAAAGAAACAACTCCCAAAGTCAGAGTTGAAGTTGTGACTCAATTTTCTGGTAATTCCGTTACTATCGCACATAGACCTCCTTTGTAACCAACCAAGCATTGCCAAGTGAGAACATTTAACAAATTTGTATTTGGGGAGACAGTGTGAGTACCTCTGCATCTTTTAAATGTATCAAGACCAGGCAAAGTAATCAATCCAGTATACAGGGTGAAAGAATATGAGCCAAAATTCTCTGATTTGTAATTCCGTTACCGCGGAATTGCCCCTAATCGTTATTCTATGTTCCCTGAAAGTCAAACATTCCATGATTAACCTATTCCTTTGAGTTTCATTTATTTCTTCTACGAACTATATTATCAAAGTAGAACTAGAGAGGGGCCGTCAAAGGCGGCAGACCCACGCCTAAGGACAAAGTCGGGGTAAACATAATGTGCATTCGGTCATCTACCAGAATTCGGCCACTTAATTGCCAGTGTGCTTTATCACCAGCCAGTGAGTTCTACCAAAGATCGTACACTGAAGTGTACGATCTTTGGTTCTACAGTCACATCACACGCAAATCACATCATTACACATACGGTATTAACACTCATTCACGTACAGGAAAGTCCTCAAGTCTCCTCCAAAAATCCATCGAAAATCCCAAATTCCACAGTCAAAAGTGCAGAATCGGAACTTTTCCAAGCGCGCGCGAATTAAGTCGCGGAAAAAGCGCTAAAAATCGAGAAATACGCCGTTTTCTTGCGGGATATTTTGATTATAGCAAGCCGAGAGTGTGATGATATCAAAGGTCGTATGAGTGTACGATCTTTGATGGTACGATTGTATCCACAAAAGCGCAAAAGAAAAACAAAATTTACGTACCCCCTAGGCAATTACCCCTATGATTAGTGTCTACGGGAATTATTCAATGCAAGGGTTGAATGCAAATGTCTACTGCACCAGTATTCGGCCACCAACGAGCGCCGCAACGTCCCCGATGCAATTTTGCACCAACAGTGTAGAGCGCGATGCATTTTCAGCGGCCTTGCACACGCATTGACATTGAGCACGCATATCGTGCAGTGTGACTGCGACCGAGCAAATGCTCCTCCAACGAAAAAAACAATCAATGTTAATTTGAAAAATCATCAAAATACGGGCCAGTTTGTGATGACGGAGAACGAACTTTCATAAATCTAGAAGGACATAGTCCCTCAAATAGGCCTAAACGTAAATTTCGGAATTCTTACGAACATTTGAGCAGCGAAGTCGGATCGTTTGGGAGTTTATGTTTTCGTATGGTAGCGGAAAATCGCAAAGTGAGAAACGGGAAATTTTCGGAGTGGTCACTATACCATGGGGTCAAAACTTCAAGGTCACACAGAATTTGCAAGGGTCAACCGATTATCACCAAAATCTAATCGATTCTTTCCTGCCATTATCCAAACATCCCCATAACATTTCGTGCAAATCCGTTTACCCGTTCTCTTGTTATCTTGTACACAAACAAAAAAACAAACAAAAAAACCAAACAAACAAACAAACAAACATACGGAACCCTTTACATAACCCCCTGCCGATTTTCATCGGCGTGGGTAAAAAGAAAAACAAAATTTACGTACCCCCTGGGCAATTACCCCCCTACGGCAATTATTCAATGCAAGGGTTGAATGCAAATATATACTGCACCAGTATTCGGTCACCAACGAGCGCCGCAACGTCCGCGATGCAATTTTGCGCCAACAGGGTAGAGCGCGATGCAGTTTCACCGGCCTTGAACACGCATTGACAATGAGTGCGCATATCGTGCAGTGTGACTGGGACCGAGCAAAATTATTTCATGATTGAGGAATGCTCCTCCAACAAACAAACAAAAAAAGAATCAATGTTAATTTGAAAAATCACCAAATACGGGACAGTTTGTGACGACGGAGAGCGAACCCCGAACTTTCATAAATCAAGAAGGACATAGTTCCTCAAATAAACGTAAATTTCGAAATTCTTACGAATGGTGTTGAGCAGCGAAGTTGGATCGTCTTACGAACAGAGTTGCATGCAGCGAAGTCGGATCGTTTGGGAGATACGCTTTTGTATATGGCGCGCCGATCGACCAACAACACTGTTTATCGGCGATAAACACTTTATCGAGCGATAAACTCTGTTTATCGAGCGATAAACTCTGTTTATCAAGATGAAGCTCTGTTTATCACACCTTTATCAACTGATAAACTGAATTTTTCTCGATAAACACCGTTTATCGGCGGTCGATAAACAGTGTTTATCACAAAAAACTCTGTTTATCGGTCGATCGATAAACATAGTTTTTCCTCGATAAACACTGTTTATCACTTGGTCGATAAACACTGTTTATCACTTGATAAACAGTGTTTTTCGTTCGATAAACACTGTTTATCGCCGATAAACAGTGTTTTTCGTTCGATAAACACTGTTTATCGCCGATAAACAGTGTTTTTTCAGTGTTTATCGCCGATAAACAGTGTTTTTCGGCGATGAACAGTTAATCGGCATTATTGTTCAAACGCGCGCCATATTTGTATGGTAGCGGAAAATCGCAAAGAAACGGAAAATGTTCGGAGTGGTCACTATACCATGGGGTCAAAACTTCAAGGTCACACCGAATTTGCAAGGGTCAACCGATTATCACCAAAATCTAATCGATTCTTTCCTGTCATTATCCAAACATTCCCTGAACATTTCGTGCAAATCCGTTTACCCGTTCTCTTGTTATCTTGTACACAAACAAACAAACAAACATACATACAAACAAACAAACAAACAAACAAACAAACAAACATACGGAACCCTTTACATAACCCCCTGCCGATTACATCGGCGTGGGTAAATATCTCTTATCACGGCGTCTGGTATGTCTCCGTTCTATTGCATGGTTCTCCCAATATGTCTAAAGGTAGAGTAGGTCGCGACAATTATGGTTCAGTTCAGTTTATGGCTCAGTTTTTGAGCCATAATTTTTATGATTGTTATAGCAGAGACGGGTAGATTTCGTTTTTCCTTTTTTAATTTCGAATATTGTTTTGTTATGGTAACCGCATTTTTTTTTCAATAAAGAAAAACAATGAGTGTGGATTGAGTTGATCTCTTTTTCATTTCAGGTTTTGATTTGAGATATAGTTTCTTTTTTTCTGATGGATGTAGTTTTTTGATATGTAGGCCTAAAAGATGTGTTTTATTTATGCTGAAGGATGAGCTGTCATGATGATAATAATTGTTTAAAAGAAAAGAAAGGAATATTGTTTATTTTATTGAAATTTGGCACACGGGATTAATGTGATGTGTAGGTGTGATTTTTTTAAAATCAAAATTAATATATGTAGATGAAATAGTAATGGAATTTTTTTAATGACTAGTTGTGTAATGATATGTTGACAGTGAAATTTTTTCCCCTTTTCCTCATTTTTCTTTTTTCGTTTTTCTTTTCTTTTTGAAAAGTAATCCGAGTATTGATGGGCTGGTACCCTCACTGATTTCATTATCAGTTGTAATAGTAATGATTGTTTTTATTCAGTGTTGAGCAGTGTTGCCATGTTGACAGGATATTTTTTATCTCCTTTTTCTTTTCGTTTTTGTAAAAGCAATTTCAGAATTGATTGGGCTGGTACCCTCATAGATTGATCACTTCTTGGTGATTTACCACATGTGACCACTGTAATATTTGTTCTTTTTTATGTCATGTCGTTATATCATTGTTTGTACAGAGCACCGAAATAATCTGTCTGTTTTTATAACTATGATTGTAAAACATGTGCAATTCAGCCTTTGGCTGCCAGACATGATTTTTAATAAAACCTGTTCAATTCAATTCAATTCAATGTGAGACTACAGTTTCAGACAACTGGCAAACAATTAAAATGACATATCTGTCACAAATGTCTTGAATGACCCTTGACCTTTGACACCATGGCCCCAAAAGTCCCAAGATAATCACCGTAAAGCAGTATAGATATACATTATGTACTCTATAGTTTCATGAAGATACTAGTATACCTTAAGCCTTTTTTGGAGATTTGAAAAAAAAAGTGACATTTTAGCTATTTTACATGACCTTTCACCTTTTTTTGTGGCAATAAATGCATTCATTTATTTCCACAAAAACATCTTAAAGGAGTGCAGAGATATGAAGGAGGTAATGAAATTTTAAGAATTTGAGCTTGACCTTTGATTTTTTTTCCTTGAGCACGTGCACACAAAAGTTGATAGGCACAACCTGTCCACTTACTCTGTGTAAACTTACTTTGTGTAAACCTTTAGTGAAAGCAGACAGACCTCTCCTTTCCCATTCTCTTTTCTACTATCCTATCTCTATGCAAGTCATCCCTCCCTCCTATTCTCTTTCCGACGTATATTACGTACGGGAGCTGCACGCAAATCTAGCCACGCTTATGCTGTAGCCCCACTGTATTATTCATTGTTGTACATTACTTATACGTTTTGCTGTACATTGTGTAAAGGCAATGAAGAAAAAAATGTTCTGTGAACAGCTTATGTTTATGTATGCATATATACATTATAAACTGTGCATGTACAATGATGATACAGAAACCAATAAATCAAATCAAATCAAAATCAAATCAAATCAAATCATATCATATGCCAAGTTTCATTAGGATACCTCCAACAGTTTTTCTTTTTTCAATCACACTGTCCACAAAATTGATTACGGACGGACGGACGACCCAAAAACATAATGCCTCCGGCGACACTTCGGGACGGAGGGACGGAGGCACCTGCACACACATTCACCACCACCACCATCACACACCAGAGTTTATTTTCCCCTGCTACCTTCGCAGCAGAATTTATATTGTTACGAATTTAGTACGTCCTTATCTTTTCCTCGGGCCGGCCATCTTTCCAAGCAATGCTTATAATGGCGGCCCTCTTCATAATCGTTTCTTAACTATAAATGTTATTCTTATCACTGCTGCATAGACATGCATACTGTATATTAAATTTCTTTCATATCGTTGTTTATGCAAGTCAAAAGACTGTGTTAAATTTACTTTACATATGTCCTACATGTTCATGATTATGTACTTAATATGTATCGTGGTTTATGCAAGTCAAACGACTTTGCGTTGAATTTACTTTGTATTTTTCCTGCATTTTCATGATTATGTAACTTATGTAATAACAATAATAATAATAAGGTCTTATTTATCCAGGGTAGCCTCTTCAGTGTTGCCACTGCTCTACCAGAGGGACCTGCCATTATTATTACCCCAGCGTTGCCAGGTACCCATTTATACACCTGGGTCGAGAGGGACATTGTGGGTAAAAACATCTTGTCCAAGGACGTAAGCACTGGGCGGGAATCGAACTCGGGTCCTCCGACTGGGAGTCGAGAGTCTTATCCACTATGCCACAGCGTGTATACTGATTTGCAGAAAATAAAGTATCTATCAAACAATATCAAACAATAAAAACACCATGAACAAAAAGAATATGCACTGTCAAATGCATTGTTTGTATGATGCTGGAATTAAAATAAAATTGAATAAGAGACACACATTGGGAGTGATCTATGTGTACTTGTCGTGTCATCAGGTGAGCTTGTTCACGTGAGAGACAAGGCAGAAGAAGGTATAAGAGTATAAAAATTAAGATAACACGAATGGACCTTGACAAAAATAGCTTAATGATAAGCCGAAGGGCAATGTCGATATTTCAATCATCGCGTGCACAATATCAGGCTCTCAGGTGTGATAATCGACATTTAAGCCCGCCGCACACTACACAATTTTGCCCCGATTCACCGGTCTTAAGACCTTAAAGACTAGAAGTGTGACGTCACAGTCTTGCCAGTTTCCAGTCGTACGATTCGGTCTTAGCGCCAGTCGTAGAGATTTGACATGTTGAATTTCTACGGCCGGTCGTAGTATAGGCTTTCAGCCATTCACAATGGAGTAAAATGCAAGCGCAGGCAGTGCGCACTGCGCGCGCTTTACAATCGTAAGCCTACTAGTAGAGCATGTAAGCCGAAAAATTGTGCAAAAATTGACTAAAGCATGAAACTTTCACCAGTGTTAGTACATGTTATAAGATTCATTCTAAGATCGGGAGGTAAAGTCTGAATTGACCTCTGATGACCTCCAAAGGTCAATGACCTCAAAATTTGATTAAAAATTGATATTTTGCGTCATTGATTAATTATGGTAATGATGTACTAAAAACTCATTTTTGTTACAATGGAATTGCCTTCATGTTCCATAGAACCCTGACAGGTTTCTACCTTTGACCTCTGATGACCTCCATAGGTCAATGACTGACCTCAAATTATCAGAATTTTGATATTTAGTGCAATTGGTTGATGCATGATAAACATAACGATGTCCTAAAAATTCATTTGTGTTACAACTGAATCGTTTTACTATTCCTCAGATCAAGGGAAATTATTTACACGTCTCTGCCTTTGACCTCTGAGGACTGTGACAGGTCAATGACCTCAAAATATCAAAATATTGATATTTGATATATATTCAGTGGTTGACTGTATACCAGGTATGCAATCATGCATTATGCTATTAGCATTCATACTATAAGAAGTGTCTTCTCATTCCACAGAACATTGGTAATTACCCTGTGTATATCCAACTTTGAACTCTAAGGACAATGTGAGGTCAGACTTTTAGAATATCACTAAAAATTTGTGTAGGATTGCGAATATTGATGTTTGGCTTCATTGGTTTAATCCTAAATGTTTAATCATGTACAAATCACGCCTTGACGTTATAATCAAAGTATGTATGCACATTCCACAAAGCATTGGTTCAAAGTAACAGGTCTCAGGAATGTGAGCGGTCAATTACTTCAGAAATGAAGCTTACGTGTCTTCAGTGATGGCAGTGACCTGAAATATGATATTTATGTTTGGGTTAGTTATGCAAACTACCTTCCATGATATTATGGGCAACATTATCCCATTTGCACTGCACAAAATTTGTACGCTTAAACATGGAATGTGGGGAGAGGAGTACCATATTTTGGGTTGATGCTTAATAGTTTGTGAACAGGCATATCGCGAAGTCCCTTGAACTGGATGAAAGGGTGACGGATGCTAACCAGAAAACAACAGGCCCACCTCGTCAGATGTACCTCACGAGTCAAACAACCCGAGTCGTACAGCCCATGAGTTAGCCCACGAGTCATACATCCCGTGACCTAAACACTAGATGAACAAGGTCAATGAGCTCGACATCAAATATAATGGGCCCACAAGCTGTGCGGTCCTCGAGCTCGACACTCGAGGAAAACAAGGCCCACGAGATTAATATATGTATTACATCTGAAAGCTTAATCTATTCAGTGTAGGTCTTCTGGACCTTCCCCTTCCCCCCCCCCCCCCCCCCCCCCATGTGTCGGACTCTTATTGGCCTGGTTTGCCTAAGTGTCAAGTTCATGGTCAATGCTACCTAGTTTCGAGCTGGCGGGCCTGTGTTGGTCAGTGTCAAGCTCGTGGGCTGTATGGTTCCGGTGAATGACTCGTGGTCCTGGAGCATATACAGTGACGTCATGGACCATCTAGAAAGCGACATATACTGTGAGTCATAACATGCATTCCACACGAAGCAACCCTGTGTCTTGCAACTTGCTGTTGTCATCCAATTAAGTTTGGGGCATTACGTCAGGCAATTTTGGGCATTTTTCAATGACCTGTTTAGGAACCTCAATTCCAAATAGGAGTGGAACTACTATTTACTCTAATTGTCTTCTTTATGCTCGATACTCCTTAATACTTAGGCCTAGCTGGCCAAAAGTTGTGCCCCCATGCCAAATATTGGTTGTTTTCAATATGGCCGCCATCCGGTTTGCATCCAATGTGTGAATCAGGGTACGCTGGCAGCGGGTACTATCACCTGCATGATCCGGTTAAGACTCTCTGCCAGCAAGTGATGATTCAGTGTAACCAGCTGAAATTGGTCGAGATCTATACCCTCAACCTGTTTCAAGACAGGGCAGCATCTGCGTCTTCAGTGAAGTACGCGATTGAGCCAACGTACATTGCACGGATCGGCACACAGATCTCCTCCACGACTCAAACAGGATAGACATCCTGAGGTCAGATCAGCGTTCTTATAGGTGCACAGCCACTGTATGCGATTATCAGAGTCTTCTAATGGCAATTATCTAAACAGTTTGGGTGAAGGCAAGCTTGTCTCTATGATGAGTGCATTGCACATAAGCCCTTTTTACACTTGTGCTTCTTAACCCCGGACTTTCTCTGACCCAGGACTATCGTTAGTCCCGTACCAATTTTTTCAGCTTTTTACACCGGCCAATTAGTCACGTACTGTCTCTTGTCCGGGGCTAAGGAGAAAACTGACCTTTTTACACTCATATTTCTTAGTCCGGTACTTTCCAAACCACATGAATATTCATGATTACGCTGTGTACTGTACACGTACACGCACGCACCGGCAGCACTTGATTACCTCGTTTCTGATTGGTCATTGAGGGTCGGACTTCGTCTCCGTCGCTTAGCCCAGGATTATTTTTTCGTTCTGTTTACACTCACTTGCTTGGCACCGCAATTGCGGTGCTAACCCCGCTGTTTTGCAGGACCAGATAGTACCGGACTATCGGTTGGGCTAGCCTACTTTGGCAACAACGAGTGTAAACAGAAAGTGGGCTAAGGATAGTCCTGTACCAACGGTGGGGCTAAGGGGGGGGGGGGGGGGGGCTTAGCCCCACCGTTGGTACGGTGTTGTTTTGTTTTGTTTTAGGGTTTTTTCCCATGTAAATTTTTGCTTAGTCCTGTACCTACGGTGGGGCTATTAAGGGGGGGGGGGGGGCTTAGCCCCACCGTAGGTACAGGACTAAGCAAAAATTTACAAGGGAAAAAACCCTATAGAGTACAGGATGCACGAGATGATAAGAAAGATTCTTTTTGACTCGCGGGATAGGCTACAATCCTTTCTCGGGCAGAAGTTCTGAATTATCGGGTCGTGCTCAGTCTGCACACAGTGAGCTGAACACCATATCAAGTATGGTAATGCGTGTGTGTAATGATACGGGAAAAATGCATGGAAAAATTAAAATACATGTTTGTGTATTTTACGTGGAATCAGTTCCTGTCTGTTGTCTTGGAAGAAATGCATCAATCTTGCAATGTTGTTGTTTATTATTTTCCCTCTCCATTACGAGTACATATGGAACGTGTTGATCAAACTTGTTGTGATGTCGGAAAATGCGAGGCTGTATTGTAGGTGGCCGATTGCAGGTGGCCTTCAATTTGTTTTTCACAATGTATATTGGCATGTTTAATGGCAGACTGTAACTCACCAAGATGCCTCTTGAAATGTTTTGAAAAACTTCTGTTTGATTTTGCATGAGCGGATGATTATCAGTTGTCTTTGTGCTTTTTCATCATGTGTGAAACAAAGTATTGTTTCTCTTCAAAAGATAGCGTACCAATTAATCTGCACTTACTGTTATTGCTCTATCGGCCCTATAAGACATTCAAACCCACCTCCAGCCTAGTCATCCGCAGGCGTTGTGGTGCCGAGCGGGATCTGAACATCTCGCATGAAGCGAGACTTCTCTTTTCTTTTCTTTTCCCCACTAACAATGTGAAACAAAGATATCCGTAGGCGTTGTTGTATGTAGACGTGGTGGAGCGAGACTTCTCTTCTCATTTCTTTTCTTTTCCCCACTAACAAACAAGTTTAGCAGGAAACATAGAACCATTCGCACATACTGTTTACATTTCCCATCACTTGCTTTTAACATCGGAATTTTGATGTACACATTTTGCCTGGAAAAGAATAACCAAGAACTTTTCAACACAATACATGTTCAAAAGAAGCCATTTGGTTCATATGTAATCTACTCGACAGAGTGATTTATAGGGGCCTACTTATCACTGTTCACGTACTCGAAAAGTTTTCGCTTAAAGGGATAGTACAGTATTGGTTGAGATGAGAATTTGGGCTTTTAAATTTTTGCAAGATACCAGAAAACACTTATGATATAGCACAGAGCAGACCATTTTAAGAGCATTTCAAAGTTTATTTGATGAAAATTGGGTATGGAATAACTAAAACATCCAAAAACAAAGTAAAACAAAGCGATCGTTACAAAGTGTGGGTCCCACACTTTATTAGAATCACTCTTTTTTGGATATCTCAGCCATTTCAAAACCAATTTTTATCAAATAAATGTTGAATTCCTCATAGAATTGCATGCTATTTCATATTTCGTATGATATTTCTTATTATCTCACCTAAAAATGTTAGAAACCTGAAATTAAGTCTCCACCAGTACTGTACAGTCCCTTTAAAGGGGAATACTAAAGAAATAAAATTATATATGAAGTCAAAGAGTGGAGCACATAGAACAATTTGTCGTTTACATCGTTTAGAATGGCCTTTTGAAGTGGAGTTAGAGGATATTGAAGATTTACACCTGTCACCCCCCTGAAATCTAAGTCAAAGCGTAAATTTCGAGGCTCTGCCGATGACGTCATGGGTTGAAGGGAATCGCGCAAGGTCTCGAGCGCCGCAGGCCCCCGCGCGCATAGTGCATGCATTGTATTATACAAGTTGTTGTAGATAGTATTTGCATAAGTTTTGAAAGTTTGTTTTTCGATAATGCGCGACATCGTATGTTAAGGCCAGTGATGATCAGGATGATTTCTTGGTGGAATTTGAATGTGGAAGCGGTGATGAACTGAGTGATACAGTACACACGAGTGATGATAGCGATGAGAAACCAGTGATGATGACCCTGGTGAAGTTGGAGAGATAGGCCTAGGTGTTGATGACGAGCCGCACGCTTTTATAGTGCTGACCTGAACTCGTACTTCAGAGCAGCAGTAGGCCTAACTGAACACAGCCCAGTCGCTAGCCCTATAGGTAGCGCAGCGTCTGGTCGGGCTACGTATTATCATATCTTATCACATCACACTCACTCCGTACTCCCGTTCACAGCTCATCAGCATTCTATCCAGCTAGGTACCCTCACAAATTCACTGCACGATCCATTCATTACTTCACCGAGTTCATCAAAGTTTTATCACTATCGATGAAAATCGCAGTGCTCTGTATCGTTTATTTTATCACCAGATAGGCCGGCCGGCCTAGTCATTCGACTTAGCCGATGCCCGCGCATTGCGTGGTATCTAGTATTAGCGATCCACGTACGCCGAATGCTTCGCGAGGTTTTTTATTTTTATTTTCGCGAACCTGGTGCTTTTTGCGCATTTAAGAACACGAGAAAATATTAACTCTCTTTCCGTATATATTTCCCCCTTCCGTAGCGTACTCCCAGTACTCCACAACCACGAATTTAAGCACTCGTGAAATTATTGGCAAGTCCCGATTCGCGAAAAAAAAAAGATTCGCTAAATATATGGCGTACACAGCTGTAGTACTATCGAGGAACTGCTGATATAGTACATTGTACGTACCAAAGAGGTACGAAGCCCAGACTTCTCCGCTCTTTGATACACGGAGACTACTGCACTGCGACATAGGCCTACGCGGCCGGTGATGGGCGCATGCATGTGACTGATTGACTACGAAGCACCACTATCGTACAGGCACTAGGCCTGACAACTTCTGTATTCGTGGCCTAAATAACACGTCACAGACTCTATTTAAACGAAGAAATGTGTGATTTCACAGGAGACTTTCACAGAAAACAATTTTATTTCATTTTTTATGACATTCTGATAAAAAATGTCTTGGGATTTCGTGGTACGAGCCTCGACATCTCGCTCTCATCGAGAGCATACATTGGTAAGCACAGGCTGTTGTGTGATACTTCCGGGTTTGCCCTTCAACCCATGACGTCATGGACACGCCCCCAAAATAACCACGGATCTTCCAATTGAGCATGATTCAGGAAACAATTTTTCTAAGCAGCCGTTCTCCAAAACGCAATTTTCTAAATTTAAAGGCCGCTGTGTTTAACAGGCTCTAAGCTTGAAATGGGGGAATAATCCAACAAAATATGCGTTTCCTTTAGTATTCTGCTTTAAGATACAAGTATGTTCAGAAGACTGCAAACAGTAGAATAATTTGCCCCTTAACATATCAGACTACTACATCGCTTGAAATGACTTCAAACGTAAATTAAAGTCATTCCTCTTAAATGATTACTCTCGGTCGACGAATAAAGTCCTCGTCTGCATGTCATTGTCGATCTCGACAGTGTGACTGGGCCGTCCGTTGAGCGGTCTGCCGTCACGCTGTCAGTATCCTCTTCGTCACCATCACTCTCCACTTTGTATCAGTCTGACGGGGCGCTTCAACATCCCCGATGACACCGATGACACCGATGGTTATTTGGAGTTTGTAATTGCACTCCAAATTGGCGTAAACCAAAGTTTTGTCCTATCGTGACTCATAGTTTTTCCTAATGTCCTGCTGCTCGCCGGTTCAGTCATGACAGTCAGATCCTCATCACATTCACAGCGTAGGTCGATGGTGCATTCAGCGTCGATAAAGATTAGTTGGTTGACTTGGAGGGGGCATGATGTACCAAGAAAGGGGAACTCCTGACTTTATCTCTGTGGTCTCCAACTATTCTCAAAGTTCCTGAAAATTCCAAAATAATCTGCATCCTTTGCTTCACTACATAGTGTTAAGCCGCTCCCACTGCGCTTGCCACTCTAACTGATTTCTCGGCTGAGCCTTTTTTTTATAACTAATTTACCAACAAACTTCTTTTCCTTAAAGCATTGCATTGGCTCAATCTTATATTGGGGTGTGGCGTTCACAAAAAATCAATTCCTTACTGGTCAAATATTCAATTTGCTCGTCCAATTCGTTTCTGTGAAAACTCAATTTTCTATGATTCATCTCAATTTCTGATTAACTCGCCCACTGTCTTTTAGTTTCTTCATTCACTTGTTCTCTGTAACCTCTGGTAAAGACTTTATTGTTTTCTTGGATATCAAAATGATAAACCAAATGAATATGTCCTTCTTATGGCAACCAACGTCATCGTTGTTCTGGGTCATTATCCCTGAATTTGTCTTTGCAGTTCCTGTTTGACCCGCTCCACTAAACGATAAATGCTAAAACAGAGGGATAAATTCTGGCAGGAGGGCCACCTTCCAGCTCAGAGGGTCATTTATGTTTGGGGATCAGAGGGCAAAAACACGTCATTACGTCATTCCCCGTAATTTGGCGCGGGACTTTGCGGATGGAGAGTGCTGACCACTAGCGGGGAAAGTAGCCAACATCAAACTCATAAATTCCTATGACCATAGATTTTTCTTGGAAGAGGTGGTTTTGACCAAAAAGAAAAAAGGAAAGAAAGAGAGGAAATAGCTGGAAGGAAGATAAACGGTTTCATAAACTCCAAGAAGGGGAAAAGACTGAGCATATATTGACCTCACAGGGTGTCTAGGAAAACGACAGCAGTGTTCTGTTTTCTTTTACTCTCTATCCTATTCTATTCTATTCTATTCCATTCTATATTACAAACATGTGCTAGCAGCCATCTGGGCTAAAATTGTGTTTGTTTTGTACATCCTCTAAAGGTCACCAGAGGTCAAAGGTAGAGCCCTATCTGTGCTCTTTGGAATATGAAGACAATTTCTTGTTTAACAGGTAGGGCCTATGCTTGTTTTGTACATCTTAACCATGTTTATCATTAACTAATGACACCACAGATCAATATTATATTTTGAGGTCATTGACCTCTAAAAGGTCACCAGAGGTCAGAGTTAGAAACCTGTCTTTGCTCTTTGGAATATGAAGACAGTTTCATTGCAAAACAGATATGCTTGTTTTGCACATCTTAACCATGTTTATCATTAACTAATAACATCACAGATCAATATTATGGTATTTTGAGGTCATTGACCTCTAAAGGTCATCAGAGGTCAAATGTAGAAAACTGTCAATGCCCTTTGGAATCAGAAGATTTGTAGTACAAATGCATATTTAGTGAAGCGTAACCAAGATCTAAGCCCATCATTCACAAATGCCGCCAAACATCAATATTCTGATATTTAAAGTTCATTGACCTCTAGAGGTCATCAGAGGTCAAATCAGACTTACCTCCCGATCTTAAAATGAATCTTATGGTATGTACTAACACTGGCGAAAGTTTCTTACTTTAGTCAAATTTTGCACAATTCTCATGATTTTGAGGGCTTAACCGCTCTACTATACTCGTAAAGGCCGTGTCACACCATAACGTGGGCTTGTGGCGAGGAGGTAGTTTCCAGCACGTAGAAGATTTTCAGCGGGCGAACAAGAATGTTTGCAATTTTCATTCATGCCTTGTCATACCGTACGGGGGAACTTCTGCGGCTTGACTTGCGGGGAAACAAATTTACTCCAAGGAGCTCTCCGCAGTTGGTCCGCACCTGACAGTATCTAGCGCGTAGTTGCTCGGAGGTGCTCACGCAAGTCCGATTTAACCGCAGCCAAGTTTTGAGCATGACCAAAACTTTTTCCGGGTGAGTCGCGGAAATGCCCATAGAGGTTCACGCAGAACACCAGTAGGAGACCCTTAGCGGCAGTACTTCCCAGGCAATTCCCACGTAGCTACTTCGCAGTCCCGTATGCAGCCAAGATAATGAAGTTCTGTGAGATTTCAGCCATTCCATTAGAGGAATTCCTTCACTAAGTTGTCAGCCCCCACGCGACTGGTACAAAGGTCACACAGTATACTCGCAAGTATAACGCGTCCAGCAAGTAAGACACATGCGTTGACTCGCACAAATCCTTTTCCGTCCTCAGGAATGTCCGGTATGCTAGAAAATCCCTACACGTAACAAGCCCGAGTAGCTTGCCCGGAAAGGTGTGACAGGGCCTAAACACGGTTGCGGGTAAAAAAAAAAAATATGCGTGCGCATCTCCGGGCGACTACTTTTGAGATACATGCTAGGTACTGTCATGTGCGGATATCTACGGGGACCTCCGGGTAGTCAAAATTGTTCTTTGCAAGGCGCACGCAAGGCTGGTGTGACACGGCCTTTAGGTTCGGTCGTATAGTGTGCGGTGTCCGGTCGTACGACTGGTCTTAAGACCCAGCTTGGCTTAACACTTAAAGACCAGTCTGATCGTGTAGAGTGCGGTGGTCTTTATACATCATGATCGAGCGAGGTTGTGGTATCTGTTCTTTTTCGTTAGAGATCCACACAATGTACAACAGTGGTCAATATGGTAACACCGTGAGACATAATAACCTCCTAAAGTATTTTACGTAGGCCTATTTATACGTTGTTGTTTTTTATTATCATGCCCATAAACAGGAGGAAATGAAGTGAGCATCGCGGTTATGAATCACTGACAAAAACACAATGGTAGCTCCATTTGCAAATTTTTCCTCATTTCTGTTTATTCCCAAGTCGTTAATTGGAGCGTGCAAGAAATTTAGAACATCAAATTTCTTCGTTTCATTTTCGTCGCTGCTAATGCCACCAGGGGTGATTGTAATTTATAGCATGCAATTTGATTATTGACCACAAAGGAGTTTATTCTTGCAGTAATTTGAAGACGTGTTAAAAATGGGATGTTTATACCTGTGGATATCACCAAATAATTTTCATTTCTCCAATTTTGCAAGGCAGTCCTTTCTAGTTAACTGTAGGTCGCTAACCTTTTTATTATTTTTTTTTCGATTCAGAATATGCGTTTTACGCCTCCGGTGTCTATCAATCTACTAGGGATTATTGTATGCAAAATTATAAATATGAATGCCTTCTCGAGTTTTCGTAGGGTATTTTTTTTTAAACCATTGACAGATATAATATCTTGAAATTGTAGAAAGACGAAAATAGCCGACGATTGTTGACGATCTGTTCCCCATGTCGCGTGAGAATAGATTCGATTAAACTTGATTGCCAATATTAAAATGATCTGTAGACCGAATTTAAACGGAAATGCATCAGCTCCATATATTTCCAAGGTAAAAGGGTCAGTATCAGGGATATCATATTTATTTCCTGTTTTCAATGTGTGTTACACTCCATTACAATAGTTGATTCAAATCATTTCAATTCATTTCAATTCCATTAAATTTATATAATTGTATTTCCATATAAAGTAATACAGGGTGATAAATATAACGCTTACACGAGTAATGGATTTCAAATCGCACAAACGTCAACGATACATAATACAGTCACGGTATTTTCATCTTATTATTTCGATAGGTGAAGAAGTATGTAACTATTGTTTTTAACTGTATGGAAAAGGGGAATCCACAAGAAAAACATAGCTTGTAATTACTTTAGAAGATAAGGGCATCCCATGATCTGTTCAGGGACTCCATGTATGACATCGTGACGTCATGACGGCAGACGAAGTAACTTACAGAGAGAAAAGAGTATAACAAGGAAAAGAACAAAAACAGGGACGGAACAGGCAGGTAAAACAAAGTAGAGAGGCATCAGAAAGAGGAGTGGTATACTCTTTTAAAGTCGTCAAGGTATGGGTAAACACTTGAGATTCAGTGAAAATTTGCCAACATAAAACCCGGGCTGTCTGTATTTTCAGATTTAAAAAAAAAACAGCTTTTTGTTTGTTTTTCGTTTATTTTTTTTCAGGATGAGAAGAGTGATTTTTTTTTCAGTCTTGATTTGAAGGAAGGAAGAGTCAGAGCTTAGTATTTTTTTATAATTGCACTGAAACACTTTTTATTATTGTATTCAAACTTGACTTGTCCCAATTGGAATAAACAAACAATGATCTCTGAGAACACCTCGATGACAGAAAACTTTGCTCCAACATGCCCAAAATTCCAAATTCAAACAAGCAATCTATTAGAATATATACCAAAATGAAAATTTGGGGAGCGAACGTATAGGTAACGGTGGACTGACGGCGATGTAGGCCTACGAACATTATTATGAAGATCAAACAATAAATGTTCACTTAAATTCGCTGTTTTTCAAGTGAATGGCCTGATATTTATTAGAACAGATGATATACAATATTACACAATAAAATTTTATTCGACTTAGTCACAGTGAATTCAGTGGTTTTTCCGTGAAAGTGTTCTTGGAATTTCATCGACTTAGGCGAGTAATCGACTTATAAAATTCGACTTGTGAGTGAATTAATACACGTAAGTCAATGGGGAAAAATCGGGACTTTTTAAAATCATCGACTTGCGCGATTATTCGACATATGCGACGTCGACTTAGGCGAGTTTAACTGTATCCCTTATTGAACACTGCTTTATACCACTTCTAGACCTTAATAGCGATAACGTACGTTACGTGGACTACCAAGACTGTCACATATGTATGGAAAAGGTTATTTCAATGTTGCGACAAAAACATAAGGTCGTTTTCATACAGTGACGTAAAATAAGGTTCAAAGAGTTCGCAACGTCAGCACAGTTAAAGTAATGTAATCCTTTACACCGCAGTGCTTATTGTGCAAATTAAAAACTATAGGAGAGACTGTCGTGGTATATAAACTCGTACAGTAAACATATTTTTGACGACAACAAGGGCACCTACATACAATCACTATAATCCTTGTACAGGGAGAGCAATAAATGTCGTCAAAACGGTATGAATATAACATGTGAATGTGTCCCTTCCTTTGTCCTTCATACCATATGATTTATACGCAGACTCTGTGTGTAATTCTCTAGATACAACGTATGACTTTATTCAAGAATCCCTCAGTGATTTGTTTGATTGCGATTGCTTGTGTGGTTGATTTCCGGTTGCTTACGGTTTACTTTTGATAACATGTTAAACGTGGATGGCAAAATCGTTATAGACTGAAAAACAGGTCATAAAAAGGCAATGGGATAACCGCACATCCAACGGCGAATACAGTGAACGGAAGAATATACCACAGCAACATACCGCCTGAAAACACAAATGCAATCAATGATGGTTTAAAGGGATGTATCAACTTAATCACTTGCTCCCATAGCACTAATAGCCGGAAGTGTGATGAAACTCTCATTGGAAAAGGGGAAAAAAGTCTCCTGCAGAGTCCACAGCAGCTGCATGAAAAGATACAAATGTCAACAAATGATTAACCATATCTTTACGCGGTGAATTTTGTAGTGTAAAACAGTCTAAATCTTCGGGCAAATCATTCAAATTCGAAACTTTAATATGCTAAGATAACACATATTGTAAGGTGCACGTCACGATTCCTACACCCACGAGTCATGCAGCCCACGAGACATACAGCCCACGAGTTATACAATCCACAAATCATACAGTCCTTGAGATTGACACTAGGCAAAGAAGTCTCATGACTATTAAATGAGTAGTTCTGAGTCCGACACCCCAGGCAAACAAGGTCCAAGAGATTGATATTACAGTCATGTAGATCATGTAGTTTCATATAAACATAAACATTATGAAGTGTAAAAACAATAGCGAAAATACCTTTGTTTATACATTCAATAGATTCTGGGGATAGATGTAAGGCATTCAAAATATCTTATACAAATCATTCCATTTTCATGTAAATAGATATTATATTTGCTTTCAACATTCAGCACTGTAGTTATCATCTTCATGATTTAATTATAGATAGATCGAGGAGCCCTGTGGCATAGTGGATAACACTGCCGACTCCCGATCGGAGAAACCCGAGTTCGATTCCAGCTCAGTGCATACGTCCTTGGATAAGATGCTTTAACTCCAAATGTCCCTCTCGACCAAGGTGTATAAATGGGTATACCTGGCAATGCTGGCATGATAATAGTGGCAGTGCCCTCTGGAAGAGCAGTAGCAACATAGTAGAGGCTACCAACGAGGCCTTAGGCCTGAAATGATAATGATGATGATGATGATGATAATAACAACAATAATAATGATAATAATAATAATAAAAATAATAATAATGATAATAATAATAGTGATATTAATAGTAATAATAATAATAATGATAATAATAATAATTGTTATCATTATTGTTATTATTATTATTATTATTATTATCATCATCATAATAAGGAGGCCCTATTGTTATTATTATTATTGTTATCATTGTCATTATCATTATTGAATTATTATCATTCTCTAATTTTTTTTTATTATGTAATTTTTTTTTAACTTTCCCCGTACTCCGATGTCTGGAATGGTGTGTTCAAAGCTCATAAAAAAGTCGCAAAACCCATGACAAATCAAATATTTACTCCTTGATGAGCAAAGTGAACCCCTGGTCATTGACTTGCTTGACAACGTAGGTATCATCGTGCTTTTTTATTATCATTATCATTTTCATTTCTCTTCCATTCCAGTCAACATGATCCACCTACCAAAGCTACGGAGGGTAGTGGTACTGAAGTGCTTCGTGTTGCTAGGCGTGGCATCTCTCCTCATCACCTTAGCGACGTCGCGAACATCGTCCTCTCGCGGAGACGTCGGGGCGCTGGAGGATGCCTCAAGAGATATATTGGAGAGAAGAAAAGGGCGACGGGATGGACTCGAAATAAGGGCGGGAATACGAAGCGAGAGTACCAACTTGATTGGGTCAGTCTTAAGATCAGGGTAGGTGTACTGCTTAAGATTCGGCGGGAAGCGCATATAGAGATGAGAACACCGAGTTATTCATTGTCAGCAACATAATCATCATTATGGCTATCATTTCTATTTATCGTTATCGTTATTTTTATCACTTTTACCTGATTCATCTTCATCATTGCTACAATGAGAAACGTGTGTTAAGCTTTGAAAAGAAAACTTTGATAACGCGGATTCGATAGTTCAGTTTAACTATGTATTCAAATTTACGCAAACCTTCAAGCCAAGGGTCTCTCTTACAAAACCAGACTGCTTGACAGGGGCTAGCCCAAGGCTTGATCAACACAACAACAAGTAGCAAAAGAGACGTCCAAAAGGTTGTCACTTCAAGGAAAATACATTTCCAACCATTGCTCTGATTCATGCTGTTTATGACAATACCGGAACCAACCCTGAAAAGAGGCCTTGATGAGTTCGTCATGGTCGGTCAGGGGTGCGTAAAAATGCATGTGTATGCAGTGGCGTATCTAGGGGGGGGGGGGGGGCACTGGGGGCACATGCCCCGGGCGCCACTCCTTGGGGGCGAAAAAGGGGGGGAACGAAGGAGAAGAAGAAGAAAATAAAAAAAATGAAGAAAAATAAAAAAAGTAAAAGAACAAGAACAAGAAGAAGAAGAAGAAGAAGAAAAAAAAAACCTCGCCCGGAAGAGGGGGGTGGGGGGGAGGGCGGTTGGGAGGAAGAATGGTGGGGGGGGGGGCAGAAAACCAAATCAAACAAGATAAAAACAAAACATGATGATGACGCTGACAAAATGACAATGTTTATTGTGTTCACACAAGAATTCCATGTTCTGTAAGTTGAAATACAAAAATTTTCGGATCGGTTGCCAATATTTATATAAAAAAAAAGAAGGTAAGAACAAAACGTGATGATGACGCGGACAAAATGACAATGTCTATTGTGTTCACTTCAATTCAATTCAAACTATATGTCATATATATTTAGCTGGCAAAACGTTTCACGGAGCAGCGGCTGCAGTTTCTTTCGTTCAGAAGCGATCGCCAATTGGATCAAAAGAAGGCGCCAAAGGTTTTGAACATGGGGGGGGGGGGCGCAAAAAAAACCCAAATCAAACAAGATAAGAACAAAACGTCATGATGTCGTGAAAATATACAAAATTTGGCTCACTCTCTCGTTCTAATTTAGAGTATTTTTTCAAGTCCTCAGTTTGTTGGTATAAATCGTTATCTATAAGGCCGTCACTATATCTTGGTTAGAATTGTAAGATTTAATAAGCAAAAAATTACAAGAGCCCTGAGTTCCATGTTTTGTAAGCTGAAAAACAAACATTTTCGGCTCGCTCGCCAAAAGTTATCAAAAGTTCATTACATTTAAATCACCCTCAAAAGACCCCTGTTAAGTGCTTGAAAAAGCTTATCATGTGGACGTTTTTGTTAAGTCCCTACCGGGATGGGGTTGGGGTTGAACACTGTTTCAGAAATTGGCGGCGCAATTTTCGCGCTTGCCCCGGGCGCCGTTTTCCCTGTTATAGATACACCACTGTACAGTGTATGGGACTTGCGGTAGAGTTGTTGGTTATACAAATTGATTTTCTTTCAAAGTACAAGGCTTTTTGTCTCTTCGATATCAGTGCCACCTCAGCCCACTCAAACAATGGCTAAAACGACAATCCCATACATAAAAAATACATATACGAGTGTCGGTAATAATCAAAGTTTTGCATGAGGCGTTTTATTTGAAGAACATTTCCTTCTGACTTTTTAAACTATCTCCTTTTGAATATCTATAAATTGATTATACTGGGTACAGACTTTCAGAATTTATATTTGATTGGGATGAGGAATTTAGGTGTTTTCACACCAGCCCGATAAAAATCCAAGCTCGAGATATTTTCCAATTTCCCAAGTCAGAAAATAGCGCACTATTTCGAAACATCGGGCTGATGTGAAAACGCCTGATAGGCTTTTTCAAAATTTATCAAAAATCACGATAGGCGTTTTCACATCAGCCCGATAAAAATCCAAGCTCGAGATATTTTTCGCAGAAAATAGTCAGCAAAATAGCGCGCTATTTTGAAACATCGGGCTGATGTGAAAACGCCTAATGAACAAAGATGATGTCATATAGTCCATGGGCCAAGACCCGAAAATGGGTTGTTGGTACTACCTGAGGTGGCAAAACCTTTTTGGCCTCAGTTTGTTTGTCGGGCATAGATATGCTTATCAAGCTATGATAGCATTTCCAAATGAGTAGCTTAGTCATAATAAATGATTTTTTAACCAATTTGGTCCCGTTTTTATATCCCTATACTTCTGAATCGAAACTAACCGCTATACAAAGAAGAGCGCTGTCTTCCGTATGTCCACAGCTGTCACGCGGTGCACTTAGTCTTTATCTAGACCAATGTACCGTTATCATATCTAAAGTTCCTCATAAAAGGGATTATCTATACTGTTTCTATACTACCCTCTCAACTAATACATCAGTTTTAAACAAAAATCACTCTGTTCATTTACGATATTATTCATTATAATGTATTGTAGTGTACCGGTACATTGTTTTTGGATTATCTTTTATTGTTGGATGGAAATAAAGCGACATTGGCGTGGTGTTAGCGTTTTCACCGTAGCGTTTTCACCGGAAAATGATGAATAATTGAAAAATACGGTAAAATTCACAAGAAATTGCTTTGTTGTTGTTGTTGTTTTTAGATGAAAGGATAAACACTGTATCATAAGCTTTGGATATTCTCTTCGCCGTCTTGAATAAAGACTAAGTGCTGTGGACATCATAACCTTTGGATATTCCCTTCGCTGCCTTGAATAAAGACTAAGCGCACCGCGTTAACAACAGAACACCTGTGAACATACAGAAGACAGTGCTCTTCTTTGTATAGCGGTTAGTTTCGATTCAGAAGTAAAGGGATATAACAACGAGACCAAATTGGTTAAAAATTCATTTATTATGACTATGCTACTCATATGGAAATGCTATCACAGCTTGATAAGCATATCTATGCCCGACAAACAAAATGACACCAAAAAGGTTTTGCCACTTCAGGTGGTACCAATATCTGGCCTGGCCCATGGACTAATATAGCAGCCTCACATAAGCATATAATCTTGGGTGCATGGGAAGCAGAACAAAAGAAAGCATGCTTAAATTCTACACAGGTGTTAGCATGTGGTATTGTAATGGAATGGCATTCTACATTACTGGAATATGTGAGCCTTCTATGGCCATCATCCTTGTTCAGTGTATTATGATTTGGGTTTTCGAGAGTATTCAAACCTGCTTAAAGACCACAAAATTCCAGAAATCTATACTGGGCACGAAAGAATGGAGTATTGAAAGCTTCATGTCCTCTTGCTTTCAATAGGTGTTTTCACATCAGCCCGATGTTTCGAAATAGCGCGCTATTTTCTGACTTGGGAAATTAACCCGATCACGAAATAGCGCGCTATTTGATAATGTGAACACAAATTAGCGCGCTAATTGTATCGCTCTGTTCGAGAAAATTTCTCGAGTCCAACTTGGGAAATTTCTGAAATAGCGGAATAGTAGCGTGCTATTTGATAATAGGCGTTTTCACATCAGCCCGATGTTTCGAAATAGCGCGCTTTTTTCTGAAAGGGGGAATAAAAAAATATCTCGAGCTTGGATCTTTATCGGGCTGATGTGAAAACGCCTATGGATAGCAAATTACGCCTAATGTGAAAACGACTCGAGAAATTAGCGCGATGCATCCCACCATGCCTAGAGTGTGTGACCCGATCAATCGAGGCAAACTGCACACAAATCATGAGGAATTTTTGAGAGGGCGCACACATTACTGATGCTGTTTGCACATACTCAGCTGTAGAATTAGCTCGAAAAAATTCGGGCTAATTCTCTTCGGGCTGATGTGAATAAGAAATGAAATAGCGCGCTAATTCGCAATCGCGAAAAATTTCTCGAGCTTGGATTCTTATCGGGCTGATTTGAAAACGCCTATTAATTTGCCTTCTTCGCCTTGGACTACTTAACATAACAATAGCCGTTTTCACATCAGCCCGATAAAAATCCAAGCTCGAGATATTTTACGCAGAAAATAGTCAACAAAATAGCGCGCTATTTCGAAACATCGGGCTGATGTGAAAACTCCTAATGTCGGAATTTCGGAGCTTGTGTATGGCGTTCCAAGTGCATCGTAGCACTGCCGACAAGCAGGGATAGCCTGGTGGTCGTGTCGCTTTGTTAAATCATAGATCAGCAGCTGCGATCTTACAAATTTCATTTGTAGAGAGAGACATATTGAAGAAAATTCACACCTAAACATGAAAGCAATTGACTTGACTTGACTTCAGTGCAGAGGACGGGGTGTCCCTTCGCTCCCCCCTACCATGCAGTTACCCTCCTCCATTCATATATTCCCTTGGGCCTGGCATTCAACCTCCTCTAATGGTAATCTAAGGTCTACTTGGATTTATTCCTTAAAACGTGTAATAGGGTGGGGATGTTGGCCTTGGTTTTGTGAGGTCCTTTTTATGGGTGCACGTCACGAGACCGACACCTACGAAACATACAGCCCAAGAGTCATACAACCCATGAGTCAAACAGCCCACGAGTTATACGGCCCATGAGTCACACAGCCCATGAGTCACACGGCCCATGAGTTTTACACTAAGCAAACAAAGCTCCGAGACCAACAGATTAAGCCCCGTGTTGTAATGTCGAACTAATGGGCTGTTTTTAACTAGTATCGAACTTTCGTATAGCGTCGAACGCATGGGCTGTATGATTCCTAGGCTGAATGACTCGCTGACCTTTTTTTTCCAAATGTTGAACTCTTGGGCTGTATGACTCGTGGGTGTCGGTCTCGTGATATGACCAAGTTTCTATATGCTTGGAGTGGGAGACAATGGTTCGGCATCCGGACAACGTGACCAAACCATTCACGCGTTGTTTGGAAACTTAATCGTATATCGTGTTCGGAATGTTGAGCCTCTGCCTTTTCTCGTCTTCATTCACACGGTCAATCAAGTGTATTCCTACAATGGTTCGGAGGCATCTCCTCTTCGTATGTACTGTCCAACACCCCTTAGTAGGGGCCAACCGGACAGGGGGTGCGCTGGTGTTAAAGTTGCGCGGAGAGAGAAGTGTGGGGTTTAGTTGCTTTGCTCCTGGATGTATTGTAGGGTTGCTGCTTTAAAAGAGTCCTTGCTTGTGATGTTAGAAACTGTTGTTGGGAGTGAGTTCCAGTCTGTGATTGTTCTTGGAATAAACGAGTATTTATAACAGTTTTTGTTCGTGGCGATTGGGATGAAGCTTGTAGTGGATGATGACCGGACGCAGGGCTTTTCGAACTGGGATGGATAGGCGACCCGCAAGCGCTTCGCGGAATGTGGTAATGCGGCCTACTCTGCGTCGATGTTTCAGCAGCTCCCAGCCCAGCTCACGCTTCATTTTTGTAACACTACTGTGTCTAGAGTTCAAAATACATCGCGTTGACGTGCGTCGGCTTGTCGTAAGGTGCATCACTCTGCCTCATAGATAGCAAATTAAGGGAAAGATGAGGGCTCTGGATATTCTCACTTTGAGTGACCTTAAGATGCCACGATTGGTCCATACAGTATTCTTAAGCCTGTCAAATGCCCAAGCTGCAAGTTTTGTGTACCTTTTAATGTCAGCCTTAACAGATGGTGCATTGCCTCCTCGGTAGAAGAAGTCTAGTACTTTGAGAACTATTAATTGTGATGTTTCAACTGTGCTCAGTCATCGTTTTGTATATTATTGGGTTAATTGTCATTCTCCATTTGCTCCATGTCTTCTCCAGTTCATTGGTAGAGATCTGTAGCTTGTCAAAGAAAATTAATATCAATGAGGGTGGTGTCATCTGTGCAGCGCGTTTTGATGATGAGCAACTAACCCATTGACAGCAGGCATCCTTCTATAACTCCAGTTACTACTCGGAACCGGTTGGAGATTTTTTTCCATTTATCACCACAGCACACTATCTTTGTTTATACATAGCCCCAATCAGGTCAACTAATGCTTGATCCATTCCAGTGTAAAGGCCCCGTCACACTACAGCGAATGCCCAACGAATGCCAAGCGAAAGCCCAATGAATTCGAAAATGTGAAGACAGTTTGCATGTGTGACGTTCTTTGAATTCATTAGCTATTCATAGGGATTCGCAGAGATACGCTGGAGATTTTGGACGTGTTTAAAAAATAAAATCGGTTCCAGCGTATCTCTGCGAATCCCGACGAATAGCTAATGAATACAAAGAACGCCAAGCATGTTACGAACTATTCTAGTATTACCAATGGATGTTAACATATCTTCAAATTTTCAAATTTATTGGACATACGTTGGGCATTCGTTGGGCATTCGCTGTAGTGTGACGGGGCCTTACCCGAAAGGCCTTCCAGAGGGCTCATAGTCACATGGAGCCAAATGCAGCCAAGTATAAAAATGCGCCTTTTGTTAGCCTTCTGGACGATCTGGCGAACGAAAAAACTCAGCATCTCTGGGGCCTCTTAGGCCACAGAATCCACACGGCTTGGTCAGATAGTAGTCCATGGTTTCCATTACCTTATTTTCAAATGTTCTGCAGAAAACATTCCCAGGAAAAGAGAGAAGGGTGATGGCTGTGTAGATGACAAGATCCCGGTTGTCTCCCGCCTTGTACACTGGGGTGATAAAACCTTTTCTCCAGTCCTCATCAACAGTATTTCTTTCTGACCACACTATATTCATGAACTTCAGGAGTTGTTTTTCTCATTGGTTCTCCAGGAGTGTTTAGCGTTTTTGCAGACATTCTGCCTAAGCCGCAGGCCTTGTTGTTTTTAAGGGCTGCATTGCCTTTTCCAACTTTTGAATCAGTAGGGGGTGTATCTGTAATTGTTGCAAATACTGTCATCCCTTCCAAATCCCATGGAAAGTGTGTAAATCATTTTAAATGTGTATAAAGAGCCAACTTCAGTGATGACTATTCTTTCTCAGAGTCAAATTATTGCTAAACGGGAACATTAATGCCGCCAGAAATTACTGAAAAAGGAAGTTATACCTATGACAATCAGTTGTGGTGTCAATGATTATGTCTCTTGTTTTGGTTAGCCTCATTACCAATGTCGTTGTAACTTGTAACGGGACATTTTGCATTGTCTACCTCGCAGGTTCTTGAGACGTGATAGAGAAGTCGGAGGAACGTCTCAGGGCAAGCAGCACGAAGAAGCCCAAGAATTGTCTAGAGGATTGAAGCAGGACGACCCATACTCTCACACGCACGTGCTAGGCGGAGCTGGTGACGCAGCAGGATCACCTCTCGAGCCAGTGCTACGTTCCCATGACGGAGAACAGGAATCCAAGGCACGCGGGCAGCAAGACGTCGAAGGGAAGGATACGGTTGCGAGGCGGGAATCCGTTGCAGACGGGAGGGAAGATCCTAATGTCATAGCCGACGAAGAACCTCGAGCGAAAGTAAGTTTGGAGCGCGGCGATGACACTAACCTTTTAGTCCCACAACGAAAAGTTGCAGCAGTTGAGCCGCCGAAAGTGGCTGCGAAAGCCAAGCCTCGGAAGGTGGATCCTGCCCGAAAGGCACACTCGTCGACGGTGCTGAAGAAAAAACAGGTACGGCTGATTCGGAAAACCATCCGGAACGGGAAGGTGATCAAACAAGAGCAGATCGGTGTGAAAACCTTGATCGTCGACGAAAAAGGAAATCCCGTCGAAAATCAGCGCGCTGCCTACGATGAAATATGGTACAGCGACATACTCAAGGGGAGCTATCGAGCCATGACGGTACAAATAGCCAACGTCACAAGCAACGAGTGAGTTCTGACCGCAGTATAACCCTCAAATTTTCGCAAAGAAACACTACAGGAAAGGTTTCATGGGGAGTTTAAACAATCTGCTTACCTGTTCCACTCCTTTCTTATGTTGTTTGTGTAGTGAAACGCCAATGTAATGGTGCGTCCGTTGCCCCACGTTTAAAAATCAAGAGGGTAGAGTTTTGGAAAACAGTGAAAAAAAGTTCATATTTGAACTGGTTTTATTTGTTGCCATACAGAAATATCTGGATATTAGGATTTAACAAGTGAAGGTAATGCATTTTAAGTGCAAGTGTGCCTGAAACTTTGTTTAGCAAACGGAAAAAATGGGGAGATCACATTCGCACTTCACTGCACCTATATTTATTATCAGAGACCCTGGGGTCTAGTGCTCACATGAGTATCACACGTTTACCTTCTACGCATTCTTGCAAACTATTACCATAAAAACATAGCGAACTTGTAGCAATGTTGGAGTGTGGGTGTCATGGTGTCAGCTTCATCCTGACAAGTTTATACAGTAGAAAATTTGAACCTGCATTTTCAAAAGGTGAAACCCCCCCCCCCCCTTATGGAACAAACACAGTTTTACCACACTGTGTTCACATAGTTAACTATGTGTAAAATGTGTGAAAATACTGTGTTCACAGTGTTTTCCACAATGTCAAATTACAAACTATGTGGTTCACCACATACAACTCACATAGTCATACACAGTTACCACAGGTTACCACATAATGGTCACAGTGTGTCACATGCTGTAGTATGTGGGCATGATGTGTTCATAGAGTCGTCATGAGTGGTTCATCTCCTACTTTTCACATAGTAGTATACATATATCACAGCTACCACATGATAGTCACAGTGTGCTACACATTTCAGTCTGTGGGGAAGATTGCGTTCACGTAAAGTGCACGTTCACCACATGCTAATCTCATAGAAATTACAGTTACCACAGCCTACCATAATGATCACAGTATGTCACAAACTTTAATGTGTGAAATTTCTGTTTCCACAGAGTTGCCACAGTGTGGAATTCTAGTCTATGTTGTTCCTCATCGAAAGTTGCATAGTTTTCACTGCTACCACAGCTTGCCACACACAAAAAAAAAACACATTTGTGTCACATATTGCAGTATGTGGGAATATTGTGTCCGCCGAATTGTAATAGTGTGAAATTCTAGATCACGTGGTTTCTCACAAAAAAGTGACTCGTCACCACAGCTTACCACAAAATAACCCAGAACTTTTCACATGTTGCAGCATGTTGAAATGTATAGTGTTGCTGATTTGTCACAGTAGACCGACTTAAAAGTGAATGGGGAGGGCCGGTACGTCATAAAAAAAGAAGAAATAATTATGATAACTGTATGGCTGGGGAAAAACATTCATTCACAATTTACATGGGACACAGGATACTCATGTGGTATTTTGGGACATATATCACAGGGACAATACCGCACAGCAGTACCACACAGGAGTACCGTATTTTCACATCAAAACCAGTATATCGCCCAGCAGTACCACATAGCAATACCAGGCAAAACCCCACAAGATACAATGAAAAGTAGGGACCACTACAGAAAAATACCACAGGATATTCTTGTGTGTGTGTGTGTGTGTGTGTGTGTGTTTTGACATGCTATGCCACGTGACTATCACAGGACAATACCACACAGCAATACCACACAGGAGTACCAACTGGAATTTAAAAACAACAACAACAACAACAACAAAACGCATATTCCAGAATCTGATTAATAGGTGAGTTATGCAGTAAATTATGACAATTGATTTAAGCAGTACTTAAACTGTCCAATGCCTTGGTGTACAGCATGTGATACTTCATGTGGAATTTCTGTGGAATTCCTGTGGCATTCCTGTAGTACAGATTCGAAGTTTTTATGATGGGATTTCTTTGAACTACTGTCTAAAAATGTTATGTTATACCCAATGTCATGAATTTTGTTATGGCAAGGTAATTTCATATCTTAATAACAGTGTTATCTATTCGGTAACCGTGCCTTCATACAATACAAATAAATGACCTATACGGTATATATATATATATATATATATATATATATATATTGATACACCCGATGACTTTATGGTGACTAACACAGTATGGTGGATTGTGTGGTGAATGCCATTTTGTTGGATTATAAATGGTGACTACCACAGTGTAATGGACTATGTGGTTGTAACACTGTGTACCGGTTTGATTCACAGTGTGGATGAAACTTTTAGAGAAACAAATTTCAAAGTTCCGGAATGCAATAGCGAGTTTTGTCGAGCCTCATATATTTTATAACATACAAAACGTCTGAGGGTAGTCCTGCTTGCATGGGCACCTTGATCAGGAACGCGTTCTACATCAACAGGGTGTAAAGAATATGCCATTTTGTAACTTCAGGTGATGGATCATTCGTGTCAATGCCAGTGCTTATAAATCCGCCGTAGCTTCGACAATTCCTCTTTGCTACCAAAACGCACTGCTTCCAAATTCTTTGCTGAGGAAAACCTCTTCGATGGCAAGGCTTATTTATGGCGCTTGTTTGCGTTACACAAGATACTCTACGAAAATCTCCATTATGCTGTGATATCGTTACCTGAAATCTACCTCTTTTTGCCATGTTTGAATGAACGTCCTTATATCGGATTTGATTCTACAAGTCATGACGATACGTATCATGATAAATGAAGGTCAAATATTAGAATAAGATTATTGATGTCGCGTAATGTCACTCTATTTTAAAGTTAGAGTCAGATTATAGATATGGAAAAGAGACGTAAAAAGGTGATAGCATTTTTTTCTATTTATTTGTGTGTGTGCGTGTGTGTGTGTGTGTGTGTGTGTGTATGTATGTCCGTGACTCTGTGTGTGTCCATGTAATCCCACATGTTATGATACAGACCGTACTTGACGGAGGAGCTTTGGAAGTTCGATGACCCGGACTCGGAGAGGCTCTTTCTGTACAGCAAACTGCTGCAGCATGACTGGCGCGTCAACAGGACAAGTCTAGAACTCATCAGGTTGGTTGATTGCAATCTACACTCAGCAAAAAAAAGAAAAAGAAAAAAGTGAACACTTTCAATTTCATCTTTCTCATAGATTGTTTGGTTGATAGTAATGTTTTATGTACCATGTTAAAGGTAATCTAATTGGCTATCAACCTAGTAGGTCTATAAAATGGGAAGCTTTACGGATGAGTGAACACTTTTGTTTTTCTTTTCCAAGGCACAAAAGTAAAAATTGCAAAAATGAACAAGTTGTTATTCAAGCGTATATGTGCTCTTCCATTGTAACAATGAGAACAAAAGACAAATTCAAAACAACGAGAAATGCAAATCAACTTGCAAAATCAACCTATGAACTCAACACTGTCTCTGTAACCCTCCAAAGACAAAAAAAAAGGGGGAAAAAAGGTAATGGAGGAAAATGATAAATCTTCTGTCGATTCCATAGCCAAAAGACATAAGACGCAATGGTAACAAAGATTAAATATTTTTCGAAATTAAGAAAATTTGAAATAATATTTGCTTCCTGACTTTGTCTCATGCATTCTTAACTTCCTTAATTAAAAAGGAAGTGAAAAAATTCTTTGCATTTTATCACACTTGCAGCTAATTACTCCCTATTCCATTTAGAGTTTGAGTTGACAAAAAAAAATCATTTGTTCCCCTTTAGTTTCCCACACTTTGTTTTTGTTTGAGAATATAAAGAGAAATAAGGAAACGGAAACTTATTTCTGCTATTTCACTCATGTCTGTCATTGCGTTAAATTGGTCTTTTGTAATCATTTCAGTATGTCAATTTGTTAACTTTTTGATTTTCTGCCTTGGAGGTCTGAGGACAGAAGCAAACGTGTTCACTTACGCGCAAAGATTCCTTTTGTATAACCTTCCAGACTGATACCTAATCAAATAACCTTTAAGGCCGTGTCACACCAGCCTTGCGTGCGACTTGTTTAGAACAATTTTGACTACCCGGAGGTCCCCGTAGATGATCCGCACATGACAGTACCTAGCATGTATCTCAAAAGTAGTCGCCCGGAGGTACGCACGCATATATATTTTTTTTTTTACCCGCAACCGTGTTTAAGCCCTGTCACACCTTTCCGGGCAAGCTACTCGGGCTTGTTACGTGTAGAGATTTTCTAGCATACCGGACATTCCTGAGGGCGGAAAAGGATTTGTGCGAGTCAGCGCATGTGTCTTACTTGCTGGACGCGTTATACTTGCGAGTATACTGTGTGACCTTTGTAGCAGTCGCGTGGGGGCTGACAACTCAGTGAAGGAATTCCTCTAATGGAATGGCTGAAATCTCACAGAATTTCATTATCTTGGCTGCATACGGGACTGCGAAGTACCTGCGTGGGAATTGCCTGGGAAGTACTGCCGCTAAGGGTCTCCTACTGGCGTTCTGCGTGGACCTCTACGGGCATTCCCGCGACTCACCCGGAAAAAGTTTTGGTCATGCTCAAAACTTGGCTGCGGTTAAATCGGACTTGCGTGAGCAACTCCGGGCAACTACGCGCTAGATAATGTCAGGTGCGGACCAACTGCGGAGAGCTCCGGGGAGTAAATTTGTTTCCCCGCAAGTCAAGCCGCAGAAGTTCCCCCGTACGGTATGACAAGGCATGAATGAAAATTGCAAACATTCTTGTTCTTCTACGTGCTGGAAACTACCTCCTCGCCACAAGCCCGCGTAGCTTGCCCGGAATGGTGTGACACGGCCTTTAGTATTGTGTATGACACAATGATTTTTATCAAACTTTTCTATTTAAAAAAATGAACTGGAATAAGTGTTTACTTTCGTCTTCTTCTTCTTCTTCTTCTTCTTCTTCTTTTTTTCTCCTTTTTTTTTTCTTTTTTTTTTTTTTTTTTTGCTGAAAGTACACATAAAACTGGTAACAACGGAACTTTCAAAGTGCCCTACCGGCTATGTTAGTCTTTCGTAAACCAAGGAGGTTCAAGAGAATGGAGTCACGGCTGTCCTATTTCCTTTGAATCCATGTTCGATGCCGCCAGTCGTATGTTCCAAACTAGGTCTGCAGAGACTCCAACTCTCCCATTTTCGACGGGAGATCTCCCGCCGAAAACCCATTTTTGCAAAATCTCCCGTTCTCCCGTTTGAGATTTAATTTCTCCCCCCCCCCCCCCCCCCCCCTGGCTCTTTATCTCCCGTTGGAAGGGATTTCTTACTTATTTCTATCGTATGTTGAAAAAATAAGCCTTAGATAGCACAAGAGAGCATCTAGAACCTATAGGAACTTCGCGCTTCGCACACATCAAGTTGGGGTCTCCCGTTCGCTAGGGGTTTCAGGCGGGAGAATCTCCAGATCAGAAGGTGTTTTGGGTTGGAGTCTCTGGGTCTGTCGCGCATTGACTCGTGTCTCATTGCATAATTACCAGCCACTTTCTAATTTGAGAGTTTATGTTTTATTTCCTTTTTTTTTCTTATCTACCTGCTGGAAAGAACACAGTGTCCCACAGTGTGAGAAACACAGTGTGAACACAGTGTGAAATCCCTTCACACTGTTAAATTCGAGCATTTTAACAGTGTGAACACAATCTGAGTCATCAATTCACTATGTGACACCAAGCATTACTATGTGAACACTGTGAAAACCGCACCACTGTGTGACATCATCTTCACACTGTTAAATTCGAGCGCTTTCACTCAGTCGACTATGTGATCACACTGTGAGCACTCTGTGGGACCAACTGAAGCTACCTCACAGATAGGAAGACAATTGATTCATGTGGTATTGTATCATGACTCGTCACTCTCAAATGGAAGATTATGTCTTTATGATCGTAATTACTTTTTGCTGTCCCTTTTTATGAAACATGAGCGGTACATAAAGGTATATAGACACAGGCAGGTGACAAGATGCGCAAATAAAAATTCCGCAAAAAATGATGAAATAAGAATCAAAATTACCCGACTTTACATATTTTTACACTAATCTTACATATAAATGAATAAAGAACTACCCTTGAAGATTATACCATATCAGTTTCACTTGTCGGAAGTGATCGGAAAGATGATAAAATTGACTTTCCAGTAAGGGTACAGTTCACAAATTTTCACAACGTACGGCTCAGATTTACACTTTTTGACAGAATCCTGGACAGGTTTTTCATATGCCTTATCATGAGCTGAAATTTAATTTCCTTTGATACAAAAAAAAAAAAAATATGTATATAGTCTACATTATGTTAGCGTTCCAAATGAATCATCTCTGTCCTCGGAAAGACGGCGGCATCGAACCCCGATCATCAAAGTCACAAATGCACCTGTGGAATTCTTTTGTACGTCAAAAGAAAACTGACAGCAGTTTGAATGTTTAGAGCCTGTTGGAACTCCATTTCTCAAACTTCATCGGTGGGACAGTGTGTTCTTTCCAGTATGGTATTGAAACCTATCTATTAAGACCGGCATTCCATGAGGGTACAGTTTTAAACACATTCACATAATACATCTCTGATTTACACTTTTGCACATATTTCTAGACCGGACTGAAATTTGTTTTATATGCTTTATCAACTGAGATTTCATTTCTTTTAGTAGATAAACAAGCAAAATATCACCAACAATAATTATGTTAAAGTTCAAAATGAACATGATTAATTTTTAGACTGTTCAGCAATACGGTGGCATCGAACGTCGATCATCAAAGGTACAAACGCACATGTGGAATTCTTTTTTACATCGATAGAAAACTGAAGACTGTTTGAGTAATTGCAGCCAGTGAGAAGTCCATCTCGAAAACCTCCTTGGTTAGACGTGGTGACGTGTGCGTACCGCACGCACAGTGTCACCTTTGTTGCAAACTGCCAAACTAGAAAACACCCACAGAAGAGTCTACATACATGTTTTTGTTCGCTTGTGTGTGTTTTTATGTTTCTTTGCTTTCTTTCGTTCAACTCAACACATTTTTTTCTTCATGCACGTATAAAAGGTATGTGCATATACAGTAACCAACTTTGCCAGAGTTGGCATAATAAGCCAGTTCGAAGGCAGATTACGGACACATTAGTACAAATGACCTTTCCTTTTTTCCTCAGTCGATTAGGGGCATTTTCACTCGTTTTCAGAGCGACATAATGTACAATCTCATGTTGAAGAAGAATAGCTCTTTCAGACATTTGACTTGGTTGACCCGTGTCACCTTTTTTTAGTCCTCATGTAAAATCAAGGGGTGCGACTTTTTGTTGGCTTTTTTTTTTGTCATATGATACAGATATAGTATATATGCAACATAGGCCTTTTGATTTATTATGTAACATAATGAACCATAATATTCCGAAAACATGGATATTCTCATGTAGTTTTATTTGTTTTGTTCCTTTTCATATGTGTTTATATCTTTTATTCTTTTCAGCTGAGATGATTAAGGTAACATGCTGATATTTTACCTTCCCTTTTGCAAACAAGAACAAAAAATGTGGAATCAATCATGAATGATTCTCAGTGGATTCTTTTTTTATCAGTTTTTGTTTTTGCCTTTGTTAACGTGATGTGAAATCCTTTTTCACATAATCACCTATATTGTATTTATACTGACACTATTCTGATTTCCGTGAAATGGCACATTTCCTTTTATTTCCATTCTTTATATACCCTCGACAATCCCTCTGTCTTACAGATTTGTTCGGTCCCATGTCCCTGTGATTGTTGCTATATAATAAGTCGAACTTGATGTCCCTGTCAATGTCAGTGTCCGTATTTCCTTGTCTTTGTTTCTGTTATTGTCTATATGCGTCTGTTTCTGTCTTTGTCCTTACCTCGTTTTTTTATTTCTATTTACTATGATACTTGTTGTTGTTGTTGTTGTGGTTGTTGTTCATTTTCCATCTGTGAAGATGGCTGGATAGCCCATATTCAGCTACTAAGCTGGTCTTCCAAGGGTCCAGTTGGTTGTGGGGTTGGACCACTTCACCGGGTGAGACACCCTGTTCTTTGCTATGAATGAATGAAGCGGGATCTTTTACTACATATTACTGAATGTAATATTCATTTATGTTAAAGGCACACAAGTTTTTGTACTTCTAGAGATGTGCCCTAGCATTTCAAATTGACCGCATGTTACTTATACAAACATATAATATTCATATTTGCTGGGAATAAACCTGAACTTCATTAACATTTTGCGTATCATGTGAGAGAATAAGCTTATTTCAGGCCGAAATGATACAGTAGGCCTACATATTATAGTGCCGTTATGTTCAATTCAAATTCAATTGGGAATGGTGACTGGGGTACATGTTTGTCGGCCTATACATTGCGCACCTGCTTCATTCTGATTCATGTTCATTCATAATCATGGCACTCTGCCAGATGTATTGATACCAAGTTTTAAGACACCATTCAACAAGATCTCTGTTCCACATCGCCGGTCTTTCTTCCAAAGGACAAGAAACGCGGCCGCACACACGACTCCTCGCGAAAGCTGTGTCTCGTTTTGAAACCTATATACCGGAGGTGGTTATGGTTTCGGTTCCGTATGTTTGGGTTTTTTTGTCTGTCTGTTTGTCTGTCTGTCTTTCTGTCTGTTTGTTTTCCACAAAAAAAAATTATAACGGATAAACGAATTTCACCAAAGTTTAAGGGTGTGTTTGTGAGGTAAGAAAGAAACAATCAAATATTGAGGTCATGAGGTCGAAGATCATTGGTCATGTATAGAGACACAAAAGACATGAAATAAGCTTTAATAATCTCCCAATAACTTATAGGGACGGGTGATCGGATTTTCATACGACTTGAAACGTGTTTTTATAATGAAGTAAGAATTTGAATAAATGATAGCTTGACGATCATGAAGTCAAAGGTCAAAGGTGATAGGGTCATAAAAGACATAGAATAATCTTAATCTCCCAGTAACCCAAGAACGGATGATAGGATTCTCACCAGTGGCCCGTTGCATAAAACTTACCGTTGAATTTCAATGGTAACTCCCGTCAAAATTAGGCGTCACAGCCAATCAGCATCAAGGATTATAAAATTTACCGCTAATTTGAAGACTTACCGCTAGAAAGGAGCGGTAAGTCCAGCGGTAAGGGTTTTATGCAACAGGGCACAGAACTTGCAGGGTGCAGTGTGTGTTCATAATGGAGTAAGAGAGAGATATTGACTTGTGGGGACATGAGGTCAATGGTCAAAGATACATAATATGTGCTTAATCTCCTAATAACTTAAGGACGGACCGTCGGATTTTTACCCAATGCATTGTGTTGATGTCCCTTTACCTCAATGCTTGGGTTGAAGATACTGCCTACAAAATGGCAATATCTTAATCACGGCCGCTGCGTAGCGGAGGTCTGCTCTCTCATCGTCATCATCTTCATAATCATTTTAAAGGCCAAACATGGCTTCAACATACGCCAGAGTATTGTCACATTTTTATATACGATCACCAGGAGGAACTGGGAGTAGAGGAATTCTTGTGCTGTTTAGGAATCTCAATAATCAAGCAGTGGTGTAGAGTGGAACCCAATACCCTTTAAGTGCACAACGCCAACTATCGAGGTTTTTATGGAAAGACATACCCCTAGGTTAACACCAAAAAGTGCCAGTCAATTCGAAACGACTTCCGTTATCTCAAGTCGCAGGGAAAAACATATCTTTAGGTTTGTTCCTTTTCCAGACCGGATGTTGCTGACGAGATCAGCCTGGAACTCTTCCGATGTCTCCATGATCAAGGAATCTTCCATTTCCAATGTCCACATGATCGTAGATGATTATTTAACTTTCCATGTTGGGGCACTGGAAGCAGATGACAATGAAGCCCCATCCCATCCGTGCCAGATTTCACAATGCCTGCACTGGCATGCTGAGTTACCTCAGTATAGAACAGTTTGTGAATTTACTCGTAACCAACAACCCTCTCATTGTCCCACGTGTTGTGAAAGCTACTTGAGGGCTATCCGCCCATGATGCAGTCTTTTGTGAGATAGGCGTTTAACCACAAAAAACGGATGTGGCTTAAACATTTTTATAAGAATGTCAGTTGGGGTGGACTAAAGCGAGAGTGAATCGTATGTAGCTTGTAGGAAATACGATTGCTTGGGTGCTATCGACTTTAACGCACCGTTCTACCAATTTGCCCACTACTGAACTAGGAGGACTCTTCAGGAATACATGTCAAGTTGTGTACATGCGATTAAAATTGTTGCTCTTTTGAGCCCTCAGCCAGACAAGGTTCTTGGTACAACCTTTCGATGTGTTGGACGCAAAGTCCACATGATGAAAGGTGATTTTTTTAGGACAATGCTTGTCCTTAATCATTGGTATGTTATCAATATTGAATTTATATATACGAAGAAAAATAACATGTATTTTGATAATAAATTCGATTAAGCAACTGCAATGTATGTTGCCAATTAATAGAACCAGTAATTTTCTTCTATTTATTGATTTATAACTCTGTTTATTTGTATTCTCCGTTTGTAAGAATGTGCTCTAGTGTGGGGGTGAGGGTGTTTCATATTTAAAGTAAATTAGGTAAAATAGGTATTGTTTGGAGTTTTATGAATTTTAATAAACTTTGTGAGGTGGTGCTGTATCTATCCTGTTGGGAGACACAGTGTTGGTGAATGTACCTTCGTGCCGCTACAATCACTCACAATCAGTATTGATAAAGCTTGCCCCTTTATACTCGCAAGTATCTTACATACTGAGTTCTGAAATATTTTTTCCCATTTTCCAATGTATCATGATATCACCACATGATATTATATTTAACTCTCATTGTCTTGCTGTACCTAAATATGATAAGGAACTGAGTATTTTTCATGATTTTTTGGACGTTAAAGGACTTTCTAAAGTTTATGTATGCCACGCCAATTCAGTCTTGACACTGCGAGTGCAGATCCGTTCAAATCAGTGTATGCCTTTGCTCTCTATGTATCATTGTATATCGATCACCTGATAGGAGAGAGTTGGCAGAAGACGGCTTGGACTCCAGAAACACCTTGATACTGACCCGCGAAAACTCGCCCCTCGGTTCTCAGTACCCGTTCTACGCTAGCACCAGGGTGGGCGTTGGCAAAGACAATCGGCGGCTGTACTACTACAACGTAACCAAAGAGCTACGCAGATACATTCCAGAGGTAAGAACGGTCCACGAGTATGTTTCTATTGGGATGATTATAGGCATACCTTATAGCTCACAGGACAAGCACATGACACTTGTATGATGGGATGTAGAGTCTCTAATGTTGTGACAAACGACAAACAATTTTCATGGAATGTTTCCGCTTTCCTAGTGTAAAATACCACCCGACCCCTCCGGGCTAATAGTAATTGATATTCCGGGGAGATGGTGACACGGGGTATATAGTCCATGGGCCAAGAGCCGAAAAATGGGTTGTTGGTACCACCCGAGGTGGCAAAACCTTTTTGGTGTCATTTTGTTTGTCGGACATAGATGCGCTTATCAAGCTATGATAGCATTTCCAAATGAGTAGCTTAGTCATAATAATGAATTTTTAACCAATTTGGTTTCGTTTTTATATCCCTATACTTCTGAATCGAAACTAACCGCTATACAAATACGAGCACTACCTTCTGTATGTCCACAGGTGTTCTGTTGTAAACGTGGTGCGCTTAGTCTTTATTCAAGGCAGCAAAGGGAATATCCAAAGGGTTATGATGTCCACAGCTGTCATGCGGTGCGCTTAGTCTTTATCTAGAACAATGTACCGTTATCATATCTAAAGTTCCTAATAAAAGGGATTATCTATACTGTTTTTATACCACCCTCTCAACAAATACATCAGTTTTAAATGAAACAAATATCACTCTGTTCATTTACAACATTATAAATTATAATGTATTGTAGTGTACCGGTACATTGTTTTTGCATAGTCTTTCATTGTTGGATGGAAATAAAGCGACATTGGCTTGGTATTAGCGTTTTCAACGTAGCGTTTTCACCGGAAAATGATAAATAATTGAAAAATACGTTAAAATTCACGAGAAATTGCTTTGTTGTTGTTGTTGTTTTTAGATAAAGGGATATACACTGTATCATAAGCTTTGGATATTCCCTTCGCCGTCTTGAATATTAGACTAAGAGCTGTGGACATCATAACCCTTGGATATTCCCTTCGCTGCCTTGAATAAAGACTAAGCGCACAGCGTTTACAACAGAACACCTGTGAACATACAGAAGACAGTGCTCTTCTTTGTATAGCGGTTGGTCTCGATTCAGAAGTACAGGGATATAACAACGAAACCGAATTGGTTTAAAATTCATTTACTATGACTAAGCTACTCATTTGGAAATGCTATCATAGCTTGATAAGCATATCTATGCCCGACAAACAAAATGACACCAAAAAGGTATTGCCACCTCAGATGGTACCAATATCTGGCCTGGCCCATGGACTAATACTGCTCTAACAACATCGAACTTAGACCTTTTAGGAGTAAAATCCGACAATCTGGTGCAATAATCAAAAAGTAATACAATTCATGTTACTGGGCGAAGGTGAATGTCTAAATCGCGGTACCTCATATCAACTCTTGATCCGCACGTGCGCCTTTTCATTATGTGCTAGATAAGTCTATTAATGAGGTGAACCGAAAGGGGAACCGGGTGTGGGAGCTTTTGCACATTTAGAATTGAAATTAAGCGATCTTATGCACACTTTTGGTGGAATATTTGAACCACATTTAATGAAAAATAGAAAGAAATATGAACATTCGGGGTAATGTAAGCATGGTAAGTGGCTAAATCGTGGTGTGCGACTTCACCACTGCCTCTGGCCTACCAATCCCATGGAAATGTACTCAATGGGGAAGGTTGTGAAAGGGGGAGGGGGGGTATCCCCCTTCCCCTCTCACCCGAAAGAGCTCTTTAATTTTTGGAACCAGAATTAAGCAATCAGGTGCATACTTTTTGCGAAATATTAGGAAAACATTTCCGCTCAAAGAAGAAACAAACAAACAAACAAACAAAGCGAACAACAGTCACACTTTGAACTGGTTCCTATAAAAAAAAAAAATCTTTCAGAAAGACAACAAAATATAGTAAGTAACAATATTAAGCTTTGAAAATTTAGAGGGACCCCCTCGAAATCGAGGGAAAGGGGGACTTTCCTCTTCCCCCCCCCCCTTCCCTATGGGATCTCACCACCTCTGCCCTCAAGACTAGGATAGGGAAGGCACATTATCCTCGTTGTCTCTTAGATTTAAAGCTGACTATCACAATACAGCATGCTCACTATTGTGACATTTGTGTAAGCTTTGTTGCGACGTAGAATAGACGCAGACACGAAAACGTACACTTTTATTCACTCTAGAACCCTTGTGGGTTTCTTGTACAAGAGAAAACGTTTTTGTAAGCTGTTTATTTCCCACAGCGCTTTAGTCAATCAAGAATCATGTCACTACACAGAGTGATCGTTGGTTGCTTCTCCAGCTATTTTAGGTTGTTGTTTTTTATCTTGTATCTCATTTGTTTTTGTTAAAAGGAAATTTTAAGAATAAATCCACTTTCGATAACGTTGTCTGTATAAAAAAGGGGGTAGTGTAATTAAACACACTGAATAAATGAATGTTTAAGTAAATGAGATGATATAAACATAATATAAAAGATGTGGAACTTGAGTCATATTTTTACCCGGAGTGCAACAACGGTCTCAATGTCTACACCACGTGGATCTTCATTAACTTCACTTTGTAAAATCAAAAAGAAGAACTCGCATCCTTCCCATCAACTATTCTGTATACAGCCATAGCTATTGAACCAAAGGGGAACTTTAAAAAGCTCAAAGTATATAAAGTGACGAATTGAGAGATTATACAATGTTGTTATTCATTTCTTTCATATCATTTATTAGGTTTCCACACAAATCATACAGTGTTGTGTTTACAACATCCATCAATGACAATGTAAAGTGACACAGAAATTATACGTTATAAGTTTACTATTTACAAGTACAAGACAGGGAAAAAGCCTCGAAGTGACAGAAGCATAGCGCGTTTGATGAATTTCCATACATTATGTTGTTGTTGCTTTGCTGCAAAGTATTAAGCATAAACGTACTTATTTTTTTTCTAGAAACCAAACTTCCATTGTTGTTTCTTTGATTTTAGTAGTCTATGAAAGTCAAAGAGAGTTTTCCTTCAACACGTATTTAGGTAGCCACGTTCATTTTTATGCCTCCGCCACGAATGCATGGTGCCGGAGGCATTATGTTTTCGGGTTGTCCGTCCGTCCGTCCGTCCGTAAGGAATTTTGTGGACAGCGTAACTAAAAGACCTTTTGAGTTATCGTAATGAAGCTTGGCATGTATGTGTATTTAATAGGGGGTGAAATTGTGCCTATCAACTTTTGGGTGCACATGCTCAAGGTCAAAGGTCAAAAGGTCAAGGTCAAATACATACATTTCACTATTTCCACCATATCTATGCAATGCCTGAAGATATTTTCTTGAAACTTAGTGTATACATGATATACCCAATTAAGATTCTCTGGTGAAAGTTTGGGGTCATGAGGTCAAAGGTCAAAGGTCAAAAGGTCAAGTAAAGATATTAAAACTTCGCTTTTTTTCTCCGTACCTTGGAATTGTTCAAGGTATCTTCATGGAACGTAGTATATATACATGTACTGACTGGCAGTGATTATCTAGAGAATTTAGGGTTCAGGGTCAAAGGTCAGGGGTCAAAGATCAAGGGCAACACTTCAAAATTTTACTATTTCCCTCATATTTATGCAATGCCAGCAGGATTATTTTTTCACTTGGTGTATGCATGTATAACTTAATAGAGATTCTCTAGAAACTTTCTTTTTCTTTTTCTTTTGCCTCAAAGGTCAAAAGGTCAAAGATCAAGGTAAAGTGCTGAACTAACTTTTCCCTCCATATCTCGGAAGTGGCTCAAGTTATCTTGAAACTTACTACATATCTATGCATGTTCTGCCTGACAGTGATTATCCTATGAATTTTAGGGTCAAAGGCCAGATGAAAATGGTGACAATGTACTTTTCAATACAGAAATTGCACTTTTTCTCCATGCCTTGAAAATTACTCAATACATGAACTTATGAATGGGTCAAAGTCAAGTTAAAGTCCTTAAATCCCCAAATACATGCTCTCCTATTCGTCCAATTAAACCTAAGTCAAGGAAGGAGAACATTCATCACATTTGTGTAATTTTAATATTTTGCCAATTTTGTGAAAATGTAATCACACATTGTCCACATGTACTACAGACCTATTAAGAGAATCATGCATTATGGCGGAGGCATACCAGTCGCCTTAGCGACATTTCTAGTTTCATTCTTTTTTTCGTCGCTTCATCAAGCCTTTAAGTTTATTTTCTCAGCCGCTCACAATTTTTCTGCAACCTTTCTCTAACTGCAAAATATTGCGGTATATTTCCCAGATCTTCTAGCTCTATCTACTCTTCTTCTAGCTTCTAGGTTGTGAGAAAATTCAACAAACTCAAGGACAAAGGCGGCGTATTCATCTAGAAGGAACAATTATTAGTCTACTTCCGTGATAACGTGGAACCCTTTACATATTCGACAAAGGATTCTTTTACATTCGAGAAGAATGGTGTACGAATGATGCGAACCGTGAAGATGACACTCCTGTTTATTCTCCTTCCCCTTTTTACTCTGGTGACATTCATGTTCTCTGCAATAGGACAAGTTCCTCGTTGGTGAAATTCATTACTCCGAGGCGAAAAGGTGTTATGGCAAACGCGATGCACGAAAGAAACAGATTCCTTTAATAGTGACTAGCAGATCAGATTTTTTTTCAGCTCACTTTGTTTTGCTTGCTGCTGATCGCTGGGTTATCAAGTACATATAAAATCATTTCTTCACCTAACAATGTCATTATTATTTTTAACATTATAGATTGCTAGGATAGTATCTGTTCAAAATAATAAGTGTTACATCAGCATTATTTTCATTGTCATGATCAGTATCCACTATTCTTGTTATTATACTGTTTTTGTTCTTGTTTGTGATGATTATCTGCCCAATGGTTAAATCAGTACGCAGGAAGTTTGGCATAACACAATGCAAAGACAGGTTAATCAGGGATCGACATTGGCTTCTATAGCTCAAATGAGTCAAGAGGATCAAACACACACACACACACACACACACACACACACACACAAATATATATATATATGTATACACAAAGTGCTGGCTATTATGGTGTAGCTGCCTCCAAACAAATATGTATATGTCACCAAAGACAGTAGATTTATTACATTTCAATTCCTAGAAATTTCCTTGACAGCAATTTTGCATTGATGAGTTTGATATCGGTATTGAGTTTATGTAGGGCCTACTTATATGGAATCAAATATTCATTTGCGATTGGTTTCCTTTGTTGGGGTATTCAATAAATGAAAGAAAATAAAAGTTTAGTAAGTGTCGACAGTAGGATACTTGTGAATCTTCTATCTGATTATGCATGTTTTGAATCATATACTACAACATTTAAGACATTAAAAGAGCAGGGACAGAACAACAGAAGTCGTATCATTGCTAGGAGGAAAGACTTGGGGTTTATTTAATTACAACACAAAATAAACATTGCAGTATCAAGGAGAGAAGGGATATCAAGCGAAGACGAACAAGCATTTCAAAAATCACTTTCACCTTGATATTATCGATGCATCGAAGCAATATTTCATAAATCTCTGTATGATGTTACCAAGCGCATTAAGACAACAAAATCAGAAATCGAAAAACTAAAAGATGCGAAGAACCGGATCAACTCCTTTGGCTTTTATTCTAACACTAATTATACTTTTCTTTTATAATGAATACCATATGATTATAGTTATTATGATTATTGATTATATGAGTATATTATGATTATTAAGTTATTCACATTATTGTTTTAATCAACTATCGGCCAGTGATTTACCCATATTTTCTAAGAAAAACACACATGATATGCAAACCATTTTTACCCTGCGAGACGAAATGTTGCATTTCAACTTCCACATACTCGCACATTTCTTAGCCTAGAAAATAATATTGCTAACATTGTCATTAATTTTGGTTCGGTCTGTCCTAAGATAATAGCTAGTAAATATTCTTCTCTTGTTATTTTTTCAACAAAAACTCACTTCAATGATACTAATGATTGTAAATTCCCTGACTAATGTGCATTGTTCTGTTAGTTATTGTCCTTTTTCATAATGCATGACATATTTACTTCTATAGTGCACGCTTGGTTTGCCTCTGGTCTCAGCGATTTGCTTCCATTGTCTCAACGTCAATTCTCATGACTTCAAGTTTTTACGAACATGGCGGTAGATATGCCTGTATACTTGCACTAGCTTTTCTTCTTCACCCACATCTGCCTCTCTCTTTTTCTTTACTTCTTTTGCCCTTTGTACCCTGCTATTTTGGATTCTATAGGTACTCAGGGTGTGTCTCCTCTCAATTATTCACATATTTTCACATATTCATATATATACGTTGGTATTTGTCAATGGAACCCACAATCACAAACTCTGCCATAAGGGTTCCTTCATATTTTGCATGTTGTTAGAATTAGTCTTTAGTGCAAGGCGTGTGCATATGCAGATACATTTAATACTTATAATCCACTGTACTTCTTCTCTCTTTTTTTGCCTTCTGTATATAGTTAGAGATGTATATTCATTACCTCGAAGTTTTGTTTTGTTTTGTTTCGTTTCCATCTAAGAAAGTGGTTGGATAGCCCATGTTCAGCTGCAATAGCTGGTCTTCCATGGGGTCCAGTTGGATGTTAGGCGGGACCACTTCAACGGGTCAAACACCCTACTCTATGAGATGAATAAATTAAGCGGGATCTTTAACGTGCATGAGTTTTGACTCTCTCACACATGCAGACATGGGATCTCATTATTTATTTCCTATCCGAGGGACAGAATGTTTTACCTCTACTAGAGGGGACAGTGTGATTACAGACAACATTGCTCAGTAGAACTCGAGAATCGAACCCGGATCTTTTGGATCGAGAGGCAGAAGCGCTACCGACTAAGCTAACTTCCTCCACTTCCTCCACTTCCTCCACTCTCCAACTATCACATGGTCCCCGCACCTGCACCCGCTATGGTGATAGGGCTTTTTCTGTTATTTCCCCGTCTCTCTGGAATAAACTTCCTCTCCATATTCGTAATGCTGATAACGTTGATAAGTTCAAGTCATCGTTGAAAACTTATCTGTTTACTCAACTTTAATTATGCTGTTTTGCTGTTGCATGTTATATCATAATACGTATATTTACATAATGCTGTATTTTATTTTAATGTCATACTTTTCTTTTTCCGGATCAATGCGCTTAGAAACATCAGTATTAAGCGCTATATAAATGTTATTCATTATCATTATCATTAACTCACCGCTCTGTATGTAAAGTGAAATATGAAAATTAACCCGCTGGAACAGTCTGCTGCGTCTATAGACCAGTGCAGTTTAAGTAGTCAAAGCAAAATAAAACAGTACTCCCATTTACGCTTCTTGATTGAGTCAAGACGCATGCCAATATTAGCCTCATCCTCGTTGCATACAGACCATATGGCTTGGTGTTTGGGGAGTTTTTTAGCGTTTCGTATTGAGCACGTTGATGAAACAGTTTGAGTGGTGTACTCAAATATCATGCGTTTTGTACTTCCTGCTATAAAGGACATTGGTTTAATACCCATTACAATCTCGAAAGTTAATTTGTTTAACGTCTGACTTGGGTTTGCTTGGCGAGACAAAAATATTGATCGATGCATAAAGAAGTCATTCAGTCGCACACATGCAAGCACTCCGTCAGACAGATACACACACACACACACACACACACACACATTTGTGTGTGTTTCATGATATTCTTTATTTGAGTTTCATTCAATATCAGGTACATGTTGACGATAAATCTAATACGAACACAAAAGCAGCACACACACACACACACACACACACACACACACAAAACGGACAGGCACTCGCACACACAAGGATTGAAAACGAGTCAATCATTACAGACCGACTGAAGAAACGTAATAGAAGCAAACTAATTACCGAAATGTGGTGTATGAATTTGAGAGCAATGTATGGATTCCATTCATTTCAAGTCATGCCCACAATCAAATCGTCTTATTTGATAAGTTTATCCCCTTCACTCTGGTGACGCCGTTAAAATTGGAATGTATATCCATTCAATCCAATGTAATTCAAATTTTACTTACCGGTAATGACATTAAATAGAATACGTCAGGTCCACTAACGTAATTTTTATTTTTCTTTTAATTGTTATGCGTACAATTCTAAAAGTTTGAGGATACAAAAAAAAAAATGGTTACCGCAAGCACCTAACATTTTTTACTGCAACAAAAACATATCAAACTCATATCAAACTCATATCTTCAATAGCATTTTCTTTAGAAAGAGAGAATCCTCATGGTTCACAAATCCGTCAAACTATATAAATTTGATGTATGGAATGCTATCCATAATCATCCGATGCGATGACATCCTTAGTCAAATCCTTCCAAAGGAAATTATAGTTTTAATGATGATAAATATTGTGTTTTCTTGAGATTATTATAATAATAATTAATTATAATAATTATTATGATAATCATTCATATTCCTCTGAAAAAAAATTATAATAACTGTAGGAATGACATCCCTTTTCAAATCCTTTTTAATTGTAAATTGATGTTAATTATGATAGATATTGTTTCGTCTTTAAAATAGTCATACATTTTCTTCAGAATAAACACAATTTTCATATGTGCATCAATCACATCCTTTTCCGTTCGTATAATATCCTTGTAAAATTAAAGTTAATGATATTTTTGAAGTAAAAGCATTGGCAAATACAAGAGAAACGTAAAAATTGTTCAATTTATGTTCGCTTTCAGTACATTCATTTTTAAAACAAAATAACACAAGGCCATTGATGATTCGGTCCTCCTCCCCAGCCCCTCATGCACTTACACCTAATCTTTGAGAATAGTTTCCAAGTCGTTTTGTCACGAGGAAGGGCTGTATCTCTCAGCAAACATCTCCGCAACATGGGACATGTTATAGAAGAAAAACGCAACAACTCAATGTATTTTTATCACAATGCTTCATTAAACTTATTTATAAACTGTAAAAATTTATGTCCTCAGAACATCCAAATCTTATTGTAATTACTAGTGTAATATCGGCATTTTCATCATCATCTGCTCAATGTTTAAATTGATACACAAGGAGTTTGTAATAATGCATAGGCAAACTGGAAAAAATGCATAAACATGAGGAATATACAGAGGAAACGAGTGAAAGATAAACGCTGTAACCATCGAGGTATTAAAATAAGTCTGATTCCCACTGCGCTGCAGTCTGCCGGTTCATAATTTTTTCATAAAACTTTCTGTTTTGTAATATCATCGTGCTCTCTTTCATGTACATTGTCGCGTCTTTTGTATAAAATGCACGCGTTTTAAGTGCTTGTGTACTTCTGCGTGAATGTATGATTTCATTATTGTGGGGGGGGGGGGTTCACCATATTCTTTAGCTGTTCTTGGATAGATGTTGGATGATATTTGATAACATAATATTATTGTGTTTTGAGTGATCCATGTTTTACAAGCCCTTCTTTTCAATCGATCACTTTTTTACACCATTATACGTTCTTTTCTTTTTTTCAACATTGCAGAATATGGATTGCTGTTCTTGGTTGATCTACCTAATTGCTCATAAATTTTATTACATAACTAGTGATCCTCAGTGCATAATGTATCTTTTACAAATTGATAGAAGAATTAGAATAATTTGTGTAATGCATGCTTTATATTTTGCCTCACTCTTTTGTTACATGAAAATAAACAATACTTCCCATGAGCACGTCAAATGAAAAACAGGCTGGTATGGGCTAGATGAGGTTTGTTTTTTGCCCTCAGGCAACGCGTCATGAACCTCGTCTATACACAAACAAACAGAAAATGAAATGATAATGTAACAGGACAAAACGCTTTTCAAACGTCGATTGAAAGGAATCATAATCAACTTTTGTCTGTCGCACTTTGAATTTTTTTGTCTCGATTACAGGTGAGTCCGTTCCAAGAGAAACACTACAAGAAGTGCGCAGTGGTGGGGAACAGCGGAAGCCTTCTAAACAGCGGATGTGGAAGCGAAATCGATTCCAGCGATATGGTTTTCCGGTACCGATGCACATTAAGATCTTTTAATTTTCCAATTACTCAATTTCGTTTTTTCATTAGGTAGAGCAACTCTCCCTTTGTATTTAACCTTTTTGTGCATAGAAAAGACAAGATGTCAACCAGTCAAATAGTCATACAGATTCATAGTAGTGTTCAATTACTTCAAGTGCATCCTCATAACAATACGTCAGAGGTGATTTTACTAGTGAATAAATCATACGAATCTATAGCTATTGTGACTGTTATAATTTTACAGGTGACTATCAATGATATGAAGAATCGGTTTAAATCTTTTTCTTTAGCAAAATCAAACAAACAAACAAATGAGCTTTGATACTCTAATTCGCCTCTTTTCCTCTAGACATCAGACACCAAAATAGCATCGTTTCCTGAAAACGTGTCAAACTTTATCATCCCATATATTGCTCTTCTGTTTGGGAACAAAATTGCTGTCTCAGAGAACATGAAAGCTCTGAGGCTTATGGATGAGAATTAAGCAATGGCCGACAATATTGTCTGATAATAGGAGGAACAAATCACATCCAATCACATCAATTTGCGAGTTGGACCAAATTATCTCTTCTTTCATAGAAATTATGTGAAAATGATGAGCTCGATCAAAATCATGTTATTTGTTGTGATTATTTTTTTATGCAGCTCTAACTTTCGGATTCAAAAAGAATTATATGAAATCGCACTTCATGTGTCGTGCTTTGTTCCAAAAGGACTCAAGTAAGGTCAACCTAAAATGCCCATACAGCAGGACTTATAACATCGGTTTCAAACGTCATCAACCAAGACCTTTTTTAAAGTGAATCGAATTTTGCTCATCCGTGCTTCGCTCTTGTCACATGTGTTGATTTTTTGCCTTCTATGCCATTCTGCGATCATATCTTTTGAAATAAGTATATCTGATGTATATATACATGTGTACATAATCTTATACTTCCTTTTTGAAAAGGTACTAAATCCATTTTTTCGTCAAATTTGACTTATTTTGCTAAAATGTATTCATCTAAGTAGTTCCATTCACCTAAGCTGTTCCACACATTAAATTCTCAAAGTATTGAAGCTCTCGTAAGACCTGATACTGAAAATACAAGAGAGAAATCAGGCAAGGAAATATCGGTTATGTTCTAAAATATGCTAAATCCATTTCTATTTTTTTTTTCCAAAAGAGTCTAAATCTTGTTGGATCCAATCGGAAACCAAATCAGGAAACAGGAAGAGAATGTGTGGTAATAAGTCATCCCACACAAACTACACAAGGTCACAGAATCTAGTCACCTATTACCATTGATTACAAGCTTTGCTTGTATGCTTGTTGTACATCACTTTGCTGAAGTTTTGTTACAAAACATACCATGCTAAATCCATAAAACTCCCCACAGTATGAAATCATTCAATACTTAAATCAGTGTAGAGCTCCACATCACCCCGCGTTCAGAACATAAAGTCATTGCACGAAAACATATACAGGCATTATGAAATAAAAATCCAGGTTTTCCTTATTATTAAAAGTGGAGTTAGCACCTTTTGGAAAGGAACTTCTGAATTTTTTGCTATGACAACAGCGATCATTTCTTACCTTTCCCATCTATCTTTACTAGATGTAACGCTGCGCCCATAAAGAAATTCACAGACGACGCGGGAGAGAAGAGCAATTTGACTACTTTCAACCCAAGTATACTTTTCAGAAAGTAAGCACTGCTTTGAAAATGATGCTGGCATGAAAACCAAAAACTAATCAAGTGCAAATAATGGAAAGGTGGAAACGCCAAATCGAAGATAAAGAGAGGAAAAACCATCTTTCTGAATGTCGCATAGACTCATTCTATCGATTTGATTTGTATTATGCTCTTTAATACCGCCCACTTGTCTTCTTTGTGTGTGTGTGTGTGTGTGTGTGTGTGTGTGTGTGTGTGTGTGTATAAGACTGACAGAGCCTATATAAGAAGTATACCATCGTAAATCTGTTCAACTCTAGCATTGTTTTACGTATTAACTTAATACACACTGCTATTGCTCTCGTAATATTTAAAAAAAAAAAGTGATTGCGGAGCACAAGGTGATGGTTGGTGATCACGTTTCTCTCCGCATCTATAATGTGTTTTACGCCCGTTTGTGATTTGGTAAACAGCGATGGAATGTTTGTTCGATAAAGAGAGAGAGATTACTTTAACAGAAACAACCCAAAATTATCAAGGCAATTCTGCGTTCAATTGCTCCGCATGGCACACAAGCATTTGTGTGCGTCTCTCAAAGATGTCTCACAAGAGTGATAAGGGAATTGTCGATTAGCTGTTGTTAGCACCAATACCACTGAATCATCAAAGACAAGTCAAAGCACTATTGATGCAGTTTCCATCGCAAAGCACTGGATGCCCGCTCAATGTTGTCCCGCACAATGTTGTCCCGCACATGCACAAGCAATATTGTGAGAGTGTCGAAGCGAGTTACAACGTGACATTCGCCAAAAAGTGCCAAAGGAAGTGCATCACGATGCATAGTAACCGAGACCTTGATTTTTTGGTTGCTTGTCTCATTTTCCATATGAAAAGATAGATTGGTAGTCTATTTTCAGCTGCACATAGCTGGGCTTCCATGGGGTTCAGTTGGATGTGAGGCAAGCCCACTCCACCGGGTGATGCACCTTGCTCTTTACCATGTTTACCATCAATGAATGAAGCGCGATCTTTTACGTCAATGAGATGTAACTCTCGCACACACGGGACCTCCATTTTATGGCCTATGAAAGGGACAGAGTGTTTTGCCTCTATCATAATACCAGAGGGGACAGTATGATTACACGCAACATTGCTCAGTAAGACTCGGGAATCGAACCCGGTTCCCTGTACCTAATAAGCACAAATTTTAGTCGTCCGTTGTTTCTGTATATATTGATTTTGAGATGCAGACGAGAGATACTCGTATAGCTTCTCTCGAGAAACACATTGAGTCTCTACTCGACCAGCAGGACGAGTCGGACCAGTATTCTCGAAGAAACTGCCTAATATTTCACGGGATTAAGGAGAATGTGAATGAAAACACAGACGAAACTGTGATAAAGTTGTGTGCTGACAAGCTCGATATTGTCGTCGATTCAACAGACATTGACAGGAGTCACAGATTGGGGCCAAGTAAGGAAAACAAAACCAGAGGAGTGATTGCAAAATTCACAAACTACCGTATCCGAAACGAAATCTACAGAAATCGCAAAAAGCTGCGAAATCTTCAAGGGGGAGGTATCTACGTTCACGAAAGTCTCACAAAGACTAGGACAGAACTCTTTTGGAAAATCAAAACCAAGTACAGCAATCATATCGAAGCCCTGTGGACCCAAGATGGCCGAATTCTCGCCATTTTGAAAGACACAAAGAAACGAATTGCGTTCACGAAAGAAAGAGATCTGCACAAACTGCCTCCGCATAATCCCTCCGGCACAAAGGATGGAGTCAACTAACTTCCACTGAATAATTACATCTTCTATGGACAAGTTCGATAGCCGTGGCTTGCCTTTTGTTGAACCATGTCTATACGCGCCTCTTTCACTTCAAGATAAATCGCCTGGTATTCTGCTGTCAATTGAGCCAACTTGAGGGAATCTTCTTTCGGTAAAGTCTTTTGTGTTTAACTCTATACAGTTGTGTGAAGCACTCATATCGTCTGAATTGGAAACACCCCTGCCTGCAGGACCCCCACGTTCTAGCTCGTGGTTACCATGACTACCGGAAGCTGTTCACTGCAACGTCGCCCCACCCCTTTCACAAATTCCACCGAAAAATAGCGCTATCACCTGTCGGCAACAATACCCCACTCCCCTTTCGCTCTGCTTTTAATTGTGTTCTAATTGTGTGTGCTAGCCTTGCTCTACTGGTTGCGGTGCAAATGGTTCCAGCTGACACCCTCTCGCAATATCTGAATAGGATACACCCTGATTACAGCACATTACGCCGTAGGCCACGGTATTCATGATTGCCAGACGCCGAGTAGTGTATTGTCCCCATATGTATGAGTGTAATCGAAGAATAGCGCCATCACCTGTAGACACATTACCCCACCCTGCTCCGAATCGTGCTCTTTTGGCTTGCCCTCTGATTTTCGGCCGCTATGTCTCCGCTTATGATAACTCAAATATTGTGTGATTTCAGCCATCGCATTATCTGTTCTAGGATTAACCCTTGACTGTAGCACTTTATGTTCTGGCCAAGGGTTTCCACTGCATTTCCGCCCCCACACCCCTACCCTCACGAATTTCATAGATGAAGAGCGCCATCACTCGTCGATGTATAGCAGCAGTTGCTGCTTTACCTCACCCTTCCCCGGACGCGTATTTTCCTACTAACTGAACAGTTGTTTTACAGATCAGATTTTTGTTCTCCATTATGCGGTCGGCTGGTTACTGTTGGTAACCATTTCAATCATATTTAAAGTTTAAACAATTTAAAAATTAAACTATTTTTGTGAGATCGTACAACGTATCTGATGAATGCAAAGTGATCACCAGAGATCACTTAGCATGCTTAGTACACGTGTTTTTAAAATTTATGTAAGATTTTGAATGATTTGTGTTTTAAATCCATAATTTTAGAACACTCATGCATATTGAAGTCTATACATTGACATCCAGTTGGAATATGACATGGTTATTTTGAGGAGTCTTTGAATACTCTGAATACTTTTATATTCTGTCTGCGGAAGATTGTGTTCCTATACTCGCGATATACATGCGATTATACTTGTTTGTGTACTTTTTTTTTCTCATGCTTTTGTGTTCTGCACAGTCAATGTTTCATTTTTGTTTCTTTTTCCCTGCTAAATGAAGTCTAGTATTTATACATTTCCATGTGTTTGTTGTAAGAAACCTGTGAAAAAAAATCAAAAAGGATTGAGATGTACTAACTGCCAGCAGTGGCTTCATATTGCTTGTTCTGGTATTTCTGAAGGAGTTTATGATGATTTGACAGAAACTTTTAACGACTGGCAGTGTAATATTTGTTTATTTAAGCAGATGCCTTTTTATATTGATTGTGAAACTGCTGCAGATGTTGATTTACATGAGGTCAATATGACACAAAGAAATTTGCCTACTTCAGGGGAACTGCATCAAGATGTACGAGGTAACGGTCTAAGGATTGCACATTTAAATGTCAATAGTCTCTTGAGACATATAGATGAAGTTAGAGCGTTTGTGACGTCAAACGACATACATTTACTCGCTCTAAATGAAACTAAAATTGATTTATCTATTTTCGATCATGAACTCAATATAGAAAATTACTCACTGGTGCGAAAAGATAGAACTCGTCAAGGTGGAGGAGTAGCGATATATGTTCATAAGTCGATTCATTTTGAGAACCTCATACATGAAAGTTTGAATGAGTTAGAAGTGCTTGCAGTAAAGGTTTATTTGAAGCGTTCAAAGGCAATGGTGTTCACTACTTGGTACCGACCCCCCTCTTGTAATATCGGTGTCTTTGATTTATATGAAAATTTCCTTGGTTATGTAGACAGTTTAGGTTGTGATACAGTCCTGGTAGGAGATATAAACTGTGATTTACTGTCCCAGCCTTTATCTGGTGTCACCAAAAGGTATATTGATCTTAATACTACGTACGCGTTGACACAGATAAATTGCACTGAACCGACCCGGATAACTAATCTTTCTGCTACTTTGGTTGATCACATTGTAACTAACAATCCCTTTAAAGTGAAGAGTTTTGTTGTAATTCACAATGGAATGAGTGATCATTCGATTAGTATTATGACTTGGAAGTCTGATATTTCATTTTCTTCAAGAATTATAAATTTCAGAAGTCGGAAAAATTTAAATATTGATGACTTCAGAATTGATATTCACAATCAACCGTGGGAAAAGATTAGAGAATCTGAGTCTATCGACGAAGCTGTTGAATTATGGCAGAATTTGTTTCTAAATGTTATTGAAAAACATATGCCTGAACGGTGTAAAAGAGTAAAAGATAATTTTTCACCTTGGATGACTTCTGATATCTATAGACTTATGAAGAAACGAGATAAAGCTAAAAAGAAAGTATATAAATGTAAAGATGAAAATATGATGAATGAGTATCGAAAGTTACGAAATAAAGTTACAGCGGAAGTTCGGAAAGTAAAGAAAAAATATTATGTTGATAAATTCTCCCAAAATAGTAAAAATTCCAGATCTACTTGGAGTTTGTTGAAATCTATCATACCAAATAAGAAATGTGATAGCTCAGTCCATGTGAATTCTGATAATTTTATTGAAACTGCTGATCATTTTAATGAATTTTTCGCCACAGTGGGAAGTACTTTAGCAGAGCAAATTCCTGATGCACCTTTTATTCACAGTAAAGCTAACTCTGTTAATGATATATTTGAATTTACTTTGGTGACGGAAAGTGAAGTTTGTAAAATCATTCGTAGTTTGAAAGAGGTTAAATCCATTGGTTTTGTTAAGATATCTGTTTATATGCTGAAATTATGCGCTTTTGATATATCACATAGCATTGCTGATTTGATTAATCTATCTCTGTTAAGTGGTAAGTTTCCCAAGCCATGGAAAAGGGCAAAAATCATTCCAATTCATAAAAACGGGCATAAAGATTATCCCTCAAATTATCGACCTATTTCAATATTGTCATGTGTTTCAAAAATTCTCGAACGAGTTGTTCAAAGACAGATACTAGCTTACCTACACAAAAACAATATTCTGACGTCTGCGCAATCTGGTTTTAGACCACAACACTCCACTATTACTACCCTTATGAAAGTCACGGATGACTGGCTTCATGCAATTGATAGAAATGAATATACAGGAGCTGTTTTTGTCGACCTCAGAAAAGCTTTCGACACAGTGAACTGTGATATACTAATGAAGAAGCTTAAGGAAATAGGCATTGATGGTACCCCCGGAGCTTGGCTGAGAAGTTATATGACGGACAGAGTCTGCCAAACATTGGTCAACTCCAAACTTTCCTCCGAATCTAATATAACGTGCGGGGTCCCTCAAGGGTCCCTTTTAGGACCACTGATTTTTATAATCTATATCAATGATTTGGTACAATATATTAAAGTATGTAAAGTGCAATTATATGCCGATGACACCGTTTTATATTTTTCTCATTCTTCAGTATACAACATTGAACTTGCTCTTAATCTGGATTTAGAAAATGTGTATAACTGGATGTGTCAAAATAAGTTAAGTGTAAATTGTCAGAAAACTGTATGCATGTTATTTGGAAGCAACCACATGATGTCCAAACAAAATGTTTTACGAGTCTCGCTACACAACACTCCTCTGAATCAAGTACGTGTTTTTAAATACTTAGGTCTGTGGTGTGATGAAAATTTAAATTGGAAATATCATATTGAAAAGATGTTGATGAGTATTGGAAAGATGGTAGGTTTTCTCGGTAGACTAAGACACTCTGTAAGTGAATCGATTCTGAAATTAATTTATAAGTCATTGATTCTTCCTCACTTTGATTATGGAGACATTATATATGGGTCATCGTTTAAGAAACACCTAGATAAGCTACAAAAATTACAGAATAGGGCCGGCCGAATTATATTAAGATTACAACCTGATTCTCATGTTTCTGTTCTTGAAATGCATAACGCTTTGAATTGGCAACTCCTTGACCAAAGAAGGCATCATCACTCCCTTACTCTTATGTATAAGATAATGAACAATTTAACTCCTTCTTATTTAAAAGATGAATTTGAAATTGTAATTCATTCCTACCCCTCCCGTTTTGGGCAAAAATTAAGACTTCCCAAACCTAGAACTGAATATTTGAAGAAATCATTTAAGTATAAATATGCTAAGGAATATAATGACCTTCCCATGGATATCAAAATTTCCCCCAGTGTTCATATATTTAAATCTAGAATAAGTATGTTTAAGGTCACTGCCCCGTTGATTTAATTTTTTTTTTTCTTTTTGCTGATGAAAAAGAGTTATTACAGAATTATTTGAATTAGTACAGATTATTGAAAGTTATGATTTATCATTTTTCCACTCCCTTTCATTTGTATCCTTCTCTTTTGCTATTCGCCATTCGATGTTGTTGTTGTTGTTGTTTTCTTTCTCTCAACCTATGTATACTGTATTTCAAATATGTACATTTTTACAAGAGTTATGTATTTCACAATGTCACATTGTATTTGTATAACTTCCATGTTCTGGACCCCATGGAAGACCAGCGATGCCATGTTGGCATCGCTGAATATGGGCCATCCAGCCGTTGTTGTTTTTATACGGAAAATAAAATCAATCAATCAATCAATCTGTTTTGTTTTATTTTGTTTTGTTTATATTTCTTTTCCCCAAAAAGATTCAATGCCCTTGCCAGACAAGAAGACTACCTTGCATTTCGAAAGAACATCTCGCAGTACCACGGCTACATCTGGATGCCTTGCATCGGGGCCGCTGCGCTCCACAACGTTTGTTTGTCCACGGTGCAGGACGAGGCGAACAACCACGAGGACGATCCCCACCTCGTAGTAGGGAACCCCAAAGAGTTCGTCAATTTCTGGGATTTCTGGAAGCGGAGAAACTTTACGAATCTGCCGTCAACCGGTACCATTTCCATTTTTGTGATTGTCCTTAAATTCATTTTGTTTGAAATTCCATTTCAGTACTTTTTTGGTTTCTGCAAATTCTTTATGACAAAATTCCTTAAAGGAAATACATATTCATTATCATCATGATGAAACTAAGTGTAGTTACAATTTGGCATCATGATATAACATAACACAGTCTGATCAAAATCAAGCGTTCTTGTATTTTCTAATGTTTTCTTATGTTCGATTGGATTTGACTTGTTTTGATTTAATCTGAATTTATTTCCACTTTGTCTTCACCTGAACCAAAAAGTCATTGAGTTACAATTATTATAAAATTGAATTTTGTTACAAATAATCTAAACGCATACTCCGATAACATAATATCACATTTGCAACAAATGATAAATATATGGTAGCCATATAAACCAAAGTGGGGGAGCCTAAGTCAAAAGGAAGGCCTTTATTACTTAGACTACCGAAAACTGAATAACATAACAAACCCGTCACTTAAACACATAACAACAACAAAGTATATACCAGAATGGTATAAAGAAAATTTCAACAAAGAACTGAAACTGAAACTCTACATGATGACAGAAAGATGGGATGAGAAGATACGAAACAGAAGGAATAGATTTAATAAACTGAGATGAGAGGAGAAAGAAGAGGTGGACATGCAGAGGAGATGATATCGAGCAGAAGGATGGATAATTTCAACCTTTGTAATAATTCATTTATAAATTGTCCCTTGAAATAAATCCAAGGAGATATTAATTCTACCCTAATTAATTATAGAGTTTAGGCCCTGTAAATGACAGAGGTGTGGAGATAAATTTGTACAATATTCCAGTTCCTTTCGATATGTAAGGAGAGGCGTTGTTTACATGCTGGTACCATGATGCCTGTGTGTGACAATAACGAGAAATTTGACATATCACTATAAAAGATCAGATTTTTTATGATGATATTTTGTGGTACATTTACGCTTCTCTGAGTGATTTGAAAATACAGAACTTAAATTTGACTCGTGTTTAAAGATTTCACTTACATTGCAATACATATTTGAATCCTAATGAATTCATTACATTGATCAGTATTCTTTGGCGTTCGTAGGCATGCTAGGGGAAAGTAAAAAGATTGGGCAAATTATTTGTATAGGGCCCCATTTTTTTTTCTCTCTCTCTTCTTTCGTTCTTTAAAACAACAACGAAAACATGGTGAATAAGATGAGCGAAAATGAGAGGAGAGTTTTTAGTATTATTATAGTGTTCATCAAAAAATAACTGTGGACCTAGCAGGAAACCTTTCTGGATCTCCGCAATCAATATAGGATGTTGGATTTTTTTTAATCATTAATAGAAACATAATGCTGCCTACTTGAGAGGTAACTTTTAATTAATGACCTAAGGATGCCCCGTATTCCACAATTTTGACATATAATTTGTGGAGTAAAGTTCTGTTACCAACGACATCAAACGATTTTTTTATACTACTATCAATAATCGAAGACTTTTCTGTGAAAGGAAAATAAATTTGTGATCTTCTCTAGTAGTTAAGTTATTAAAAAAAAAAAATCTGTAGAGATTTTTTTTTTTTACTTCAGCCACATTGAACTTTGGCAAATATTTAATCCGAAAAATAATCCAATCTGTTGTGCAATTTTTCTTTCGATTATTTTGATATGCATGGTAAAAGAATAAGAGAACGATGAGTTTTGGTTACTTCTGGTAAGATCATTTCTTCTTCTATTTTTAAAACAAATTACAATTACCTTTGCTTTTCATAAAAGATCAGGACAACATTCAATAGAGATTGGTTAATTAGAGGTATCTTCCCCTGCCAAAAGTATATTACGAACTATTCTTTCTGACAGGGTTCTACATAGTCCACGTAGCCCTGCAGTTGTGCGAAGAAACTCACGTCTACGGTTTCTGGCCCTTCCCTCTGCGGCTGGACACGGGGTTCGAGCGGGTACCTTACCATTATTTCGACGACATACTGCTGAATAAGAAACACGGAATGAGCACCGAATTCTCCAACCTCGTGCAGTACCACGAGCTGGGACTCTTACGACTACACACGGGGAAATGCCGGGGACGATAGCGACGAGTCGCTGGGGTAATTTATCCACCTGTCAGCTGCTGTAAAGCCAAGGTCTCGAGCGTGCAAGTACACAATTGGTAATTACTGAAGTGGACACTTATGGACACGCATGTAACCGTCCTGAATGGTGAGACATTCTTGTCGTGTACGTTAACTCCGTGGTTACTCTGAAACAAGGTATGAACATTTTTGAAAATTAGACTATAAATCAGGATTAATCTGCTAAATATTTGCTTTCTCGTAAGTACGTGTATTTCGTACATGAATTGATTGGGTGATGATTTCCCAGTGTAATGTACGCTACAACCGCAGATGCATTTTCCTTGATATAAGAAAGTGACTATCATTCTTTTGCGTATGTAGCTTTAAAATTTGTCACTGTTTTTATTCAAGTTGACAGTCGGCGGTGATGATGAGAGCAAAGCAAGAAAACACGTCTAAACTATTTTTGTGACTTTTTTTTACAGAAACAGGTGCATGAATCAAGAAGCGATGAATGTCTACTATGCAGTAGTATTATAGTTTAACCAAGAAATAGTATTGATTGAAGGACGAGATAGTGGATAGAAGTTGTTGGTGATCATTATTGCGAAAATAACGATATCGCCAAGTTTCGTGCAGACAGCCATTTGATTTAACGACACGATGGGATAAGTGGAGAATAGCCTTATGACTAAAAGAAATCATGAACAAAAAAGCAAGCTTAGTCCTAAGTATAATGTGACAGTCAAGGTGTTTAAGAATTTTTAATGGGATGAACGTAGTGAGAACTTCAAAACACACTCTCACTTACTGTGAAAAGTGCATTATACAGGATATGCTGAAAGTCGGTATCTTTCTCTCAACCAACTACTACGGCTTGACTATTTGCAATAGCGCATTAAGAGAAAGCACACTTCAATTTGGTTCTGTTTTTTGCACCAAATACCTGTCCTTAAACTCGTCAGCGGTCATTCTGATATCAGTACGACATGCATCGTGTGTATCTTGACTATATGTATATCTATTTCGAAACATTGCGACGTAACGGAACATTCGATCGTTTAACATGGTACAGAACAATGTCAACTTTTTACAAAGAAGTTTGTTGCGACCAAATCACAGTGACAATGATCGCACAAAAACAATGAATCAATATTCAGGTGGTTTATTAACAGCAATATTTCAGCTGCAAATCATGTCCTTACCACTTATGATCGATTACTTAAACTATTTATTATGTTACAGTTGAATGTTATAATCACTTATATGAAGCGTCAAAGGGGAATACACTACGTATGAAAACGAGATATCTTAAGGGGAATTCGTTTCAAAAGGGGAAATTTTTGATTCCCTTTAAGGGTTTTGCAATGTTTTTCAACGCCTTATCATTGATCTGGGGCCTCAGGAATACTCCCCAGTAGGGCACCGATGACGTAGTATATGTGTAGATTGAAGACTGTACCATCAATACAATTTTATGGGTGATTGGCAGCCATGCCAAAAAAAAAAAAAAAAAATAGGGTTTATACATCGGATGTGCACAGAAAACGGGTCATTGAGGGAATTCAGGTACAGTACTCTCCGCGTAATCGGGTATCGCTTAAACGGGTACTCCGTTTATTGGGTAGTAATGTCAGAATCAGTTCCAATGCACATTAAAATTACCTGATAATCGGGTTGCCTCTCCGCATAAATGGGTAAATAATTTTATTCTTATCTCATTTCTGCCCACATTTCATCGCCTATATAACACTTAAAGAAATCACGAATGTCAAATTTTCCACGGCTAATCGCATTCTCTGCTTAATTTTGCAAAGCAGACCGATCATTTAGGGAGTGATTAAACATGAAAGCACATGTACACGTAACCAACTTGTCACACGTAAACGAACATTACACATGTAGCTGGCACTCACAATTGCATAGACAGACAGGTGTTTAGTGCAGTGTACAATGCATGTACAGTCATGTACATACACATTGTGTGTGTCCATTGTGAATGAGCCGGGTTCTTCTGTTAATCGGGTACTCCGCTTAATCGGGTAAGAAACGCTCTGCCGAGCCTACCCGATTATGCGGAGAGTACTGTATATCTGCTTTTTTTTTTTTTTACTTTTTTTATTATCAAGATATAGAATTTAGTGGAATAAGATGTATTTGTGCTCTTGTCAGTTCAATGCTGAATTGAGCCCATATCAATGCATAATTTTTCAAAAAAGGGTGATATTTGCATTTTTTCTGAATATTTGCATGCCTTTTATCAAAAATTCCCCAAACTATTATTTATTCCGCATTTCCTCTTATGACTAGAAATAGCTTTACAAAGTAAGTATTATACATGTATATAGCAATATCACGATAGAGGAATGCATTAAATGAAAAATGCTTTGGTATTGTATAAAAAAAAAAAACATTTTTTTTTTTTTTTTGGGGGGGGGGGGCTCACCCTTCGTCAGGGATAAAAAGTGCTTATGAATTTTCGCAGTGGTATCAGCGGTATGCTAGTACTGGCAATAAGCACAAAAATATGAATATAGCGGCAGCAAGGGGCTTAAACCCATAATCATGGCCAGGCCCGTAACTAGGGGGGGTTGAGGGGTCTCGAACGAACCCCCCCCCCCCCCCCGCTAGCGAGCAGGGTCCACTTGAACAAAAAACAAAAACAAAAAAGTGAAAACTTCAACTCCAAGCTCCAAATACGACAGAAGAATGATTTCTAAAGATAAAACCAGAACAACAACCAAAATCAAACAAAAACAACAAGCCAAAAGCCAGCATGACCCAAACTCGACTAACGTCTCTTGTGCTTCTCCATATTCATGGGGGGGGGGGGGGGTGGGCAGGGGTGCCCCCCAATAAAATTTTTGGGGGGCAAAACGAGTTTCTGCCCCCCCCCCCCTGCTCCTCTGTAACAAATTATTAATCAATTATTGGAAGACCAATATGACCAATAAAGGCACTTTTCTTGTCTCTTAAAAAGGTGTCAATTTCATATCTCCGAAAATGCAATTTTTTTTTAAACCTAAGTTTAATTTCCTAGAAATTTACTTTTAAACTGATCTATAAACACGACTTTGAATACTCTGTTTTAACAAAAAGTCCCTATCGTGGGAGGGGGGTATCCCCACCTCACACCCCTTCCCCCTGCTCGGCTCGCTTCGCTCCCCTCGCCGAGGATCTTACACCGTCACATAAATGTACCCCGTATTTTATAATCATAGTCCTTCGCACTAAATTTTTCCATTATGCGTAATTTCCTAGAAATTTACTTTTAAATGAGCTGCGACTTTGTACTCTGTTTTTACAAAAAGTCCCTCCCGTTGTACCCCCGCTCGGTCACTTCGCTCCCTCGCCGAGGATTTCACACTGTTCTAATTTTGAACCCCCCCCCCCCCCCATAAAAATCCTAGTTACGGGCCTGATGGCGGTGTGATGTAAGGTGACTTTATGTAGTGACAAGAGAATTACACCGAAGACCATTATCATGTGTTGCAAACCCCTTTGAGCTTTCGGGCTTTCGCCCTTCATCAGATCAACCATGGTTGATGATAATATAAGATATATATTTATCATCACTGTCGTTGTATATTGTTAACGTTCATCTGACTAAGGCGAAGCCCGAAAGCTCAAATAAAGTGGTTTGCAACACAACTTCGTCCTCGTTGCAATTCAGTTGTCACTATTCAATTCTGTACATTATGTATCGTATTTATCGGTTTTTGCTTTCAAACTCTTCCTGTAATAAAATTTGATATTCTGCACTGTTATAGTGTTTCAGTAGATCAAATATTCTTTTAATTGTGAAGTATTTTCAGCAGTGTATCATTATTTAATGAATGTATTTTTTTTTTCAATTATAAAGTGCTCCTCGTGGTGGCAATTGTTAAGAATATACCGAAGATACAATATACGTACGTGTTCACTCAATCATCTTCGTGTGTGATGCTTTCAAGTCTTATGGTGACCAACAACATCAATATATCATGTGTATGTATACATGAAAGGATATCTATCTATGAAATTAGGAAATCTCTATCATATGTGACGGTGCACCTCAAAACGAACATAAAGTCGCACACACTTATTTTGCGTGAGGACTGAAAATAAGTGAAATAGGTCAACCTAGCCGGAGTTGACTTTTTCATATTTTCTGAAAGAGCGGGTCTTCTTTTACATTATGCTAAAATTTGGTATCATAAGACGGGCAGGAAAGTGTGTTTTTTTAGCAGTTTATCTCGAACATTTTTGGTAGAATAGTGTGATTAGGTGTGTCTTTAGAATCCCTTTTTCATTTCTGAAAAACCTTGTCCACATTCTTCACTTTCAACTCTAATAACTTTTGAAAGGATTATGCTACTGCCTTGAAAGTTGGCATTAATTATGGACAGAGTGTGTTAATGAGGCATGCTTAATTTCACTTTAATCTGATAATCTCTTCATTGTTGTTACTCTGGTGGTTTACTTCCTGTTTTTTGTCCCATTCATCGCACAGCCAGCACGGTGTGGTAAAGATTAAGCGCTTGAATAGACACTGTACTTCAGAGCCTCTTTTCTCAGTTCACACTTTTCCTGAGTTTGTGCCTTCTTTCCAATATTTAGATAGGTTAGGAGAGTCCATTTGATTTGAGTTATACATCATTTTAAAGCTTAAAGTCTGCTCTTTCAGAATATGGTCTTAACTAAAAATTCATGTCTGGCGACTTTTTGTTTGTTTTGAGGTGCAGGGTCACATATCTACTTCATATTCAATGAGCTCTGTGAATTTTATAATAGACTCGATACCAATTATTTTTTGTTGAAATGCCGGTGTTTTGGGAAAGTTGGATACCAACATCATGGAATCTATAACTATGAATTGAAAGTTCATGTTCATGATGTTCGAATTTTGTTTGCAATAGTCAAGGTGAATAAAGCAACTGGTCCGAATGAGATTACAAACACGATTATCAAAGTTTGCAGCCAACAACTTTCAGGCGTCTTTTCAACGTACATTTTCCAATCATGTAAACCCTGGCGATATTCCACCAAAATATGGGAATCATCAATACAAATTCCAATCCCAAAAGGTAACCATATATCCATAAGGTTGAATCATAATCGGCGGGTAATGAAAAGTTTGGAGAGAATTCTTATCAAACTTCTTAAAGACCAGACAGACCAGACTGGTCGTTCGATCCAACTCAGTTTGCCTTTCAAACAAGTAAGGGTGTTAAAGATGCTGTGTTTTCCTTCTCACGTCGTGTGTACAAGCATCTAGAACCCGCAAGGCTTTTGTAAGGTCAGTGTTTATTGATTTCTCAAGTGATTTCAACACCATAGTACTGCACACAAATTATAGTCAATAGTTTTCGTCTCATTTTGATGTCGCTCCCATTGGTTATAGAATAACATTTGATTTTTCTTGTCAACATACCACTGTGGTTTAGTGTAATGAAATATTCTCTGATGTGGGAAAGATTACCATAGTGTGCCACAGGGTTGTGTGCTCTCTTCTCTGTTCCATCTATAAGCCACTGACAGTACACGTATATCATATTTCTCCGAATGTTGTGTTACACATTGTACACTAATCAGTGGATTTCTGAATTGAGAATCTGGGGGAGTATTTTCAGGAAGTTCAGAGGTTTTATGACCGGAGTGATCAAGTCAGTTTGATCCTGAATGCCAAAAAAAAAAAACAAAAAAAAAAATAATCTTTGATTTCCGTCGTTCTTCTTCAAATTGCACACATGAGCCTTTAATATCAAACTCATGTTTAATCCATAGAAAAAGTGTCTGATTACGAATTTTAAGGAACAATGATTGGTAACAAATTAAACTGGAATCACAATTCACAAACAGTGGCAATTCACAGATATACTTCTCGAGTAAACTCAGGGAATTTCGAGCAGACAACACTGCCTATTCTTGTGCTGTTCTTCCAAAGTTGGATACAGTGCTATAAATCTCCTTCAATTTGCTTTGTTTGGGGAGAAATCATTAGTTTAACAAATGAACATCAGAAGATTGATCGAGTAAGGAAAGGTGCGCAACGAATTATTCAATCAGAAATACTCACATTTACCGGCCTGTATGAAAAACAAATTTTGATAAATATTCACAGAATTAAACAAGATCTGCCACATCCAGTACATGATATGTTTTATAATCACATGCTTAAAAATTTTGTGAAACGTTAGGTTAGGATGAGATGAATATAACATGTACACACACAGTACGTGCATGTATGTGCATGGTCTTTATATATATGCATTATTTCTGTACACAATATACACTTTTCGGCAATATGTTACAAGGATATAGTCTGTTCATGGTAGATGTTTTTGTTTGATTGGTATGACAATGATAATACAACGGTGTAATATATTGTATATGGAGGATTATTCATGAAGAAATTATACAACCAATGTTGCGGTACAACACTATCCTGTTGTTGAATGATACATTTAGCATAGTCTATTGCATTGCTGGGATGTTTTTCCCATTAGGACGGACTTTGTAAACCAGAGTTTTATTCATCATTCCGTCTGCCACAGTAAATGTGCGTAATTGACATAAATTTCATGTATCATACGTTTTAGATGAAAATTTGATGTGGAATCTGGATGATTGCTTTTAGAATTTTCTGTAGCTGGGATTTGACAGTCATTAAATTTTGTTTCAATTGGCAGTCACATGTGCAATGACTTTGTGAAAATGTGCGACGCGTCTGTATGCATGTCTGTGCGCAAAATATAAGCTGTCTGTATAGCTATTAGTCCAAGAGCATTAGATTTAACCTGGAAATTTTTGGTAACAAGCTGATTTTTTTTTTCAGGATAGGTCCAGAAGATGTCTAGAATAACATACTAAAAGTCCTCATAAATCCTCTTTGAGCATTTTCCGCAATCCAAGATGGCGTCCAAAAGGGTCGCCATTAATTTCCAGAAATTCTTATAACTTTTCGACCAGAGAATCCAAATACAAACTTAGATGTCTAAATATATGTTTTGAAGAATGAAGAACTCAATAAAGCGCATATCAAGAGATGTTGATGCACGCAAGTACGGAAATCCAAGATGGCGTCCAAAATGGCCGCCATTTTCTGAAATTCTTTTAACTTTTTAGCCAGGTAACCTAAATACAAAATTTGAAAATTAAAAATTTTGGACGCTATCTTGGATTTCGGTACTTGCGTGTATCAACATCTCTTGATATGTGTTTCATTACGTTCTTCATGCTTCAAAACATATATTTGGACATTCAAATTTTGTACTTTGGTTCTCTGGTTGAAAAGTTATAAGAATTTCTCGAAATGGCGGCCATTTTGGACGCCATCTTGGATTGCGGAAAACGCTCAAAGAGGATTTATGAGGACTTTTAGTATGTTATCCTAGACATTTTTTTGGACCTATCAAAAAAAAAAAAAAATCAGCTTGTTACCAAAAATTTCCTTGGACTATATTTGCTAAGGATAGGCAAAATATGTTTTATCCCGTCTGGTATAACGGATACTATACATGTTTTCATATGATATATATAACGCATTTATGTATCGGTATGAGAAAGAATGAAGCTTTAACATATTTAATTTGGCTGAACCTTTAATTTGGGGTAACACGTATTATTAGGTGTTACAAAAAAAAAATCCCACTTTTGATCCTTAATAGTGCGAAAACTATCAGATAATCCTGTCTTTGATATGAGTAATAGCTGAAGAGTGTACACTTTAGTTGGAGGTCATTTGAATAAGAAAACATAAATTATTTTCAGGAATCCATGATTAATTTCAAAGTAGGTTTCTAGATTTTTGCCAAAATATTATCCCTCTGTAAAAACGTGAACTTTACACCGGAACCAATGATGTGTATGTTAGTGTGTGCTTACAATGATCCTAAACAACGCAGACATGAATACCACCTGTTCAGCGCTCTGCTAACTAGGTTTCTGGTCTCTTGCTCCAAAGCACATGAATGCTTTACCAATAATTCATGATGGAATGTCCAGGGCACTGATAGTCTGAATTCATGGTAAAGGATGAAATGCATTCACATGAAAAAAAAAATCACATATTTCCATGTGCTTGCATACACTACATTCATGAAGAATAAAGACTAGCTGTGATAGTGGAATTTCTCATGAATAAAAAAAAAAAAACCCTGGTCATTATTGAGAACTATTGACTGGGTGTTAACCACACACTCCCATACACACCAATTGGCAGTCATTCAAAGTCAAAGTTTCTGAACTTTGACTTTGAAAAGAGCATGCATTATCAGCAACGAAACCAAATCGCGTCCATGGTATAAACCGTTCCATGGGGTAATTTGAATTGAAATTCTCTAAAATCTCCGATTAGGTTCTAGGCCTAACAAAAGTAGTTCTCACACCCTTTTTCCGAAATATCAATTTTCTGATGATCGTCTCTAATTTCTAAGCAATATAAAGTTTCTAAACACGACACGAAATGTACATAAGTCTTCCTTGAAAGCACCTCTTTTAAATAACAATTTAACAGTTCTTTGGAAATATGTTACTGTAATCATACATTTCTACTCCATACAAATTACACTCACACACACACACGCACACACACACATGCATGTACTCGTAAAGAGCATATTCTACGCTTGGTTTGTCGATCATCAAAATCGAATAACGAATTTACCGTTTGTGCATTTTTTTTTTTTTTGGTTGTTTATGCGTTTGTGGGCGTTATCCAAGTTTTACATTTGTGGTTTGGTTCAATTCAATTCAATATAGTTTTATTCCCGATAAAGAAGAACATGCAGGTCAAAAGCTAAAGTTATTCATTTTACGAAACACATATGAAATTAGTTTGAAATAGTATGACTACAGAGTGTATAAGACTTGCAGACAACATGTCGGATTCTCGCGTCATAGAAAAACTGAATTCAACTTTGCACACAAGTTATCCGCTTCCTTATCAGCACATTACATAAAGAAATTATCACATAATTTCAAAAAAAATTAAGCACAATTAGAAACATTTCATAATTAACCAATCCTAATATATACGTATCTACTAATAATTGAAATTATGTCAATAAAGGAAAAAAATTATTGAACATCCTGCTACAGTAAAAATCACAAAATAGATTTTCATACATTATATAACCACAAATCAACTAATAACAAATATTCTGTACAACCAAAAAAAATAATAATCATACTAATGCAAATACACATGATACACAAAAAACAAAATACATAACGAAATTAGCATTCAATAAAACGACGATATTACCTTACAATTGGGGTCGGGAACTATTGTACATTTTAAAAACAAATAATCACAAATCATTGCGTAACTGCTCTAAGCATGGACTGGTTGAATTCCTGAAACGTGGAATGATTGAATTTCAATAAATATTTAGCATGAAATGTTTTAGATAGGCCTATACACGACAAAAGGAATCATATTGATGCAAATAGACATGACATACTTCAGAAACAAAAATAGATATAATGAAGGTGATTAATACCCCTGCTCCAACAGTTCCAGTGTACATGGTGACTAAAGAATTGACAAAAGGTTCAGGGCCGGCGCACTGTTTTCAAAAGTGTGGGGGCCCACTTCCGGGTTTCATGAGCTAACAAGCAAAAAAAAAAAGAAAAAAAAAAAGGTCCTCAGCTCATCTCTCCCCGTCCACTTCCGGGTTTCTTCAGCTAACAAGCAAACAAAAAAAGTCCTCAGCTCATCCCCTCCCATTGTAGTGCCTCTTTCGTACTTCCGGGTTGAAAAAAGTGTGGGGGCCCAAAGTGATGACACCTTATGTATTCCCTTATATGGTGCACAAAAAGTTTGGGGGCCCGAGCCCCCACGGCCCCCACGGCAGCGCCGCCCCTGGTTTGTGTGTGTGCCTGTGTCTGTGTGTAGTGTCTTGTGAGTACCTTGTGAGTTTGACCACGTCTGCCGATCACTTTCTTGTGTATCCCAAGTTTATGTAGAAATCCCCAAATTTGTGGTTACCATGGCAACGCTTTGTCTGACAGATGTTTTGTTGATGTATTATTTTCAAGGTAAGTGGGCGTTTTACTACTTTTGAAAGCTGGGTTCAACATGGGTCAATCTAACGCTGCACAGTAAACCAATGGGACGCCCTCTCGCACTCAGCATCGGCTCTTCGCCGTTCGTGATATAGTTGGCGAATAAAATTAGTGTACCATAAGCCTTTGAAACTGTATGAAGGATAAACCTTTGTTGAATGGCCTGCCTACTAGCCTGCTCGCCAAGGCAACTGCTGTGTTTCTCTCACGCACACATCTCGATGTCGGATGTAAAGACGAACAAAATTACCTGTTTACGAGAGAAGAATCGATCTCTTCCGACGTCAATCTATCAGAGACTCTTTCTTCGTTGTCTTCAGGTCATAAAGCAGAAACAGAAATGGTCACACAGTATGGTATGTATACTAGCCCATTTCACATCACCGTCAATCACATGACCGGTAGCGCCATGTTTTTTTAAAGTGGGGGGGGGGGGACAGTTCATATTTCTGTTGCCACTTCCAGGTTTCCTCAGCTGACAAGCAATTAAGCGACACTTGAAAATTTTAATGATTAAGACTCAAATTGGTTCTATTGACAACCGAAGATTATATTCCTTGTTTAGTATGACTATAGTTGGATACACATTGCCCGCATGAAATTTCGTAATTTTGTAAGGAGGATTAATCTTTCACAGGACCATGTATCATTAACTTTTATTTGCAACATATGTAAAGTTGCTGCCCAAGGTACCGGTCAATAAAGTCTTGTGTAATTCAAATTAGACCCGGACGTACAAAAGCGGAAGAAATAAAGAAAAAAGACAAAGACGAAATAGAAATATTAGTGCATCAAACAAAGCAAAAATGTAGCTATCAATTTTGGTTTTACGTGCGATCAAATACGGAGCATGAGCAGCATTCTCCAGTGAAATGCAATCCTGCGAGTATATTGCCGTAGCGACATGGTACACTCGGGTCAATAGATGATGTAACTTAGGTCTCGTCTGGAATTCGTGGTACAGTATTTGACATGGGAATGGTGAGTGAAAGGATCGAGGTATCCTCGGTGATGCAGCCAACTTTAACATGATCGACAGATTTCAAAGCGCGATACATATAGGTACTTGTCTCATACTTCATGGTAAAGTAGCTTTCTAAATGCATGTTTAGATTTTGTGTTAGTACGGTTTGGTACAAAGGAGTCTACATAGTCTCGTATTTTGTCAGGGATCTTGAAATGCACTATGGTATATCAGAGTTTGTTCGTTATAACCCATCGATGAAAGATCAAACTAACAATTTTTGGTCCAAAGATTAGTCGGTGAGAATGGTACCTTTCAAATATTTCGAATGATTTCACTTTGGATAATGTACAATCCCAGCGTTGAGAGATTTTCAATCGTTTGTCTTCACTATGTGCTATACAGAATCCGTCGTTTAACTTCAGCAGTATCGCAAATTTAAGCATTTACTCAATTGTGCGTCATCATTCTTCGTCAATCATTTTTACTTGATGTTATCATCATGTTGTGTTTTCTTTTTCGTAATTACATAATTTTCCTGTTTTAGTTCTTACAAATGTGGCAATTTCACAGTTGTTAAAATGGCATACACGATTGTGCAGTTTCAGACTTTTTGTTCATATTTCATCAACGTATGGTTTTACTGAGTTAAATTGTATTGCAGTGTTGTCCATGACATTTGCATCTTGCATTTCCATTTGAGAATTGATAGTACTCACTATCATAATTATCTTTAGTCGTGTATCATAATGTTGTTCATTATACAGGACAACTTTATGCCATACTCTTTTTACAGGGGTCTCAACTATTTTTCAAGTTGAATAAGAAATAGATACAGGCTGATATAATTATGCTCATATGTTATCCCTGATTTTCATTCGTTGATGACCAACACCCTCGGGCAATATTAGCCGGACTTCAACCTGTCGATAACGAGTCAGCTTATTACAGTGAGTAAGCTTTATATCCATATTATGTTGACAAAATGGGATAACCAAAGGCGCTGTCATCCGTCAATAGTGGTCGTGAATAATTTTATAGTCTCAGTTTATGAACTGGAATTGGCAAACCTCAATTATTCATTGAATTGTCATTTTCAAGGTGAGAAAATAAAGTCACCATCATGTCTATATGTGTTGCAACACAACAACAAAGGGGGGTCACTATGGCATATAGAACCCAGTGGCATTACTGTACATCCATGGGAACCAAACTAAAGATTTCAGTAATGCGTTGCATAAACACTTTTAGAATGTATCTATTTTGGAAATATTCAGAGTTGAAAGTGAATTTAAACCCTGGGAAAATGCTGGATTTTTGTCATGTAATACTGGTTTCTGTGGATAAATGGACCAGGAATTAATTTTATGCGATATTGTAACTCGCTAGCACAAGAATCACTTTTTTAAAAACATGTTCTGGTTGTGTCTTTACTGCGACACATGTACTTGTTCCATGAAATTATGTGAAGAAAATGCTGCTTTTTTATTGAAAAAAAAAACCCTGAAGATGAATCTGTTTTGTTTTGTCTTGTTTTGTTTGTTTTGTTTTGTTTTTTTGATGGAGAGTTGAAAAAGCCACAGACCAACGCACGGAGTTGCGTATGCATAACTTGCCGTTTCCCAAAGGAAACTGTGTATAGTTTTGATTATACGGAAAATATAATGTGTGTTTTGAGAAGAAACAGAGATGAGCATTGCCTTTTCCGTCTTTCCTGGGAGTCGAATATAGCAATGATATAACGCACGATGTAATGTACGGTGATGTCTGAAATGTATAGCAACATAAAACAAATACACACACAGGCACACAACCATGATTCTTTTTTTTTTAAATTCCAGAGTCGTTAGGCAATGTGCTTGTAATCAAGAATCCTTTTCCAGTTTGTTTGGATCAAGACTAGTTATCTACGGGGTAAAAAAAATAAAAATAAGAATATGTTTATAACAAATATTACATGAACGTGACTCCAAATAAAAAAAGAGAGAATAAATTGATTAAGATTGAAATAACTGATTGACTGAAATGTCGGAAGTGAAGGATTTGAAGTGTAGCATTTTGTCTGATGAGGCCAAATGAGTTGACTAAGAATCATTTTTGTCATGGGTCATCGAGATTTTGCCAACACAAGAATCAACCTTTACAAAGCAGATAATGGTTGCGTATTTATATTGTAAGATTTTTGTTTTATGATCGAAACTGCTGTTCAAACAGGAGACTACTGTACATGGCACATGTTACACGAAGCCTTGAAAGTATGGATGAATGTGATGCTGTTATAAGGGGAAAAAAGCGATAGATTTTTCATGTTTTAGGAGAGTCGAATAAACCAGCTAACAGGATAATGTTTGGTTTAACGTGACTGTGAGTTGTTTTGATTATAGATGAAAGAATATAAAAGAAACAGATAGATGAAACTGTTTTGATTCTCTCTCTCTATCTCTCTCTCTCTCTCTCACCCTTTGGGAGTAGAATATTAAAACAACAGGATAACACGCGATGCAACGTTTGACATGCCAAAAATAGATGTGTAGTAACATACAACAGTTGAACCGGATTTTACATTGCAGAGACGCAAGGAAATGCAGCTGTAATATTTGCTTTTGTCTTGTGCCCATGAATTCAAAGCTACTAGGTCAAGCATGGGTCATAATGTATCCATCTCAAAAAGGTTCATCTTGGAGTTTATTATGAACCTGACTTTCAATTCTAAGAATGTTGGATTTTGTTCTGCAAGACTTTTTTGTAATGGTCACATTGAACAGAAATCCTTTTGCAGTGGGTCATTAGAAACTTGCTGATACGAGAATCAACCATTACGAAATATGAACCTATTGTGAGTTCATTGGGGTTGAAGTATATAGTTTGTATATACCCTTTTCATTTCTCAGCGCCTGGTTTACCTCATTTCCTCTAGATGAAAGAAAAAGATATTCACTTTTTTGTCAACAAAAAGTAAATTGCATTGAATGAATATGTCGTAAAACGGGATCTATCTTCCTGTGTTTTGGTATTATGTTATGAAAATGTTCAGATTGTCGCTATCGTGCACAAAATGAAATTAACTCATGCCGGGGAAAAGGAGGCATATCTAGAAGGCCAATGCTTGTATTTGTGAAGACGAAGAACACAATTAAGCTAACTATATACGCAAAAGTGAGAAATTTACGTAGTCTTAATGGCCATGGCAACGTAGTTCACTCTTTTAGTCAATTCACTTTTTGTCACCATTGCACATTATGCATTGTATGCATTTGTATGGTACTATACTGACTTGTACTCCTAAAATCGTTTAAAAAAAGAATTGACAAATGTATACTTTGTATAATGCTGGATAAAAATAAAGTAATTGAAATTTGTTTGAAAGTAAATAAGAGGAGCACAATAAGGGGTGATCTATGTGTACCAATAGTGTCGTCAGGTGTGCTTGTTCACGTGGGAGACAAGGCAGAAGAAGGTATATAAAAATGTAACAATTAATTAAGATAACACGAGTGGACCTTGGCTAATGATAAGCAATAATACAACATTGATATTCTGACTCGCTTGTGTACTGGCCTTGAGGCTTTCATGTGCAGTGCGATGATACAGAGACTCTAACTTTCCCGTTCTCGACGGGAGATCTCCCGCCGAAAACCCATTTTTGCAAAATCTCCCGTTCTCCCGTCTGAGATTTAATTTCTCCCACCCTGGCTCTTTGTCTCCCGTTGGAAAGGATTCCTTACATATTTCTATCGTATGTTGAAAAATAAGCCTTAGATAGCACCAGAGAGCATCTAGAACCCTGGGAATTTCGCGCTTCGCACACATCAACTTTGTTCAATCCTACGTATTTATTCGTTTTCTAATGACCACATTAGCAAGAGAAAAGGAAATGAGCATTGTGGTCATGGTTGACTGAGAAAAAAATACATCTACATTCAATTGCAATTTGTTCCTCATTTCTGTTTGTTCCCGACTCATTAGTGTGTGCAGAAAATTTAGAACATCTAAATTTCTTCGTTTCGTTTTCGTCGCTGCCAATGCCACGGGGGTATTTGTGATTTATAACAAATTATTAAGCAATTTGATTATTGACTACAACTGAGTTTATGGTCGCAGAAATTTGAAAACGTGTTGACAATGGAATTTTGATACCTATGGGTGTCACCAAATCCTTTTCATTTCTCCAGTTTTGAAACGCAGGCATTTCCAATCGGTTGCTAACCTTTTATCTATTTTTTATTTTTCATTTATATTGTTCTCGTTTCCCCGGTTTTCACATACATTGTAAACGGAATCACATTGAGCTCCAGGTATTTCCAAGGTAAAGGGGTCAATGTCAGGTATGTAAGGTTATTTCCTGTTTCCTATATGCGTTATACTCCCTAATACAATATGATATTTGAGAACACTTTAATGAGAGATAACTTTGCCCGAAAATTGCTTCAAACAAGCAATCTATCAGAATTCTGGGTCAAACGTAGGTAACCCTGGACTGACATCAATGTATTAAACATAAGATCAAATGATAAATATTCATTTGGAATTTGTAGTTTTCAACTGCATGGCCTGATATTGATTAGAAAGGGTGATGTCATCCCTTAAATTCTATCGAATACCGTGTTTTATACCATTTCTAGACTTAACCGGTGAACGTTTGTACGTGGACCAGCAAAACTGTCACATTTGTATTATATTTCATTTCATTTTCATTTCATTTTCATTTCATTTTCATTTTGTTGTTTCTGTATGGTACAATATAATCAACTATGATCACTTTCAGAAATATACACATGGTTCATAATAATTTATGGCTGATTTTGCAGATAAAAGGTAAGCAAACCATTGTGACAAAGAACGGAGGCATAATGATAAAAAAAGTCAAGGTACAATACAGGAGGATACCCAGTAAGCCGAGCTTAATATTGGGATCTCATGCACAAAGAAATAAATGAACAGTTTCAACCAACGACTTACTTGACTAAAACAAAAACAGACTATTTCACACAACAAAACGTACACGGTCATGTACACAGGTAATGCTAAGAAAGAAAAACAGAGAAGAAGGGTATAGCGATAATGAAAGTGCAGAGAAAGACCAGGATAGAAAGAAATAGAAAGACTCCTTGTTTACTGTACAATAATACACTGTACAAATACAACACTATTGCAGGTGCATTCACCCTGCTGCCATGTATTAAAACGGTTGGGTGAAGCAACGTACGGACCAATTACATCTGTACATGAAAATAGAGAAAACATTTCATGGCATGCCTACGACAGAAGGCAGGGTATAACAAAGAATTAATCTGCTTCAAGTAACGAAAGAATCATGCTCGTGATATGTGAATTAGGTCACTGATATTTGGCAACTAGCATATGTTTAACAAATCTGTCAAAGGAGCCAATCGAGCGAATTGCACGGGACTGAGATGGTAAAGAATTCCATTCATCTGGGCCGGTGTACCGAATTGATTTTTTGGCTAAACAAGTTCTGGGATTTATCAGATGAATATTGGAGGCATTTTTGTAGGGTAGGAGTGGAGTTGTTCATTGAACTTGAAAATATTCATAAAGTAAGAAGGTAAACACTGAGTATTGTAACAAACCATGAAGGCAGCAGACTGCAAAAAAATTGATGTCATCAATTTTCCAAATTGTATGCTTCTGAAATATTGGGTCCGTGTGAGCTCTACAATCAGTCCCAGCACAGATACGCATGGCTTTCTTTTGGAGCAAAAATATTGAATTTGTACTACTGTTTGAAGTTACCCAGACAATATTGCAATAATCTATATATGGCAAAACTAGTGAGTTATACAATATAAAAAGAATTTCCACCGGAAGATAGTACCGGAATTTACGCAGAAAATATTGCGTGCAATGGGATTAGATATATTGTGTCTGACATGATCAGACCAATTTAAATATTCATTTATAACAACACCCGAAAATGTTATACATGGTTTTTGTTCAATTGCAATATCATCTATAAATAATGTTTTGCTACAGAAAAGGCTATGTAAATGTTGCGACAATTGTTGTCACATAGTCAGGGACGTCAAGGAATTCCAAAGAGTTCGCAGAGTCAGCACAGTCAAAGTAATGTAATCCTTTACACAGCAGTGCTTATTGTGCTCATTACAAACTATAGAGGTGATTGGCAAGATAACTCGTGTAAGTGTACATGATTGTACAAAAGAATAATAAAACACCTACGAGCACTATTTTCAATAAAGGGAAAACAATTAATGTCATAAAAACCAACAAATTAAGCATGGTAAGAACGTAGTCTTTCATACCAACTGTTTTGTACACGCAGACTTTGTACATAACTCTCTACACAACGTGCGACTCAATACAAGAATCCCTAGTGATTTCTTTGCTCACAATATTGTTTGTTTGATTGATTTCCGGATGCTTACGTTTTACTTTTTCTAACACGTTAAACATGTCTGGCGAAATGATAATAACTGAAAAACATGATATAAAACGTTATACGGGATATCCAGATATTCATCGGCGCACAGTGAAAATGGTAAAAGAAGGAAAGTTTACCATGTGCAGCAACATATCGTTTCAAAACACAACGGTATTAATAGTCAATGATGATTTAAAGGGATGTATCAGCTTTATAATTATGCTCCCATAGCACTAATAGCCGAAGTGTGTTGTAACTCTCAATAAAAATGATAATAATAAAGTCAATGAAAAATAATAATAATAATAATAATAATAATAATAATAATAATAACAAAGTCTTAGTATGCAGAGGCCAGAGCAGATTCGGGAGCGCACAAAATGTCACTAAACAACTAACAATGTCTTTAAGCTGTAAATAATGTATTGTGTAGTTGAAAAAAAAAACCCATATCATTCTACCCTTATGCCATGGGATATTGTAGGGTGCACGTCACAATACCGACACCCACGAGTCATACATCCCACGAGTCGTCATACAGCTCACAAGTTATACAGTCTGCGAACTCGACACTTGGTAAATAAGGCCCATGAGTCCGACACTGTATAGGCAAAAAAGGGCCCATGAGACCGACGCCTGGCAAAAAAAAGGCCCAAGAGACCGATATCACGGCACGTGGCTTAATGTATTATACACACAATGAACAGAACATACCCGAAATCCATTTGTTTCTATGATATTAAGCAGATTCTGGAAAAGCATAGATGTAAAAGAGTTTAAAATAATCTTCTATTATCATTCTCAATTCAAATGCAAGCTGAGAAGATATTGGACAAATAATACTATAGTTACCATGTTAATTGTGTTTAAACAAAACAAAATAAAAAACAATCTCAGATTTATATCTTCACCTGTCCTGATGTCTGGAATGGCGTGACTCAGAGACCTCTTTCAAATCTTCCCTGTTCTTTTTCCCTTCCTCTTTAAAGTTTTTTTCTTTCTTCTGTGTGTTACAATGTCATTGTGTTCTTTGCTCTTCTACAATATTGAATACTTTTATTTATGTGGCATTTTTTCTTCTTTTTTTTTTGCATGTCGGGACCTATTGTGTGTGTTTGTATGTATTATTTCGTCACTTTATTTCCGGGTTCACACGGGCTAATTAATTGTGTATGTGCCACTGCGTTGGTATCTCATTTTTCATGTTCATTTTCTTCTCAAGTACTGAAGGCAATATGCTTTTATTGTTACAGCTGACAAAAGTTCTAACTGTGCACACCCTTCAATTTGATCTACGTTCTGCAACATTTGCTTTTTAGTTGATCAATTTATTGACTTCTTCAACTGTCATTCTTGCAAAGCAGGGGCGCAGACAGAGCGAGAGAGGGGGAGGAGGGGGCAAGCGTCCCCCAGATTACAAGGTGGGGGATAACATGAACAAACTCACCCCTCCCCCAGGTTTGCATCGTTATCAACATTATCATTATTATCACTATTGCTATCATTGTTATCATTGTTATCATATTCATCATTTTTACTACTATTATCATTATCACAATTGCTATAATTGTTATCAGCATCATCATCATCATCATCATCTTCATAATTATCGTCATCTTCGTTGTCTTCTCCAAGTCTTTATTTCGATATATCTGGTCTCTAAAAAACAAACAAACAAACAAACAAAAAATCTTATGTCTCTATTGGGACGGGGTTTTTAAATGTTTAACAAGATACCCGTATATACACTGTAAAAAAATGAAAGGAAAATCAACATTTTAGATGTTAATCTTCCAGCGTTCACATTTAGCACTCAGACGTGTCAGAGATGTTAGATTTACACTCAAAATGTTGAACTACTAGCTGTTAGATAAAACACTTCCCACTTTTGATCCTTATAGTTCCAAGACTATGTTTTAGTTAACACTGTCATTGGTATGATTAATAGCTGATAATGGTACAATTTAGTTGAAAGTGATTTGAATATGAAAACATGAATCGGTTTCATGACATTCATGATTAAAGTAAAAGTTGGATTCCAGATTTGGTCAAATTTTAACCCTCTGTACAGAATTTGAACACTACACAGAAATCAATGATATTGTGTATGTGAGTTTGTGCTTACAATGACCTTGAACTGAACAGTGGGCATGAATATCACCTGCATGTTCAGAACAATGGACATGGATATCATCTGTTCACAGCTCTGTTGATTAGGCTCTGGTGTATTGCTCCAAGGCACTTAAGAATAATCTATAATTAATGATTGATTGCCCTGGGCACTGCCAGTCTGAATTCATGGTAAAGAGTGAAATGCGTGCTCATAAAATAAGTAAGCACATGTTTTCATGTACTTGCATACATTACGTTTCAGGATGAATGAAGACTATAGCTGCTGTGATAGCAGAATCTCTCATGAACGAATGTACAATGATAAAGCATTCAAACCCCGCCCATTGTCCAGGACCATTGTCTGGGTGTTAACCACACACTCCCATACGCACCAGTTGACTCCTGTGCAAAGTGAAGGTTTGTACAGAGGGTTGAAAATAGAGAAAAATGAGAACTCTTGCCTTGAAATTAATCTTAAATCATAAAGAAACTGAGTTATGTTTTCATCTTTAGATTACCTCTAACAAAACTGTACACTAATCAACTGTTGTTCATATCAATGTCAGTGTTCTACTAAGGATCAAAGATGGGAAACTTTTTCTGTAACACGTACCAATTCAGAAATGATAAATACAATATTTTGAGTGTTAAATCTAACACTTATTTTCGGAAAGGTTGGAGGAGAGACGACGTCTAAACTGTTGATTAACCATTTTATTTTTTAGAATATACAACGGGGATAGTGTAAGTACATAAATCTATCCTGTTATTGTCATCATCACTATCATCACCTTGATCACATGATCCAGTAAATGACACACAGTAATAAGCGAACGCCTATATGATTGTAATTGACGTGCGCGTCACCGTCGCTCTTCCTAAAAACATCTCCCAACTGAACCGTTACTGCTAGCACATCCGTTAATATTTACTTTTCTAACCTTTTTTTTTGGAAAAATTTCTTTAAATTCCATCGAAATGTGCACCAGATCATTGAATTTCAATTCTACAAACACAAAGGCTCCTCTTTCATGTGTTTCCTTAATTTGTAGACACTCCGCATACATTCTCCCTGCCAGTTCCACCTCCATAAAGGTAGCACACCCAACAAAAAAGGCTAACACGCGGAAATACCACTTTAGCTTTCCACATTGTCCTGCATGACTATTTCTCACTTTCTGATTGAAAAAAAAAAAGAAACCTGAAAGGAAAAATATTTCGAATTTCGCTCCAAAATGTACACACAAATGTCTAATTAACGATTTACCTCTGCCAAATAATCCCACCTGAACATATCTCGGGATAAAGCTAGACCGGCAGCTGACATTCAAACATCACCTTGAGTCACTGAAAGCCAAAGTGTCATCCAGAAACAACCTCCTTCGTCGCCAGCAGGGTCATCCTGGGGAGCCAACACATCCACACTTCGTACTGAAGCCCTTGCCCTGGTATGCTACAGAGTATGCTGCCCCGGCATGGTGCAGGAGCGTGCATACACACAAGCTTGACACCAGGCTCAATGAGACACTGGGAATCATCACCGGCTGTGTATAAGGCCCACTCCATCTGAGCTCCTCCCTGTGCTAGCTGACAATGTAGCATCCGCAGCCCTACGCAGAGAGCAGTTAACCCACAGCCTGGTGAAAAAAGCCTCACTGGGATCCAGGACACCCCCTTCACAACTTTGCCCAGATTCCCAACCACACGACCACCGACTACAATTGTACCTTCCCGTCGCCCTTTCTCTCGCCGTACCACAACCCTTTGCAGCAGTCCAACTTCAACGCGCTCGAAGCATGGCGAGCCCGCTGGCAGGAAATCAAACTTCCCACCCAATTTACAGTCCACCCAAATACACTATTGCCACCCGGAACAGAACTAGCCCGCAAAGAATGAGTTACCCTGAACCGATTACGAACTGGTATTGGGCGTTTCAATCAGAACATGAATCGCTGGGGCCTGCACCCTTCGGCAGCTAGTATCTGTGGACACCCCTACCAGACTGCACACCATGTAATCCACAACTGCTCTACCCTCAGCCAACCAGAAAGCACCACCACCAATCTGACCAACCCGACCCCGATACAGTGAGCTGGCTGCAACGCCTGATCCAACTTGCATAGCTGACTCATACCTAAGAAGAAAAAGAAGAATGTAATGTGTGGAATAATGCTATATTAACAAGACATTCGTTGGGTAACGATGAAAATGCAAAACATTAACCAAAAAAGATTTGCCGGAGCCGCAATCTCAGAACGGGGTCAGACTATAAACTCGGACTCAGGGACAACTCGGCCTCGCTTTAAGTTGACGGCGCGGCCGAGTTGTCCCTCTGGATTGTACAATGTTGTACTTTCGGAGCGCTTCGCTTTCTGGCTGGTCGAAGTTATGGGCCGAGTTGATACAACGCGCGCATCAAATAGCCCCTTTTATTTGGCGCGCTTACGAACTGAACATGCGCCTACGTATAAAATATGGCGATCACGAACCATAGGGCTGAGTTCTCCCTTGGACAGAGTTAGTCTGAATCCATCTGGAATAAAAGTCGGTTTGATCTCAAAATACTCCAAAAGAACTCATCATCTCGGAAAATCGCGTCAGCCAGGTAAGTTTCTTGATATTGTCAGCAATATGAAATGGTGCAAGAAGGGTTTTCACTTTGAAATTCCGCTAAAGTATGCTTCAGATCGTTAAATTTCAGGTCAAAAAATGCAAAAGCTCCCTCATGTGTAGGAGGGTGAATACGCTTGTTGCTCCTCTTATAGCAAAAAAAAAAAAATGTCCCTGCCACTTTTCCTGCCTGCGGCAATGTATATTGATTGTGTGTGTGTGCGTGTGTGTGTGTGTGTTTGTGAGAGAGAGAGAGAGAGAGAGGGGTGTGTGTATGTGTGTAAATGTGGTTGTTTGAACATACATTGTGATTGCAAATCGTACTCCCTATAGGTAAGGGTGGGATTTCACGGAGCACGCGAACGATTTGCGAAGGACGCGAATGGCAAAATCCAGCATTCGCATTTTGGTCTGCAAAAGATCGCCAAACGAACGTGAGGGTTCGGAAGCGTCGTCAATTGTTCGCGAATGTCGTTTTTACTTCGGCGAGAATTTCAATAAAGTTTGAAATTTTCTGCGAACCTTTTCCGCACACTTGGTCGTGATTTGCTCGTGAATTGTTCTCGAAAGTGTCTTTAAAGCCTCGTAATATGCGCAAGACCTTCGCAAGACACGCGCGATGTTCGCAAAATGTTCGTGAAACTCCAAACAGACTCCGAAACTTTGGAGAATGTCTCGCGTATGTTACGCGAAATCTGCGAAGTTTTTCCGATCATTTTACGACGTAATCGCAGACTGTTCGCGTACCTTTTGAGACATTCTCGCGAACGTTTAGCGTACGTTTTGGGGATATATGACCTGTACGTTTTCTACAAATAAAAATCGTAGCATACACCTAAACATCAAACAATTATTAACAGCTATAGTAACAAAAGAAATTAAAGACTAGCAAAGAGAAAGAAATGTTTGATATACAAAAAAAAATCGCAGAATACACTTAAAATTAATCTAAAGTATGTACAATTTTATTTGAAGTATAGAGATTATGTGTTGGAGGAACTGCAAAAAAAAAAGATCATATGATTTACTAGGGAGATACGTCCTAGGAAAAAAAAATGTAGGCAAGCACACAATAGAAAAATGAGAGAAAAAGAAAGGAGAAATAGAGGAAAGAAAAAAATTCAACTCAAGACAGCTTCCACCTCTCCTTGGGTAAATTTTCTCTCATAATTATTGAAAATTTTTCGTTGTTCGCATTTCCGTCGCGTGTTCTTCGTGTACGTAACATGCTGTACTTTAGCAATGATACACACGACATTCGCACATACGTCATGGAAACTTCGCACAAATTGCGCAAGAATAGTTTTCGGCTTCATTGTCGGAAAACATTCGGAGAAAAACTTTTCCGAATGTTGGATTTTGTCATTCGCGTCCTTCGCAAATCGTTCGCGTGCTCCGTGAAATCCCACCCTAAGAAGACCTGTCTACGCCATTGTTGCAAAGCATAATTATATTATGTCTCTTCTATTTTCTCGCGCACGTATTTTTTTTAATGTAATTCCTATCTAGCCTAGTTCTTCTTTGCATCGTATATTTTATAGATATGTACTTTTTGTTTCGGGGCATGGTTGATATTGTTATCCCGAAGTATCTCAACCTCCACGCTATGACCCGAGGAGATTGCTCCGCCTAGATAATTACGATTGAGAACGTGATTTTTAGATAATGACGTCATACTTACGTCATGGATGACTGATCACATTGATACATTATAGATTCATCGTCCGCAGGACATGATACACATTAGATGGAGTAAGTTTGATGGTGACAGTCGAAGGACTTTTTGAGTTATCCTATGCACAAGATTTGAAGAAAAATAAAGAAAGATTTCGGATCACTTAATGAAAGGAAAGCGCACTGAACATGTTCTGTTGGGAGAAAGTTAACCTTCGGTCATGCACTGACTCGCTGACCAACGTAAGGATCAACGTTATCAGGCTTCGACGTAACCATACAGAATTCATCACTTTCCTTTTCTTTCGTTTCCATTCTAGTCAACACGATGCGCTTATTCAAGCTACGGAGGCCAGTGGTGGTACTGAAGTGGTTCGCGTTGCTAGACGTGGCATCCCTCCTCATCATCACCCTAGCGACGTCGCGAATATCGTCCTCTCACGGAGACCTCGGGGCGCTGGAGGCAAGAGACATGTAGGAGAGGACAAAAGTGCGACGGGATAGACTCGAAATGAGGGCGGGAATACGCAGCGAGAGAGTCAATTCGATAGGGTCAGTTTTAAAACCAGGATAAGTGGACTGCTTGAGTTTTGGCGGAAATAGATTACGAACCGAGAATACTGAGTCATTGATTATCATCATAATTATTATTATCATCGTTACAATCGCTTTTACCAATATTTTTATAACTGTTAATTTCATCATTATCTATATTATTGTTACAATGCCCCAACGTGTGTCAAGTTTGTTTAATTGACCACGTTGACAATGCATTCGATAGATCAGTTTATCGATAAGTATACTTCGCATACCGTTATTACAAAATACTTTCTTAAAAATCAGACGCCTTGAGTGAGGCTAGCCTGAGGGGCTTGGTCAACATAGCAACAGTTTACATATCAAAGAGCATTTCTTGTATGGAAATGAAAGGTGTAAGTACAGTTGGGTGGACTTGCTAGTTTTTGTCGAGCCCACCGGAGGTGTGGGGAGACTAAAAGCCGTGGTCACAACTCGCCGTACTTGCAAAAACGTGGACAAAATTTGGGGATCCGTACGTAATAAGTACCGCCTCAGTACGGATTTTGGAGCACGCAGACATGCCGTAGCACTTTAATGTCACGAGGAACTTTCGCTACGTTCGGGCTACGGATTCACCCCAAGTACGGGCAACGTACGTGCCCTCTACAGTAAACGTGCGTACAACGCACTGACTCCGTGCGTCTTTCTATCGTCACTTGCTCGACGGACGACGCACGTAGCTCTTGCGTGTTGAGCACGTGATAAGTGATTAGCACGTGATAGTCCGTGCTTATTCGGCACTTCCGTGCATTGCGGTGAGTTCAACTCTTCAGGTGTAGAGCATGCAGATCGTACCAGCTAGCACCTGCTCCGCACTTACAACGCAAGTTGTGCGCACTGATTTCTGTAATGTACACAAGCCGAGTGGCATCATCAATTTTCGTCTCCAAGATGTTGGCAATAATTAGGTATTTGTACTGGGATAAAAAAAAAAAACTGCATACACAGACAAATGATTGCTATAATACATGAAAGAATTTAAAACTCTATTGAATTGTGTCACAAACCAAAATGTCATTCTATAGGACCGTCCTGCACGGCAGGCGATGAGTAATGATCTTGGTTCTTGAAAAAAAAAATAATGATATAGTTATTACATATATATATATATATATATATATATATATATATATATATATATATATTGCAGAACGATAAGAGACGGTCAAAAGCTGCTGGAAGAAGCAAAGCATTTAGAAATCTTGAGCTCTGAGTGGTCAGTGCATGAAGTGACCAGGTTTTTGGAGTTCTGAAAAATTTTTATGATGACAGTATTAACTTATATAAATTGCAAACTTGACACCTTTAGACTCAGAGAAAAATGCAGAACCATAGGCCTACATTCATCGTTCAAGGAATATGCTGTTAATCTAGCACAAAATATGCCTGGATGGCTGAAATGAACCACTGACCACCTCTGAAAATGTGTGTAAAGATGGCAGACTTCATAACAGCAAATCATATGCATCTGAAATAACAAACGTCTATTCTCAGCTCATCTCCATGCTGTGCTAATGTGTTAAGCTATCTAAACCAAAATAATGTTTTACAATATGTATACACTATAAGTTGTACCTGATGTACTAACCCTTTCTCTGTCAGTGAGTCAAATATTCACACATTTCACATATAAACCTGCCATGTACACGTATGGAGAAGACGTATGATTATACATCTGAAGAACCTCAGAAAGTGGTCCTCTAGGCCTATCCCAAATATCTGACGGGGAAAAAAATCATCGCACTTGCACGCACTTACAACATGCGAGAGAGTAGGGATGACGTACGTGACCAGCACGTGTCATATCACAGGCTCCGCAAGATAACTTGGCAATCGCACGGAGAGTGTAGTTTGTTGTAAGCACGTACAACTCTCTTACCACGTGCACAACGTACGATGCACGTAACCTCTCACGACCAGGCGTGGCATGCGGGCCACGTACTTACCCCCTGCGCAACCGTGCGAGTGTCGTGCGTTGGCGCACTTCCTCCCTGCTCCAGTCACTGCTCCCCCACGTTTTCTGAAAGCCAAAAACGTACGGACTATAAGCACATGTGACCAGGGCTTACGGGATCGCCTGCGGCGTCTGTCCGTCCGTTGTCTGTCCGTAACGCTACAAAAACTTGAATAACTCTCTACTGAGGATTTCAATTTCAATCAAACTTGGAGGGAAGAGTGGTTATACAAACTTACACATTTTACCAAACATGAAGGGCACCTCAAGGTCAAAGGTCAAAGGCATAGGTCAATGAACTTTAGGGCCCAATGTTAAGTTTTAAGGGCGCGTTTCGTTTATGGTTCGTACATTTTGATGTATCTGTCTGTTTGTGACCAAACTTGGATGGTAGATGTCCCTTGGGAAGTTGAAGGTTACAACAAGGTCAAAGGTCACAGACAGGGGTCAACGAACTTTAAAGGCCCAATATTAAGTTTTTATGGTGCATTTTGATTATGGCTCATAACTTTTGATCCCTTTGTCTGTTTGTGACCAAACTTGGATGGTAGATGTCCCTTGGGGAGGTGAAGGTCATCACAAGGTCAAACGTCACATACAGGGGTCAACGAACTTTTAGGGCCCAATATTAAGTTTTTAGGGCGCGTTTTGATTATGGCTCATAAGTTTTGATCCCTTTGTCCGTTTGTTACCAAACTTGGATGGGAGATGTCCCTTGGGGAATTAAAGGTCATGAAAAGGTCAAATGTCACAGAAAGGGGTCAACTAATTTGTAGGGCTCATTGTTAAGTTTTTATGGCGCGTTTCGATTATGGCTCAGAACTTTTGATCCCTTTGTCCGTTTGTGACCAAACTTGGATGGTAAATGTCCCTTTGGGAGTTGAAGGCCACCACAAGGTCAAAGGTCATAGGCGGGTCAATGAACTTCTGCGAGTTAGAAAAATATTAATTTCTTGTACGCGAATGGGCGAGACACAATTTGGCACTTGCCTTGTTATACGTCCTTCGAAATATCTACAAAATGTAGGACACTGATAAAATAACTTGGCCTGAAATTATATTTCCTTCATCCTAAAATAGCTGAGGGTACTTATGTCAAGTTCAAAGCCGCCCGAGGATTGGCCAACCTGGTATCAACTCATGTACGCCTATACAGTTATAAGCAACGGGCAATCCAATGTGTATATAATTTGATAATTTTGATTCCATGTGCTGTGTGGGAAGCAACATAATAAAACATGAACGTAATTATCCTGCATGCTGTAAACTCTTTGGATTCTGAGTGCACACACTTAAATGTTAAAAAAGTAACACAGTGAAAGAGAAATCTCCCCACACCTTTCCAGCGCCTCATCTGGCAAATTCCAAAACTCAAAAAGGCGAAGCATCGGCTATTTTGATCACTCTAAACAAAAGAGGTAAATAGCGCAGGCATAATAGTATTCACTCGTCCTTGGCTCCGCTTGCACGCGCGATAACGAAATAAAAACTAGTGTTCAATTCGTTGTCACGGTTGCGTAGACTATGAACACAAGCCCGTTTCCCGTGTCGGAATGAAAATGTTGTACTCCGATTAGTAAAGTGCCGGACAAAAAACCCACAATACTAGGACAGGACCATGACTTCTACGAAGATACATTTCCATCCATGCAAGTCTTCAGCTGCTTCATCCTGTTTATGACAATATCATAGGCAAACTTGCCGTGACGAGCTTGTCACGGTCGTCTGGGTGCGTAAAAACTGCGTGTGCCTTGCGACAGAGTATTAACATGGTCACACAACCTATAACTACCATTCAAACTACAGGGTTCTTTTGTCACCTTCACCCACTCAAACAATGGTCTTCAAAAATGCCTTATGCAGGGGCGGATCCAGGAATTCTGTAAAGGGGGGGGAGGGCGTGACTAATATTTCTGGTGGCACTTCTGGGTTTCATTTCATTTTTTTCTTTTTATTTCTTTTGTTTTTCACGAAAAATAAAGGGGGGCGTGCGCCGGTTGCGCCCCACTCTGGATCCGCCACTGTTATGTGTCTGTAGCCATCAAAGTTTTGCATTCTGCGTTTTCTTTAAAGGAGACTTCCGAATGATTTCTTCTTTATTACTTTTGCATTTTAACATCTATAAATTGGTTATACATGTACTAGGTACAGAGCTCCAGTATGTATAATGATTGGGGTGAGGAATAAGAATGTTCTCAAAATTCACAGCAAATCATAATAAGCAGGGGTGATTACATGGCAACCTTACATAACTCTTTATTGGCCACAGTGTAAACCCTCGATTTGCCACAATATTCAGAGACAGCAACGTAGTCATATGGTTTGGGAAAACATTTTGTTTTTCAAATCTATGTAACTTGTATAAATTTGTTAGTTACCCTGGACATGTAAAGAGCAAAGTTATGCAGAAAATGTCAAGCTTTGCTTTGATATAATTTGTATGACATATCTATGACAATTCTTCTTTTAATCCTTTCTGTTTCATTTATGAGCACAAATTACACACACAGGACAGGAAATAAACATGCCACACATACGCAGAGGATTAAATGACCAGTAGCTACATTTATGTAGAGGCGTGGCATTTGTACGCAAAACATTGACAGAAGCTTATATTAGAATTTATTTGCAAACAGAGTAGGGAACAGCGCTAGATAGTCATAATGAGATCATGTACGATACATGTGACAGGAATGAAGTCGCCAGAAACGTTTTCATGTACTGTGGCATTTGACGATTCATCGATCGGTTTGGACGGTTTTGGGCGTTTGGGCGTTTAGGCAGAATATTTCATTTCATTTCATTTCATTTCATCTATTAAGTTTCCACACAAATCATACAGTGTTGTGTTTACAATATCCATCCATGACAATGTAAAGTAACACATAAATATTACTTACATAAATATAACTCATAAAGTTATAAGTTCAGTATCTACGAATAGCATTTACATAACACAAAATCAATTGAAATCATCCTCAAGTGTACTGTACATTCATGACGGATGAATAAAATTGTGTATGGAGGTAACCTACGTGAAAGTAGATGCTTGTGGAAGTAGGTTCCCCGAAATAAAATCAAACACAGGCTGTTACACTCACACACACACACACACTATGCACGCACGCAAGTGCACCTGGACAAGTGTGCGTGCACACATACACAAACACACACATACACACACACACACACACACACACACACACACACACACACAACAAGGAGAAGAGAATGACAAAGAAGAAGAGGAGAAATCACCAACAAGACCGTCATAGGGATAGTATTAATGACGGTACCTGCAGCTGCAAGAGGATAGAAATATGAAAGAAAAGAATTAAAAATAAAACCATGTAGACCTGTTCTACAGTCATGCAGAATAATCTATATCAGTATTAATAATTTCAAATCATCTGCTAAATCATTTAAGCTTACGTTTGAATGGATACCAACCGGGAGTTCGTCGTAATTCACTATGTAACATGTCTAAAGAATTCCAAAATTTAGGGCCATTGAAAATAAAAGTATTCTGTAGTATTTGTAATCTAGTTTTCGGTATAAGAAACATATCACTCTGTCGTGTTGGATACCTATGTATTTCTTCATTTTTCTTTAAAAAAACTCCAAAACTTGGCACGTCGTCCGACTGAGTCGGGCGTGCGAACGTGGCACATAATACGGATACGATTTTGTGTGCACTCCTAATTAAGCCCCAGTCACATAATGCTCTACGTCCGGCGTTACGTCCAAAAAAGTAATTTTTTTTTTCCTGCGGACTCCCGCGGATCCTTTGCCGTCACAAGAAAATTTGTACAAAACATACGGTAGAAAAATGCGGGCGATACGAACAGATACGACCAGATGCGAATACTTGCGTCCACTTGCGGATATTCTTACGGATTGGCACATAATAATTTTGAACACTTGCGGAGAGTTACGGATATTTTCGGATAGTTACGGATAGTTACAGATTGTTATATATAATTATGGACAATATGGTTTTCTCTGACGATCCCTGCTAAGTCAGTGTATTATGACAGCAAGGTTAGCACAGTCATATTGGACTGTCTTGCATTGAACTCTGGGGAAAACTGAAATTGAATGACGTATAATACAAGTTGTGAAAAAATTCGTAATCCTATAATTTCCTTTGCAGGAATAAAAGGTATATGAAATTTTGAACTTGAAGTTGCAATTTTATTTGTGCACCTCAAATAATATATGATTAAGCGTCATAAATGTAAAGAATACATAACATAATTATACCACAAATAAAATACAATATAGATCGATAAGTTAAACATTAGAAAAGCAGTCATAGAATAGACAAACTGTGGTTACGCTGTCATCGTGCAGCGATATTCATGACTTTTATACTGGGTTATGTTAAGGAGAGTTTTATAATAAATAAATGCTTATCAAATTTCCAGAAAAAAAAATACATTAGGACTTTCAAACACCCCTCCGACACACAAGTACTATATATATATATATATATATATATATATATATATATATATATATATATATATGTTGCGACACGGATTGTCGCCCCTACACGGATTGTCGCCTCCTGCTCGGGGCGACAATCCGTGACGGGCGTTGGCGGCACGGATTGTCGCCCCCTACACGGATTGTCGCCCGCCCTCGAAGCACATTTTGCTGGGTAAAGCGGAGTTCCCACTATCACGATTGGCGCCACGATTGAAATCGTGGTCTTAATCGTGCAGCAAGCGTGATGGTCTTATCAGATCGTATCAGATCTTAAGGTCAATCGTGGCAATCGCGTTAATCGTAGGAAAATTTTGGACGGTTCAAAAAAAACACGATTAGTTTTTGATCGTGATCATCGCATCAGATCGTCTAGGATCGTATCCAAACGCAGCAAATCTCTTCTAATCGTGCTTCTTAATCGTGTTGATCGGGATCGACTTTTTCACTTCACTTCCGCTTATTATCATTATTATTGTTTGCCCATTTGCCCTTATTTTACTCATAAATTGATTTATTTTGTATACTCATAGGTGGTAGCCTGCATCTTTAGATTATTATTTCCAAACGTTAAATTGTATGACGGTGTGGGGTTTAATTGTCGTAATGTTTAAGGTACATTATCAAAATCATTTTTTTTAATGATTTCATAGAATGAAAATTGTATTACAGATTTTTAGATGTTTTCATACACTATGTTAATGATGTTTTCATTAATGAGTTGCTATTACCATTATACAGACACACAAAACAGGATATGGGATAAGTTTGTAA